>NC_137462.1:96323234-96785544 GCF_964235325.1 Thermobia domestica
AAGGAATGGACATACACTATTTCGAAAATCGAGACAAGACGGGAAATGTTTACGATACTTTTCGTCTCGTCTCGATTCTGATCTCCAAGAAAGAGACGAAAATTTTGAGTTAGCCTTGACCCGGCTCGAATGTAAAATGTTAATTCTCATGTTACTTTATTTGTTTTAGAAACGATATGAGAAACTCCTCTTCTCGTGACCAACATTAAACCAAACCGAAATATTCTTTCCAAATGTCACGTTTCTGCTTGTAACGGTATGACCTGAGCGATAATTAGCTCCTAGCTTTTAATCTTCTACGAGATCATAATAATTATTATTAGTTTATTATTATTACTATTATTATTCCCGAAGATTTGATAGTTTAAGTATTGAAACATCCGAGTATTCAAATATCTGAATATAATAAAACGTATGTTATCGCCGATCAATGGCCACCAAAAATCCTAAAGGAAAAAAAATTACAGTGTGCATTCGCACAAGCAGTTTGACCACTGAACCACGAACGCTACCCTGTAAACGATTCGTTTTTAGTCTCGTTACGTTAGATTTCTTTGTCTCCGCTTGCAAACTTGTATGTTATATTTCTTTGATTCAAAATGTCTTTCGTATTTCTTTTATGAAGTAAGGAAAAGTTTACATTAATAACTTGAGTTTTTCTTAAACCGTTGGTTCACAAGTTTGTTTTTTCTCCACACGAAACTACAAATATGACAGATTGAATTCTCGTATTCCCCATTTCTTTTAAAGCAGTCGCCATTACCTGGTCGAAGACTTATTTCCGCCACGATTCATATTAACCAAAATAAATTCATTTTTCGGAAGCGGAACTTTCACTTTCCGGATTTCGGAAAATTATGGAATTCAGTTAAACTCCGGAATTCAGAAGAATTTCGGAACTCGGAAACAATCCGGAATTTAGAAAATTCCGGAATGGAGAAAAACTTCGGATTTAGAAAAAAATGTTCATAAGCAAACCACTGAATATCTAAACGGCTTTCGTTAAATCCAAGTTGTAGTACTCACAGTTACATCCATTTGTGTCTATATGATCGTGTTACTAAAGCTTACTATATGACAGCGTTAGTAAGTCCTTCTCTGCTCTCCCGTAAAGTTGTGATACGATCTACTACCGAATAAAGAACCAATTATCAATTTAACCAAGTTGTTGTATTACTACACATCTGCTTCCGCCTCTGTCAACTCTGGTCGATCTCGTTGACGCGACATATTTGCTTTTTTATACCTGTTTCTTCGTTTACTGAACTAAACTATAACGATTCTGAAATATACTACTGCGTATGCCTCGTAGATAAATATTTCTGATGCCAATAGTTTCCATTTTTTGCAAGGAATGTTCTTTTTCTTATTCCCAGCATGACTCTTTTATTACATTATATGAAGAGCATGTAGGTCTAAATACTTCATGTATTACATAGAATGTAGGTTTAATTCTTCCAGCAAAGAAGAAACGTGTGATCGTAGTATACAACCCACAGAAGTGATAGCTGGCAATACAGTGGTCGTAATCCTTAACGACACAGGGAATCAGCGGTGCCCTCGTCGCTGGTCTAGTGGCTAGCACGTGCGCCTTTGGTGTATGGTTTTCCGTGTTCGATTCCCGGCGGGAGAACAGCTATGATATTTAACTGTCCTTGATGTTTCTGTGTTCGTGTCCCTGTCGTTATTAGTTATTAGAAAAAGCAAGTTAAACAGTAAAGCAATTAAAATTAGCAATAAGTTAGTTACTGAAACACGTTCGGTGAGTCAGTTAGAAACAAAAGTGGACAATGAACTGGCTGTTCGCGCCGTCCATGCGAGTTCGAATATATCTCGGCTTGATATTTTATTCATTTGAGAGAAAGTATTTTTTCTTTTCGCTACATGTAGTCACTCTTTTCGTATTTTTCGGCGTCGCTCACAGTTAAAGTAACTGACTATTCTTATTCTTCCACGAATGATGGATCTTCTCTTTTGCTTCATGTCAAACATGCACACGTAATGAAAAGACGCTGTCAGTAGGGGACATATGTATGTTCTACCCCACTTTTCCCCCTCCACCCCTGACTACCAAAAATTACAAACCCGCCACTGACCATTACACTTTAACACAGATGGTTAGCATAAAGCGAGATTGGGTATTTGCACTGCGCATATGCTTTTATGACATGTCAAATCATAAAAACTTACATCTAAAACTTATAACTTATAGTGCTGTCTTTGATTGAAAAAATAGTTTTTGTTTGATCGAAATCGGCCCACAGATGGCTGAATGATGATAAGTTAAAGCTAAGTATGTTGATTCGCTCTTACATACATATACACTTACGCTAGACGCGCATACATATATCCAGTTTACAAGCAAGTTGAGAGAAGAAGAATGAGCATATATGTACATGAGATTTATAGTCTCTTTCTTTTTCCTTTTCCTCACACCAACATACATATATATGCATTAGCCTCCTCATGCCAACAGAACTTTTTAGCTAGCACTCGTGAGATGGAGCTGTATATACCGATGACGTTGTATAATAGCTGTTAGACTACGTCATATATATATATTCAATCATTCTTTTTGTCTTCACCAGAGAGCGCTCGTACCGATGACGTTGTATAATAGCTGTTAGACTACGTCACTGAATCCACAAAAAATATCTCTCGAGTCTCTTTCTCTCCTTCCTTCCCATTAACACTCAGTGATAAACTACATGATATGCAACACCATCTATTGAGTATGTGAGTAACTTCTTGATCATAGCCATCTAGCTGGTAAATATAGCTAAAACATTAATGTTCAAAAAAAGGAAAAGTCAGTGTCTCCAACTCAATATTTTTTTCGGAACGTTCCAGGATTTTAATTTTTCAAGATATCGCTTTAAAACATATCGGGATGAATTCACCCCACTACTAATAAATATGATAATTGTTAAAAATGAGTTGGCAACCCTGGGAGCCCCACCCCCAAATGACGTTAATATTTAATACCTCGGCCCCTAATTAACCGATTTTCAAAATTCAAACGACATTCGACAAAGAAATAAATTTGCAATCTTCTGAATGTATTATTGGTTGCATACCTCTAAAAATACTATTCCGAATTTGTTATATCTCCGTTGTTTATTAACCGATTTTCAAAATGCAAACGGCAATCAATAGACAAATAAATTTCCTATCTATCGAATGTCTTATAAATTGCATAACTCTAAGGATATAATTACAAAAAACTTAAATAAATCTCTTATTTATACATGTATCTTTAAAATTCGAATGACATTCAAAACTACTGCTTCTCCTTATACATTGTGTATGTTTAAAGATCTGTTTTATGGCTTTATAACCATAAAACACTTAAAACATACTTAAAATTACAAGTTCGGATATTGATAATGGAATCTTCTGTTAACCTCGTTCTCTATAGGAAACAATGACTTCTTAAACTCTGTCCACTGATCGTAATTCAAGCTGAATAGACAGCCGTTAATATAAAAAAAAACTTGAACTTCGGTTTGCACATTTTTTACTATTATATTAAAGTTATTAGTAAGAATGAACTTTTTTGAGGATCCATTTCTAACCACTCCATTTTTTACTTCTGACAACATATTTTTGTTCATTTTTGTTCATTTCTGGATTTACATACGGAACTCAACAGTTGGGTAATTATCTTTTAAACCAGTATATTTGATTTTTATTCCATCTTTAACGATCTCATCAATCATTTTATCTGTTAAGTGTTTTGTAAATCTAGGCGGAAGAAAAACCTTAAACTCCTCACACTCAACTAATATGCTCTTTCCATACTTAGTTTTAATCTTTTCCATTTTCACAATCTTATATTCTGTATTTAATTCTAATTCTCTTAATCCAATAACTTGTTTTTGTTCAAGACTTCCAAGCTTGTTTAAAAGTTCAATATGACTCGCCATTGTATTGATTATATAGAAAATCAATCAACACTCTTCAATTTTTATCTTCACCAAAAATATTTAATCATTTTTTGCCAATTTCGTTTAATGGAAAAACTTCCATAAAGCAATACAAATGAGAAGAGACGAGGCTCGTTAATGAAAATTGTATGAGGTTGCATGTTTGAAGGGGGGTGAACGTTTTGCTCACCTTTAAAATCTCCATATACCCGTTGATATTTTGTTTTTACGTGATCTCTGATTGCTTCTTGTGGGTTTTGATATCCGAGAATTTCCCGAACGTCCTTACTTTTGAACCATATTGCTCCGCCATCATCGATCACAGTTAGAAGCTCTTGGTCTTGAAATTTAAACACACTCATATGATATGGTCGTCGTATGGTTGTTTAAGGCTCAAGTGGTTCATTTTCGTTAGTGTGTTGAAGTTTGATTAAGCGCTTGATAGACTAAGTCTATAAAGCAAGGTTAGGGGTTAAGGACAGTGAAAATTACAATCTAAAACTCTTCTACTACTTTCTCATTCTTGGGATCATATGTAAAGTTCTTTCGTCCAATTAAAATCGCATAACATATAGTATCAGCAGCCACATCTTCTGCAAAGTCTACAACAATCTTTATGTTTGTTCTCTCATTTACCGATACATTTTTCCTCTTACTGCAATTAATCACATACATTGGTCTGTTATCTATAAACTCTTTAGGATCATAGTACATTTCGGTATTGCCACACGTTATTGTCTTAAATGCAGTGTAATCTTCGTACATCTTAAAATAATCCTTGTTAGCAATATCTAAGTTTCTTGATTCTTTTGGAAATACCTCATTCCTCCCATTCTTAAGATAGATATTCTTTACCTTACAATGATCAAACTTACTTGCATCTGCTGTTTGTTTGCCACTTCTATCAGTTTGGAACATTACAGCTACGAAATCAGGCATATCAAATTGCCTAGAATTAAATTGAGTAGTAACATCAAACTCTAAGAAAGAACCTGTAACAGTCTTTTGAACACATTGATAAGTATGGAATGAAAACATGATTTTGGGTTCTTTAAGAATATTCAACTTTAACTTGTTTTCATAATTAGATTCGTATTCAACAATAGGCATTCTTATCTCCATACTTATTATTGTTATTTTTCCATCATGAGGAGCTGCTCCTGATCCAGCCCATTTCTACAAAACATCGTTATTGTTGTTAGCTTTTGTAAATGTTATTCTCAATCCGCCTTTCCACATAACCCCTTTATAATCACTTAAAAAGCCTGGAATTAATCTTAATGGATACAAAACACTAAAGTCCTTTCTTAGACGAAGTTTATCATCTGTTTCAAATCCTGCTTGTTTTAGATATTCAACTTCTGGTTTAGAGCTCCTCCGTGGCTAAGCGGTTAGCGTACGCGCCTTTGGCGTGGGAGACCCGGGTTCGATTCCCGGCGGGAGCTCATGTGGTTCGGATTCCACGTTAATCAGTAGGTCCACGTCTCATATAGCCTCGCTGCTGAAAGGGACGCTAAACTAAAATCAACTCAACTCAACTCAACTTCTGGTTTGGAAATCTTTAATGTTCCGACAGCTGTAGATGTTATTCCTGGTAGTTCAATCTTATCTATAACAACTCCATGCTTTCTAACCTCAATTTGAGAAAAGAAGAATGGGAAGAAGTTATCTACAAGTTTTATAGTATCGTTTGCACCAAATGTTCCTCGAACTGATGCACCAACAACTTCAAAAGTAATATGACAATCTGCTTTGTGTGGATGTATAAACCCATCGCCCACATTGAAATCGAACTCAATATCTTTGTTAGCTTCATTCAAATTATTAAATGTTCTTGTGTTAGCTTTAAAACTCTGTAACTCGTAACTCTCAACACTATCCATTTATTATAAGGAAAATCTTGAAACATCGTTGATAAAAACTGTTTGAGGATGAACGTTCTGTAAGGGGGGTTAAAACTCCCCCTTGGCGCTTTTATGGGATATGCCCATAAAAGACTCATACATAATAACAATTAAAAACTTATAGTCCCCATCCCAACTTAACCTTTTCTCCAATTAACTCATTACAAAGGCAGCCCTGTTAGTGGCTGATTTACTGTGCATGAGATGGATAGATGAGCCGTGAAACTATGCCAGTATGATAAATGTCGAAAACTTCCGGATCGATGTTCTCGCGGCTGATGTTCAAATGATACAGGGTCATCAGATGTTGTAAAGGTGTCGGATAATAAACAGCAGGGGTATCGAAGTCTCTATCATAGCGGAGAATGTTCAGGAATACTGGGTGACCAGTTTCAATGCGTTTCTTAACCCATTAGCGCCGTGGGTGATCCTATGATCACAGCAGTTAGTACTTATCAAATCAAGGCTTGTGTAACTTGGTGTCAATGGTTTCTTTATACGATATGCATTGCCTACTAGGAGAAGGTTCTAGTAAAACATTTCAAACAAAACAAGTTCCATATTGCAGCTTCAATGCAATCTGGAGGCTCAGTTGTTGGCATTGCACTAAAACTAGCATAAAAACGGCATTGTCCTCATTTTAGATATTACAAGATATTCTTATATTTTATCCTTTGAAATTATTTTGCGCTTGGTTGTATTTTAGAGATGTCAAATGTTGTAACACTGTACATTTCATTCATCTGAATATATTTGAGGCATGCTTAATCACGTTTTTGATCAGTGTGATAGTATGAACACGCAAGGCGTTTAAATAGATTTTTCTCTCTTAAGTATGTATGTAAAAATGTCGATAGTACAGTAAACTTTTGCAGATAAATTAATCTAGAACAGTTTGTACATGCTTTCATTTCACTTCATTATTATTATGATTATATGACTTTTGCTACAACTGTTATTGTTTTTTTTTGGTTTTGTTTGTTTGATTAGAGAGGTCTTTTACTTCAACAAATCCTTGATATTTTGGAATCGAATGACGTACAAGACATACAAGTCATAATATCTTGAACTTCCGAAACATAACATATCTTTTCGGATGAAGAGTCAGGAGAAGAGAAATGCAATGATTCAAGAGGAAAATTCAGGAGAATCGACAACCTTACAGGACGCCAATTTACCCATCACGCTTAAGTTGTTTTCACAGATAATACTGGAGTTGGTGAAGATGATGTGACAACAAAGTGGTCACAACTGCGTCTGTATGTCACGATGCTCAGTCTGTTTATAATGTTGAGCGATATTTCCAGAGTGAAAAGATGAAAACACGTGTATATCGTCTATATTTATTAGAAGAATACAATAAGCACATGGAAGATACTGATCAAATACACCAGAATATCTCATTGCATTGAAATCAGGTCCAAATGGTGGTTGTGGGAAATTTTCTCTTGGACGATTGATGTACAGTCCGCGGCATAAAATTTGTTACAAAAATTCTAAGTCCAAATGAATAACAAACTCTTGCCCAGTTTTCTTATGCATTCCCGCAATACATGTATCAATCGATTACTTGCTTCTAGTATTTATTCCAACTCCTCCCCGTCCTCCACCTCGTCTTGTCTAAAGCAGTGTGTGTGACGTAGTACACTCTTTCCATTCAGCTGAAAAAGAAACAGGAATCAAGTTTACAACGTTATAGCTTTAAAACAGTCTTTTCCATTCGTTTGTTCTGAAATATTTTTAAGAGCCTAAATTAAAGGAAAGTCACAGAATCTTCGCAGAGCTTTATAAATATCTTTAGTTTCATTCGTTTCTTTCTTTAAAGAGTGCAAGCTAGTAAGATGCTCCCTAAGAAATCTATGGAATTGCCAAGAGCTCTAAAATATTTACGGACAGAAACGAGTTTTATTCAATGATGCATTAAATTTCTTTTCAGTAAGTACAAGCAAATGTTTCAGGGGCGTCATTTGGGCAGGACAGGAGGGTGTAATTCCCCCTCTCTTGAGCTTCATAAATACGTATTTTTTGATCAAATGTATAGTAATACACTAATAAAAAGTGAAAATCTTATGTCGCCGGAGAATCTCTTCCTTCCCCCACCCCACCCCCCCGAATAAAGTCTAAAAGACACTGGTTTTAACAACAAACCTATAGAGCTACGATAGCACATTGCTAAAGAGCTTACATTTGGTTTCAAGAGTCGAAGGTTTGATCTCAAGCCATATGACTTCCTGAGTGACATTGAGCGAGAGAGAGAGAGAGAGAGAGAGAGGAGGGGGATTTAAGTATGGAGACAGAGAGGGATGATTTTTATACACAGATTTAGAATTGGGGAAAAAATGATCGGACAGCATTCGTATTATGACGAAAATTCTGATTTTGTGAAAGATAAGAAGGGAAGTTTTCGAACTGCGAGGATCACATTAGGCAGTTGTCGAATTAATGTGGAGAACTCTTTTTAGAGCATCAGATGATTACGAAAGGAGAGAAAGATCTTCAGAACTGAGGAAGTAAGATTTTAAAAAATCTGGTTTCGGCGACGGGTTTCGAACCACGACCCTTGTGGTTATCGAACCAGGACTTTATCCATTCTGCTACGGAGAATTCTATTACTGGTTCACATATGTTTCCCTTAGCTGCGTTGAAAGCTACCTTAAAGGGATATTCCAAAAGTTGACTCGGTGGATGCGCCGTTCAGATAGGACGTAAACCTCTTGTAACTTAGTTACAATGTGCAAAATGAACTTCCTCTTCTTCAGGACACTTTTTAAAGCTTTAAAATTTGTTACTATTGTTTTAATTAAGTTACATTTGATATAACCATCTGATAAAGTAGTGCCAAGCCCTGTGCGTCATTGTCTGTTAGGTGAATGGTTAATGTAAGCTACTCCTACGTGAATGTTCCGAGCTTCCAATCAAGACCATTCTTATTGATTATTTTATTTGAGCTACGCTCATACTGTATATTCCACAAGTTCAATTTTGAAGTAATGTAGTCACAGCTAGTTTAATTCGAAATAATTTTCCAATATTATATTTGTTACTAAATTTACATGGCACTCCTCACTGTTTGTAGCCCTGCATAAATGCAAAATTGTTTTAAAAGTATATTTTACTTTCAAGTTTTAATGTTTTTTTAAATTGTCCTTCAACTTTATTTTATAATTATTTTCTATTTCTTAATTATAACATATTTTCTATTTATATTGTATTCTATGTTACACGTTTATTATTTATATTTTATGTCTTAGCTTTGAAGAGGAGCTTTTGACAATTCAGAGCAGCAGGGACATACACAGGATGCAGGCCTTTGCAATCAAGAGCTTTTGCCCCCACGAAATCACTACTTTTTTTTTTGTATATTATACCTAATTTTAGAGATGATGATAGCAGGGGCGGATTCAGGGGAGTGCGTTCGGGCGATCACATCCCCCAGAATAGGGAACTTTTTATACTTTTTATTTTAAAAATAAAACATATCCTAAATATTTGGCATCTGTGTATTATAAACTTAAATTAAAACCTAAAGTAGATAGGCCTTACTTTCTTAAGAAAGTTAATTCTGCAGAAGAGCTACTTCTCCTTTTCTAAATTTGTTTTTTCTTTTCTTTTCTTTCTTTCTTTTTTTGCAATCCGCTATTACCTTGATTTGACTTCGAACGACCTCCCCTCCCAAACATTCATCCTGGATCCGCCCCTGGATGATAGACATTTTAGTAAAATATGCCCTCAATCGTTGAAATAAATTCCTGTCAAGCTTTCGATCGCTGAAATAAATTTCTGTCTACGGCCCTGCAAAACAGTGACGATTTTAGGGACTGATCAGTTTGTAATGCCTCCCTGGAGCAACGACACTTCCCCAGAAGTCATATCTCCGATAATTCAGAATGTGATTTGTGCATTACCACTTTTCACTCTTAGTGTCTTGAAACACACCAAAAAGGAACTGTTCTGAAGTATTTACTGGTTCTCCCTATGAGCCCATTTCAATATGGCCAACCTTCGACATATACACATGTGAAATATCACCTTTTATGTCAGTGATCCCGAAAACTATCCATTCGACACAAATATAGGATATTTTCGATTCTTTATTCCTGTCACCCTCCCATTGTCAACTCGAAGCCAACCAAGGCTTATTTTGGACTTACGCAGCATCCACAGTGTCACTTTTCATCTTTGCACATGAATTCGACACTAATTTCGTTCGTATTTGACTACTTTTACATGTCACCTTCACCTCTTGGTAGGGATTTTTTCAGTATCTCGCCCCCACAACTATGGAGAAATTTCAACCAACTAAGAATAATTATAAATTATCATCTGAAACACAACAGTACGGGTGATCATTTTAGCAGAGGAATTCGTTAACTACTGTTTCAATATCAATGTATTGGCTTTTTTTGCTGTCCATGCTGAAGATTGCCAAAGGGCTAAACTTCATCTGCACTATTGTGCAATGAATATAGGTTTTAATGGTTTAATTTACTGAATACTCGCTTAGATGTTGCTCTCGTCACAGGAAAAGTGAGATACAGTTATAAAAGAAAAACGAAACGAAATATTTAAGTTTTACGTCCCACGTTATGCCGACTAAGCTAATGGAGACAGTGATGGTGAGAAACGAATGAAATCGTTTAATGAAGAAATTGGGAGGAAACTGGAGAAACCCGAGAAAATTCATGCACACGGTGTTTGTCCATAATAAAGTTCATTCAGCGCGAGCTGGGATCTAACCAACAACTCCATGCACCATAGGTAAAGTTATAAAAGAATAGGCGTCTAAACAAATACGGAACACTACTATCAATGAGAGTTGTATAAGATTAGATTTTTATTTATTTCATTCTAAGTTGAAATTTCAATCAATCTTGATCTTCATTACTGTTCGAAATCCGGACCAACCAGTATTCCCTACTAGGGTAAAGATTAATTGATCGCCAACAGAAATCCAAAATCCTCTGTATAACCCCACGTTCCATTATTCCATATACACAATTAAGAGTCCAGCGTAACCTACCAGTTAATAAGTTTTCTTCTTCTTATTATTATTTTTAACACCTCAAAAATATAGGCTCATAATTGAACCACTGATTGGAAAAAGGGAATAAGCACATAAAAATATTTTTCCACTTTTAAGCTTTTCTCACCAATTGCAGTGCTACAATACAAGATTCTTCTTCTTGTCTTAGAGTTTGTCAGTTCTTTTGCTACAATTAATCAGTTATACACGTGTTGAAACAAATACAAATACGCCTCGGGAAGGTTTTTTTAGCGTTTCTGAAAACTTAGATCTGATGTACTTATTCCCTTTTGCTTGAAATAGTTGCTGCAAATAGTTGCTGCAAGGACGTGATAAATCTTTTCGGTAGACTTCACAGTCTATAGCCCCTTCACAACTTCCTTTTCATCTAAGGCTAAGTAGTTACATTTTAGACATTGAGGAAAAAAGTGTGAAATTAATTAAAACCCTTCAAAGTGGAGTTACGAATCTTCAATGGACCCCATTTTGCTCTTGGCCTCGCTCAACGCACTCCCGTCACTGTTCAGGGTGCCCGATGGAGTTTCTCCCTTTTAGGAATACTTTCTAAGACAGTACTAGTTTTTTTTTAACAGCTGTTTCAATTGAGTTGTATTTGCTAGAACTGTCGGTTAAAGAAAACAAAAGATCCTATACTCAAACACAAATCATCTCTCTAGAAGCTCTAATGGAAAACGAAACGATCGTCGTAAACATGTTACGTTCTTGAAGAGGAAAACAGCAAATCATTGATTGCACAAACGTATAATGGTATCATTTGCTTGCAAATTAAAACATAGAATTTGATGGCTTGTGAGGTGAGGGGTTAGTGAACAGGATTTTTGTACTGGTGGTCCAGGGTTCGAATCTCATCCGTTCTTCTTACGTTTTGTTTCTGTAAGCTACACTGAGTTTGTTCATTCCAATTCTTTAAGCTTGAATTAAATCTAATACCAGTTAGTGAATTAAAAGTAGCTAACATTATTTTCAATTACGAGACGTTATTACATGCTTGTCACTAGCTCACAATACTCAACTTTGATATAAACTCTTGCAGCCTTCATTTAACTCATTTCTTGACGTGTTTTGTTACAAAACTCATGAATCGTGGCGAACAAAATTGCTTTACCAGATAATGGTGACTGCTTTGAAACCAAATGACAAGTATGAGAATTAAACGTATCATATCTGTAGTTTGGTGTGGAGAAGAAACCAAATAGCGAACGAAAGGTTTAAGAACAACCACGTTATTAATATAAACTATGCCAAAGATTATTGACTTATATGATTTACAAAAATCGAAAGAAATTTTGAAAGAACGAATAATACTAACTTAGAATTTTGTAACTGGAGGCAAGGAAAACTAATTTAAACATACTAAAACATACCATTTAGCGCATATAAAGCGTGGATCTGTGCTCAAGGCGGTAGCTAATAATCTGGAGGTTCTCAAGTCGTAACCATGTGTGAATATTTTGTTTAAATTTAGAATTTTTGGTGATCATTAGTCGGCGATGACACACGTTTAATTGTCTTAAGGTATTTGAATATTTTGATCTTTCAATATTTGAATGATCAAATCTTCAATACTACTACTACTACTAATAATAATAATAATAATAGTTATTATTATTATTATTATTATTATTATTATTATTATTATTATTATTATTATTATTATTAGCAAAGTAATTCAATAACACGTTAATATCTTTAATTATTTCTCGATAACTACTCGAACTTAAGACGTCCTCGAATCTAAGTCGCACCCCGATTTCTCTGGGCTAAATTAAAGAAAAATAGTAATATGTTATGGTTTTACTATTACTAAAGCACTCTTTGATATTGGTCATTTTCGATGATTTTATGTATCCCTCTCCCCTCTCCATGTTGGGGGCACGGGGGTATGACAAAAATTATCCCAGGCCCGAATGTCATGTACGTTGAAAATTTGATCGAAATCTGTTGGATGGTTCAAGAGTTGTTCTATTGATTTTTATATATTAATTTCCCCTTCTCTTATCCTCTCCTATGTTCTACCGTCAAAGTGAAAATATTAAAACAAAAGTTTCTAGGCCCGAACGTCGTCTATGTTGAAAATTAGATCGAGATCGGTCAGGTGGTTCAAGAGTTGTTAAGTTTTATTCATTTTTATAGATATCTCCCCTCCCCTCCTCCTACCCTACGTTCTACCATCAAAGGGATATGATAAAATCCACCCCAGGTCCGAACCTCATCTATGTTGATAATTTGATTAAGATCAGTTCGGTGGTTTAAGCGTGATGAAGTCACCAAGACAGCATTTTTATTTTTATTTTTTTTACATAGTCCCCCCTTCCCCTCCCCTACATTGTGCCGTCAAGGCAAAAAATGAAAACATCCCAGGTCCGAACCTTATCTATATTGAATGTTTGATTGATTGGGATCAGTCGGATTGTTCAAGAGTTATTAAGTTTTATTCATTTTCATATATTTACCCTCCCCTCCTCTTCCGCAAGCTCTAATATCAAAATGAAATAACAAAAAGCTTCCCAGGTTCGAATTTCATCTATGTTCAAAATGTGATTGAGAACGATCGGGTAGTTCAAGAGTTATTCACCACCGAACATTGTCACTTTTATTTTTATATTTATAGCTGTTGTGTATTTTCCCCCTCCTCTCCATCCTCTACGTTATTCCGTCAAAGTGAAATGGTAAAATCCATCCCTCGCGTTAATCGAGACGGGGACATATAGCCTCATTGCTGACGTCCCCATTAATCCCCCTACTCATACCCTTTAGTGTGTTTAAGTTAGTTTTTTTTTTTGTCTTCAGTTGCAAATTTCTAAGTTATTTTTCTTTGTTTCAAAATTCTCGCATTTCTTGTATGATAATACAAGTTAATAATCTTTGACTTGTTTTATATTAATAATCTGAGTTGTTCTTAAACCTTTGATTTCCAATTCTGTTTTGTCTCTACACCAAACTACAGATATGACAAATTTAATTCTCATACTTTACATTTGCTTTCAAAGCGGTCGCCATGAAATGCTTAAAAGCATTTTTTCCGTCACGAAACACCCAGCAGAGGGCGTACGATATCGTCTACAGCAATGAGAGGAAACTCCGCCTTGTTACGTGACGTCACTTGAAGTACGTTCCGTTCAAACATCTAAGTAAAGCTATTATTTTGCTTCTGGTGTGAAAATGGCTCACTACGAACCTTCTGTTAAAAGCAGCGTGATTGCTTTAATTGAGCATGCGGGCATGAACTATAGCGAGGCAGGCGCGATATATGGCGTTAACCGTGCTACAGCGCGGAGGTGGTGGAGGAGATATGAGGAAACAGGAGGTGTAAGACGTAAAAGAGGAAGTGGGCGACAAAGAGTTTCCTCTGCCGAAGAAGACCAGAGTGTAATTGCCCAATGCCGTGAGCACCCTTTCATGTCTGCCCGACAGTTACGAGAGGAAACCAATTTCCCTGGCGATGTTACGACTGTCCGTCGTAGACTCAAATCCTTTGGTTTGAGATCATACAGGGCAGCTGTTAAGGAGCGACTAACAGAAGACCACATGGTTGACCGTCTGGCGTTTGCACAGTTAAATATTGCACGTGTGTGGGACGAGGTCGTTTTCACAGACGAAAAAATATTTTCCAGTGCAAACTTCGGGCCGAAGCGTGTTTACCGCCCCCCTGGAAAAAGGTATGCCTCTGAATACGTTTCCCATTCTGGTCGAATGGGACATGTAACTGTCCACTGTTGGGCATGGATATGCAAGGCTGCAAATTTCGGAGGAATCTACAGGATTCCTGGTCGCCTAAACGCCCACAAGTATGTGGAACATCTGGATGAAACGCTTCCGGAAATAAAAGCTCATGTAAGTGACGGCATATTATATTTGCAACAGGATAATAGCTCGATACATAATTCAAATGTGGTTCAGACATGGTTGCAGAGGCAACCTGATGTCGAAATAGTTGACTGGGTTCCTCATGGAGCAGATCTGAATCCTATTGAAAATATGTGGGCCTCTGTTGCAAGAACATTGCGGGAAACCTGGTCGAACAATCCTCCACGAACATCTAATGATCTTTGGGAGCGTGTTGAAGATGCGTGGTCGATCTGTTGCACTCAATGCTATATCTCTCGCCTGGTGGATTCAATGCCACGGCGTATGGCAGCTGTAATCGAGTCCCAAGGGGACTATACACACTATTAATAAATGCTCGCCCACAACACCATCAGCCCTCTCGACGGCTACCTAATTCGACTCACTTATTAACAAAATTTTATGAAATACATTAATACCGGGCGAATTCTTTATCAAATTATATTCCTAGAACAACATATTTATAGACATGCGACAATAATTTTGGACATGAGTGTACATGACACGAAATATATTATCACAAAAATCTTACTAAGTTTCTCAGAAATAGTATTGCTTCTTCAAATCACTTACATGTAATGATTGAATGAAAGCAGTAACGCAGTATATGCTAATATTTTCCTTCTTGCCAGGATTTGAGATTACGGGAAAGTGTTCGAACACATGGCGTCCATTTCCACGTTTCACAGTCTTTCATTTCTTTAAGTTTTCTTTTTCTTCCACCTTGCCTCTCTACTGTTTTCTTATCTCTATCCGTTGAGAAACGTTTTAGCGAAAGAGATTATAGAATATTCTTCGAAAGTGACTTCTCTCGTAATTCATTTATATGTATATAGTCTGTAGCAAAATAACTGCACCACCTAACCAACGCAAGGAATACTGTGTTTTTGATAATTTACAGCAAAAAATACTGTTCATATCTCTGCCCTGTCGCGACAAAACGCTGTAACTTTGGCGGAGCAGTTTTGAGAAAAAGAGCAGTAAAGTCGCTACAGACCGGCTAATTTCCTACTTACATCGAAATTCTCTTTGGTATATTTTCAAAAGTATTTGACTCAGCTCAATGCTGGGCCTGGTGAATATAAGTATCGGTGGGGGAAATTTAAAAATGCTTATAGCGACAAAACAATGTAACTCAAGTTACAGCGTTTTGTCGCGACACGGCAGATCTATATACTATATTTACTATCTATATTTTCCGCAAAACATATGCATTTATTTTTGGTTTTCTCCCAGAATTACTCCTGAAAATATGACATTATATCTATACAAGGTCATAGTTGATATGTGTGTTAATAACTCACAAAATAATTGTTCACACAATGCCATAATTTAGGTCTATATGATACAAATAATCTCCGTATGCTGCTTTTGAACAAAGTAACAGTATTAACATATCGCAAAATCTGACATTATAATAATGATTATTATAAGCAAAACTCAATGTAACTGTACAAATGAAAGCCCTAATGAATATTAAGATAAACAAAAAAGTTAATTTTCCTACAAATGTCTCTCAGAACTTCGTGCCATCCCTTAACCGCCTTCAGTGCTGCCAACCTCTGCGGCATCTGTACACCAGTGTTTGGCATACATCAACCTCCATTTCGTGGTACCATACGGCAAGAATGGCTTCGATGAGCTCTATCTAGGTTTTAAGTGTTTTTCCCTGAAGCCTACAGAACATGAGGTGCCATAAATTCTCAATGAGGTTCATATCAAAGAAGTTCAGTAGCCACTACATGCAGTTAATTCCCATCTCAGAACACAACGTATTAACTACTCGTGCTCTGTGACAGGGAGCGTTATCGTCTTGGAAGATGAAGTAATCTAAATTTTCACATGGAAAGTAATCTCTATCAGTTGGCAATAACCTTTGTGGACTTATTTATCTGTATTTCAAATCGCAATCACTCTTCAGTTCTTCACCCTCAATCATCCACAGCCTAACACCATCTTCGTTGCCAGTCAGCATAAATTTCATTTTGTCAGAAAATATTTCGTGTTTCCGTTGGTCACCACCCCAGGTACTAACATGTCACAAAACTGTTTCCTCGTTTTGATGTGCTTTTCTGTGAGACAAGACTTTCTCCATGGCCTTTCTTGGAAAATGCTTTTCTTTAACACTCTGGCAACGGTCACAGAGTGGTGGGACACAGTGACACCAACATAATCAAAAACAGTTCGAGCACTTTTCTTGTGGTAGAATATCGATCCCTTAACGCTACTATCTATATTTTCCGCAAAACATATGGATTTATTTTTGGTTTTCTCCCAGAATTACTCCTGAAGAATGACGTGGCAAGGTTACTTTACTTTCTAAGAACTCTTCCTACCGTGGTGTGATACACAAAAACTTTTCCAGTTATCTGCTGCTGCGAAAAGCCCACTGATTTCAGAGCAAGCCCCTTGTTTGCGTGCTGATGCATTGTTTAATGTTTTACCCATGAGTATACCGATCACAGTTACTTCACAAACTTGCTACAATAATGCACAATATAACTTAGAAAATTCTTAGAACACTATTTAATAACATAATAAGTTTGGAACAACGATTTTCACTTGTAAACAGACTATATTTAATTAATAGGCATCGGTCATGTCCACAAACATACTAGAGCCACCTGTCGGGGGAAAGTAAATTTAAGGCAACAGTGAAAATATAACAAAAAAGCATCAAGGACAATTTGAGACTCGATTCGAGATTGTAAGGTACATAATTATTTTAATATTAAAAAATATTTCAATGTTTTTCTAAATTACTTCAGTGGTGCAGTTACATTGTTACATATTAGCTATATTAGCTGAAATGCCAGTTCTTCGCTGGAAGAATAGATTTACGGAAAACATTTGAAATATATATTTATGAATCAAAGAGAAATGAAAAACTCTGCTCAACTCAAATGCTATGGTCAATAACGCATTTCAGACTGCACAACCATTAATCACTGAAAAAAATAAATAAATAAAATAAAATAAAATAAATAAATTTTCTTTCCTCCTTTGGATAATCATTTCACAGGTTCTACAACGTTCTGTTCTTTTCCACAGGCTTTTACAACGTGCTACGCAGTTCTAGTTCTTTCTACTATTTTCTAGAAGGTTCTGTCGAGTTCAATTCGTTTCTAAACGTTTTCAGAAGGTTCTAGAGTTCTTTTCGACTAATCTTGGGCATAATGACGTCCGGACTGTCACTAATCAGCTTAACCTCGTAAGTTATGAATTCGAGACTGCTCTAAGTCATTTTGGACATTTTAGTTTTCACCCTTCCCCTCATCCCGAAGGTGGTTGAATTTAAACTTGAACAGCATCGGGCAGTAACTATTCATCTCCGCGACATCAAAAACTATGTATTCGAGGCCATTTCCGATTATTTTCACATGTCACACTCTTCCTATCCCCATGCCTAGGGGTCTTATCCATCAGCATCTTTTTTTTCAGATTGTAAGTTACATATGTACCAAGTTTGGTTGAAATTGCTCGAGGCGTGAAACATAGATACATACGTATACATAAATTGTTATACATAATTAGATACGAGAAAAGAGTTGCAATGAAAAAGTACATTGTAAGTGCTTTTGCTAAAGTATTTCAAATAGAGATTGGAAAGATTAAAGGAGGAAAGGTGGAAAGAAAAGAAAAAAAATATAATAAACTAGCTTCCAGAAATCGATGAGAATACAGTCACAATACTAATTAGAAAGTAATTAATTTTCTATTCCCGTTTTGGAATACCTTTTTCAACTATAAATACCTGAAGTTCGAAAATGATATGAAATATTTCAGTTTAACATCCCACAATTATGCCCTTTAGGTTAAGTGAGACGATGATTAATGCAAGTGAATGATGATGAAAGAATTGGTGGAATGAGAGTAGGAGAAAATGGGGGCACAGACACGATGTTGTCCACTATAAACTTACTTGGCCGGGATCGAATCAGGGACCCCACACACCAGAGGTAAGCGCTGCCACTGAGCCACTGTGTACCCCCCTCCAGCTGAAGTTCGAGTGTAGCGAAGGGAACCAGGGGCGCCGGAACCGGGGGGGGCAAGATACTCATTTTGCCCCCTCACTTTCAGACTGCAAAGACATCACACAACAATGATTATATGAACTAAATTTTGCTTTCTATAGTAATATGAAAAAAATCTCTATTCCAGATTCATCTTTGTCGTGGAGACTAAGGATGGCCAAAAATTTTCGGATCCGGATATCCCGGATCCAGTGAGATCCGAAATCCGGATTTCTGATCTGGGTTCGGATTTCGGATCTGGATCCGATATTCGGATCTCGGATCTGGATCCGAAATTCGAATCTCAGATCTTGATTCGTATCCAAACCTACATCTGAAATTGTGATGATAAAATTGAATATCTAAAATTCGTTAAAACTTTTTTCGGATTTACTGATACAATAGGTTGCTGTGCTTTTAAATGTTCCCATAACACGTTTGTGCTACCTTTGTTCTTTATTTTATTTTAACCTTGCAATATTTACATGTTGCACTTTCTGGCAAAGTCTCTCTAATAAAATGTTCGAAGTTTGATTTCTTCCCATTTCAGAATACAGTGAATTGTCTGAAAACTGATGTAAATGGTAACAAATTATTCTGTTTAGCTCCTCTTCGAAACTTAATGCTAGCTTCACATTGAAAATATGTATTTTGTTCTTAGAAAATAAACTTTCTTCTTTTCTCATATACAAATGAAATATCTTTTAGATAAGGCCCTTCTAATCGCAGGAATACTAGACAAAACAAACTCTTTATTAATAGTAGTTTCTGACTCACTAGAGTCCAACCACCAACAAATGTAATAATGAATATCTTTCATTTCGAAGGTATATACAACAAAAATATAGACTGGTTGGCGTGGAACAACAGTAGATTTTTAAGCATACACACGAGAATTTCAGGAGAGCGATATGGTTGTGTACGTTGTATGACTTTATTACCTAACTTTTGGCTTGCCCTTCTGAAGTCGGGAGTTTGTTGAAGGAGTAAATATAAAAGAGATTTCTGTTATTTTTTCTTCACCCTCCAGGTTTCTTTAATCATACATTGCAGGACCTTACTAAAAGATATCCATGCATCGTATCATTGAAGCGTTTTGTGTTTTGTATATTAAAGTGTTCAAAAATATTTAACATATTAGCATTTGTTCATGTCATCTCAGGTTCAATTCTCGATGGAAACATACATGAGAAAATTGAAGGCTTAAACAATATGAAAATAGTTTTTAAAAGTCAGGAAATTGATATTAAAACTTTAGCTATCTATTGGGACTGTAAGGCTGTAGTTAGATTAACCCACACGTTTCGTGAAGATATATTACGTCGTTATTGTTTATTTACTATAAGCTACTAGATACATCCTCAGATGCCACTTTATACTGTAGTAATCAACAGATGAAAACATTGGAAAAGGAATGGAAGGAAGATCTCCAGAGTCTTAGATCAAGGTACTAACCTAGCATTTGCCCAGTTTAACTGAGGAACAACCCTGGAAAATCCTCAGTCAGGATGGCTGGTCTTTGAATTCGAACCCGGTATTATCCAATTGCGAAGCAAGAATCCTAACAAGTAGCCTGAGCTCGCTCCGTATTATTTTTATTATTTAATTAACGTAATGTTTTAAAATTAGTGCAACTTAAACCCTACTTTCTTTATAACTGATGTTATAGTTAATAAGCCTACATGAGACATCAGTCCCCCATCAAGAAAGAATACTAGAACTGGAATTCAGGAAGCGGGGGTGAAGAGATTAATGAGGATGAGAAAATTATGTACGATGCAAAAACTGAGTAATTATGACTTGGTCACAGATATATTCACTTGCATACTTCAATTAATATTTCTCTGATACGGCGCACTCTTACTTTCTATACTGGCAGGAAAATAGCCCGTTTTTGTAAACGAACACACTAAGCACGTGCGTATAGGCGCAATGTCCGTGCAAAGAAACATAGGTAAAACTAGAAAACAAATAGGGAAAGCGAGCGGAAAATGATAAACCACCCTTCAACTTAAAAAAAAGAAACTAAAAATTAATAAACTTAGAGCTACGAAAGACGCGAAGCGAATTTTATTGAAAAGATTGTTTTTCCTTAGTGATTAGTTGTGCTAACTATGAACATGGACTAAAAAGAGAACAAGTAGCTAGCTCTGAGTTTCGCAAACTAGTTGAGAAGAAAATATTGGATAAAATTTAATAATAAAGAAGGAATTTATGATAATTAAAACAAACTAAATTCTTGGCACGACAGTCCTTTGGTTCCTACCAGCGGGCTGATGTTGAAAGTGGGGATGTGTAGTCAACGCATCGACACCCGAAGTCCCTAATGCCGGCTATCTAGACTGGAGTCCGCTACATCTTACTTAAGACAACTCCCCAATTGTCCTCATGATGCTGGGTCAACATCGAAATTGTTGAGTGCCTCTCCGGAAATTGAACCCATGACCACGGGCACCGAAGGCACGCTCTCCGTCTTCTTTAGGCGAAAAGCTATAGTTACCCACATTATCTAATACAGAAATAAGTTCTGATTCTCTAATAGCTGCTGATGGTGATAGTCAAGGTTCACCGAAACATGATCCCAAACCCAAACTGAGATATTGATATCACTGGAACGCCTGAAAAGTCATTGTGGGTAAGTGAATTGCCCACTTGTCAGGATGAAGAGCGATGGTGATGTGAAATGCGGGGCTGTCAGAGGTACTACTTATGATAATTGGATTTATAATATTCTATGTTGCCATAAACCCTCTTCAAGAACATAACTGTTAATCTTAGCTTTGAAAATGTTACATAAGGAGTTTTATTGCTATCATTAGGTTGCATTAGGAATTATCGGATTTATTTTAACGCTTAACTTTTACATCTCTTCTGATTTACGAATATTTAAATCGCGATTATCCCCTTAAGGTCAATAGTAGTGATATTTTAAATCATTTCGAACCATCTTTATATATGGTTAGTCTTGTTATATGGGAATAATTGAGACCAGAAGCAGTCTACTGGCTAAGTCCAAAAGAATCTTGGCCGACCACCTGGTAAACCACGTCTTTCAGCAAGGTGAATTGTGGCAATCCGTTACCCACATGAGGAAATCTTCGGTTCAGTATGAAAGCTTCCATAAGAACCAGCACTCTAATCAGTGAAATGTGCTTTGCTAATTTTTATTCAATGTGAAAGTAACTAACTTGATTGCTAAAAAAAGAAAAAGCATTTATTTCAAACAAGTCGCCATTACACTTTTCGTATTTGAACACAACACTCATGAAAAGTCATGTTAAAGCGCGACTTGACCCTGAAAAAGAATATTTATCTGTTTTTAGTTTCTCGTGTTCCCCAAAGTGCATGCGGAATTAGTGCAAGTGCCTTACGCTCGCCTTACCTAGGTACAAACGGTTACGATCTCGGTACTAGCACATGTTTCGGTTTCCAGATCTCAAATATTTATCTTTCAGCCTGATTCTATGTATGAATCCGAAATTTCAAATCTAGATAAGGGGCACCAAAATTCATAGTTTATTCTCGGTGCTTATATTGTGATTTACTAAATAATTATTAAGGTTAGTGTGAAGGGACAAGTTTTGCCGATAGATGTCACTACAATCTTCGTATCTCTCCCATGTATTTTTTACTTTTCAAGAAAATTTATAATTTCTCTTACAAATTTCAAACTAGAGACTTCAAATTTTTAGAAAAGGAACTTCATAACCTATCAAAGGGAACAATCCGTGTCAATTTTTTATTTAGAATTTTCTTTATTGTTGAAACAAATCCATTGTTAAAGATTTAGATAACCATTTCAAAAATCAAGCCATTTCAACAATGAAGGAAATTCTAAATAAAAAATCGGGACGGATTATTGCCTTCGATAGATTATAAAATTCATTTTCTAAAAATTTGAAATCTCTAGGTTGAAATTTGTAAGAGAAATTGTGAATTTTCGTGAAAGGTAAAAAATACATGGGAGATACGAAGACTGTAGTGCCATCTATCGGCAAAACTTGTCCCTTTAAACCAACTTTAAATCTAATTGTAAGGTATACATTTGATATTTTGAGCAGATTGAGCAAGATAAATATACGTAAAAATTAGTCAATATTTGTCTTATCTGTTTTTTTTTCTTAACTGTCAATGAAATAGGTGTATTGAGGAATTTTAAATATTCGAGTTTCGTATTCCGGTTTCAAATATAAATATGTGTATATTTCATCTCGGTCCTGCAACAAGGTGGACTTAGATTCGACATTCGAACTCTCATCCGGATCAAATCAGATTATTTTTTAGTAAGGCAAGCATTTGATCTTTAGTGTAGAATATTCAACCAAACTTAAAACAGTGCCTAACACAGTAGGTTATAATTTTAGGAAAGCAGATTTTGAAAAACTTTACCGAAACCTATTAGCTGTGGATTGAGGGATGCTGCAGAATATTAAGGATGCCAATCAAACTGTGGATTTATTTTATAATGTATTGTATCAGATATTTGATGATTGCATTCCCCATAAAAGAGTAACTAATAAAATCTACCCTACATGGTTTATCCCGAATATTATTAATAAAATTAAACGTAAAACGTATCATCGTAAAAAAAAAAAAAAAAAAAAAGTCGTCTCAGTGTAGGCAACACTAAGTACCAGCAAGAGCAATTCCGTCAACTGCGTAGGGAAATTAAAGCAGAAATAACTGCTGCTTATAAAGAGTTTTTAAGCAGCACAGAAGATAAATTAAAGAATGATGAAAGAATTAAAGAATGAAATTATTATGGTCCTTCATTAAAAATAAATCGCGTCACTTGTCTTCTGATCGCATACAGTACAATGGTCACGACCTTACAGATGATAGGGACATAGCTAAAGCATTCGGGCAACATTTTAGTTCAACCTATGGCTCCTTAAGAGCGGACTATGACGTATCGAGCATGTTTCTAAATGATCGTTCCAGTGCTCTTCTTGATATATTTTCACTACCTCTCATATCCGAAAAAGAAATAAAAGAAGCAGTAAGGAAGTTGAAATCGAAACCAGCAAGGAGTCAGTTGTGTGCCCAATACCCAAAACGAACTCAGCTAGTAACATTGAAGAGTTCCGACCAATTTCTATCTTATCTGCGTTTGCCAAGGTGTATGAATATATACTGCATAAGCGAATAATGGATCATGTTAAACCTGCATTATCTGTCAGTCAACATGGATTTCTGAAGGGCAGATCTACTGTATCAAATCTAGCACTAATACAGATTACATTTCGAAGGAACTTGACAAGCAAGGACAAGTAGATGTCATATATACAGATTTTTCTAAAGCATTTGACGTCATTGATCATGACATTCTCTTAAACAAACTGGCATCCTTTAACTTCTCGAAATCAACTCTGCAATATTTTGTTTCCTACTTTCAAAATCGTAAACAAACTGTACTGTATCGTAATTATAAATCTCAAATCTTTCATGCAACATCTGGAGTCCCTCAAGGCTCGAATCTGGGACCTCTACTTTTCATTTTGGCGGTAAATGATCTTCCTGAGTGCTTTCAATTTTCTAAAAATCTACTCTTTGCTGATGACCTTAAAATATTCAACAGAATTAAAACAAGTCAGGACTGTTTAGAACTTCAGAGTGACTTACAAAATCTTGAAATTTGGTGTAAAAACAATAAATTTAAGTTAAATGTTCGTAAATGCAGTTATTTAACATTCACTAGAAAAGAAAAATATATTCAATATAATTATTCAATATTAGGGGAAAAACTGAAAAAGCTTGATTTTATAAGGGATTTGGGAGTTATTTTTGATTCAAAATTATCCTTCATTCAACATATTGAAACTATTTGCAAAGAAGCCTACAAAAAGCTTGGATATATTTATCGAGTCAGTAAAGATTTTCAAAATGACCAAACTTTAATTGTGCTGTATTATGCATACGTGAGGTCGAAATTAGAATATTGTAGTAATATATGGAACCCTAATATACAGAAATACTCATTCATGATTGAGCGTACTCAAAATAAGTTTTTAAGGCTTCTTGCCCTTAAGAAAACAAAATTCTACCCGAAATTTGAAAGCTACATTAACCTTGTTGAAAATTTTAATTTTGAAATATTAGAACTCAGGAGAAGAAATATTGATTTATTTTTTTTTACACAAACTCTTTCATGGCAAAATAGACTGTCCTGATCTTAACGAAAAAAATATGTATCCAAGTACCATCCACTAAATTGCACACTGCTTCGAAAAATACATTTTTTTGTATGACAGCGAAAACAAACGTCTTAAGCAGATCTCCTATATGGAGAATTAGTGCAACCTACAACAGGTTAGTTAAAGAAAATTTCAACCTGGATGTACTGGCAATGGATGTAAGTAGTTTAAGAAGTCTATTAATTCTGTAAGACAAGTGTAATTATGACCAATAGCTTTATTAACCTATATAATCTGTATAACCTATATATTATGTAACACTGTAATTAGGCCTGTGCCTGTTCTGTTATATGTCAATAAATCAATAAATCAAATCAAATGAAGGAGACAAATAGACTTGTCAATATTCGTCTTAATTTTGTGTTTTTTTCTTCACTGTCAGGACTTCGTGAAATTACTTTCGGCGAATTTTTGATATTCAAGTTTATCACAATTTGGGTGGGATGTGGTTTGGATAAGAATCAAGATCTGAGACCCGGATTTCGGATCCAGATCTGAATTTCGAACCCAGATCCGAAATCCGAGATCCGGATCCAGATCCAAGATTCGAGATCCGGACCCATATCCGAGATCTGGATCCAAAGGATCCGGACCCAATCAGATCCGGATCCGGCCATCCCTAGTGGAGACATGAGACCGGGTGCTTTTTTTGACCCCATGTTAGGCAGAAAGGTTTAGGAAAAATAATTGAAAATTCTCTCTATTTCGATTGGTCTACATTCTCAAAGCACTGTAAATTCTTTAAAAATTGTTGTTTAATCGTAAGTCTGCAATGTGAAACGAGTCGTTGAGCGAGATTTTAAAGTTTAAAAAATATAGCAGTTTAAATAAGTAACAGAACATTTAAATACATTTTCTATCAACTGAAATTAATAATCTTATAAACAATATGCAGAGTGCAGTAAGTTTTATAGTGAGGAGTAAAAATGTATGAGGTAGGATTAATAATTCAGAGCACTTGAAATATGCGAAGTTTATTGTCGTTCCTTTCGTTTAAGATGAGTGCAGAAACAGAACACCTATTTCAGCTCTACTTTCCGACCAAGTTCATAAACAATAAGAATAAGGAAGACAGTCGCTGCTTGGAATAATTGGTAGTCTTAGATATTTAGCTCACAGTGGACAAGTAATTAGTGGACATTAGCATAGTATGGGTACTTTGATGTCGCTCCTGGATGAAAGAAAATTGGATGTGCCTGTTCTCAGCCAATGGATTGGACAACAGGATAACTGGCTTAGTGCTGATTGAAATAATGAAATTTTGAAGATTATGGTACATGCAATACAGACAAACTTGGTAGAAGAACTTAAAGAGTCTGAATGTTGTGCAATCATAGCCGACTCCACGACTGATATTTCAAACAAAGATCAGTTGTCTCTGTATGCACTGTGTTGACTCTGACTCATCAAACTCCAAAAAAGTATTTATGGGAATGATTACCCCACATGGCACAAAATCGGAAATATTAGAATTCGCGATGAAAAATATTCTAACGAAACTTAACCTGAATGCAGAAACTATCCGTGCGGCCAGTGTTAAGATGGTACAGCTAATATGTCAGGACGAGTGAATGGTGTGCAGAAGATAATTTTGACTCAACATCCGAAAGCTGTATACATTCATTGCAGTAAACATGCATCAGATTCTTCCATTTCAGGAAGTAGCACGAAAATGCTAATCTTTGTGTGACGTACTGGCCATAGTGAAAGATGTTTGTATCATTAACCTGGGTTCTGCAAAACGAGAGACAACAAATGCCGACATCGTTCTTGAATCCTGGAAAAACTAACAACGAAAGTCATCCTAAACATTTGCTGCCTCTTTGTAATACTCGCTGCTGTGTTAGACGAAAATCTCTAATCAGATTTCAATCTACTACAAACGAATTCAAATCACGTTGAAAATATCATCAGTAATACAAGTGGTCCAGATGGTGGTCAAAAAGTACTGTAATACTAAAAGAGTATTTGAAAAGAATGAACAAATTCGGAATGATATTTTTTTCTGATAGTCAGTATATGTGCTTTTATACCTTGCGAACAACTGGCGAAAGTGCTTCAAAATTCTGAAGGTTCTTCTTCTAGAGCTAAAAGAGCAACAGCGATTCTAGAGGATACTATGAGAAACCTACGAACGAACAGTGTATTTGAAAACATCTTAAAGGAAGCAAAGGAAAATGCAGACAGACTACACTTAAAATTGCCCACTTCATCAAGATCAAAGATAACGCCAATTAGGTTGGAGCAGACTGATAATCCTTCTATAGCAGCTACCCTAGAACCTGTATCAGTTCTTCAAAACAGTACATCGAAATCATTGGCTCTTTGTTGAATGAAGTACAGCGTCGTTTCAATTATCCAGACCTCAAACAACTCATATAACTCGAGAAGATGCTTTGTGAGGATGCTGTATGTTGTGAGCATCTCTGAAGAGATTATTTGAGGCAGGAATTGGGAGTTCATGCATCGGATTTTAACCTGGATAGATTATGCGCTCAGCTCACACTGCTTCCACCTACTTCGATGACGACCACCAGCATATTAAAAACTATTAGTCCTGAAACCCGAACTGTTCGCAGTCTTCTCGACCAAATTGTTCGTCTAGAGACTCTCGTTCTCACTTTGCCAGCTTCTTCAGCATATTGCAAAAGATCATTCAGCTCTTTGCGTCGTCTAAATATATATTTGAAGACTTCAATGACATAGAAAAGATTTCAATGCAGATGCAGATGCAGATTTCAATGTGAGATTTAAACACCATTGCAAGAGAATTCATACCAAAAACAAGCGAGAGGAAAGCCACTTTTGGTCAATTTTGAAAAGAAATAAATTTAGAACCAAGTAAGTGAAAGTGTTAAGCGTTATATAACCAGTTCTTTATATTACAAAATACAACCTAAAATTCAATATAAATTTGAATTATTCCTTATTAATTGTGTAGTACTTTATTAGTGTGAAGTGAAGTGAATATAATGACATTAGGATAGGAGAAGAACTGAATGTAATAACAAACTGGATATACTGAAGTAAGTGTAATAAAAAAATACAAGTAACTATGGATAATTAGTGTAATTGAATTTTCTATATAAATTTCATGAGGTGTTTATTGAAAATTCCATGTTTCCATTTCTGGCACGTAAGTGAAAAGAAATTATATTTTTTACTTGATTATGTAGCCTGTTTTATAATGTTCAAGTTACTTTCTACTACAAAGTACTAAAAAGTTTGTAGTTTTAAATAAGAATTTCTAATATTACAGTGTACTGCAACATCAGAACTGGATTTTTAAAAATATAATTTTTATTTCCTCGTTTCCAAGTGATTTAAGTAGCTTTAAAAGTCTTTAATATTGGCCGTGTGGTCATTTCCAATACCGTTAAAAATATGTACCGGTATATAAAATGGTAAAAATTGTACTTACAAACATTGTAAGCAGTACAATTTTTACAATTTTATATGTTTTTAATTGTGATTTCAGTACTTGAAAATATCTGCATTAGACCAAATCCAGACAAAACTGACACTAAATTAATTAATCTAAAGATGTAAACCAAGACGCTTCTCGTAAATGGAAATTTCACACTAACAAAACTGTTTACATCTGTATTGTATTATTATTATTATTATTATTATTATTATTATTATTATTATTATTATTATTATTATCCAACCAAATCAAATTATTGTTACATAACGAACATATATTTGTATTATCTTATCTATGTTACATTCCCGTGTCTATTTTCAAGACAGCAGTTTGCCCCCCTCCCAGCTGAAAAAAAATACTTCCGACGCCACTGACTAGAACAATGCACAAAACATTTATTCGTGTATCATTCGTCAATCTATCTTTTGCACACAAAAGTTAGATGAGCATAAAAAAGTATAGAAAATAAAATACACAAAAAAATATTGAGTACCTGTGCGATTTCTGCTTCAAATGAATTGCCTCATGCTCCTTCAATGTACGATTCGCCTTGAATCCTTTACCACAAAACGAACAGATAAATGGATTCTTCCCTACAAATAAGTATCAAGAGATTTATTCAGCACAGAGTTTTCACTGATTTAGCAAAACACATATTTTGAAAAGCAAGAATTCTGAAAATGCTATACTCTCTGATGAAATGATAGTTGTAAAGGATGCTTCAGCAAATTACTGAAGATATGGTAAAAAAAAAACGAGATGTAGCTAGGTTGATTTGTAACTGCTGGTTCTTAATAAATATCTCTTGAGCCACAATATCTATAACAGAACAGTGAAACGTAAATATTATTTATTTTTACCTTCGTTTAATATTACTATTACAAACCATTAATTTCTTGGACATCAATTCTTCTGAGAACTTCGTAATCTTTCACTCAACAACCTCTCTTATTTATTTTTACATTACAGTAACTAAGGAGCAATAATAATCTTTACAATTTCCTTTTTCTTTTTCTTTACAAAATATGCTCCGTTGTCGCACCTCTGATCGTCTTTCTAAGATCGGTACAGGTAAATAATAGTACAACAGTACAACACATACAACATACCGTTGTATCTGGCGTCACGAACATGGATTTCATTTATTTATTAACAATAAATGAAAAGAATCCTGGACCGTACAAGAATACACATTTTGAACAGCCCTTGTATATATAAGATTACATTTTATATCAATATCATATATTAGTCGCATAATTAAGCATATTCTTTGGCCTCACATTATAATATAAATAACAAGGTGCATCAACAGAAAAATAACTATAATAATACGGTCCACAATTATTTGTACATTAATTGTGATATATTTAATATAATGTATATAGTTTAATTCATGAAATTTAGCATAACTGCGAAGAGTTAAATATAAATATATTTTCTATTAAAATTAATCCACTTTTTCTTTTAAATAATAGAACATTAAATCGTTATTAGGATGTAAACACGAAATAAACATTCTACGTGAATATACATATAGAGCACATAAAGTACTTATGGAATAATTATAGTGTTGTGAACGCAATAAAACAATATAGCATACATTAACATTGAAGAAAATAATTGTTACACTAGAAAAATAGTTGAAGATAAAATGACATAAAGTAAAACAAAATAAATAAGTTGTATTATTATAAAATACGGCATTTATCTCATTTGAGATTAAGTTCCCTCTTTTGTACATTATTTATATTAACTTTACTTATGGTCTCAGGAGGGACTACATTTTTGACTAAGCCTATCCATTTCTTTCTAGTATTTTCGGTAGGCTACCATAACTTTATTCCATCGACATTTCGTAATATTTCACAAATTACATATATTTTTAACGTACATTTTAATAATAAATTGAATAACCATAGATGTAAGCAAAGGTCGATCTAATACAAATCTGTCGGACGCCTTTTTAATGGTTCAAGTTATTCGTTCAAATGGCGCATTTAAGCAGCATTGGATAGCACAATCTATAGTACTTCTTTGTCTTTCACAGGATGTTACCATATTTTGATTCCTATTTACGAAATTCCTGCCATTTACAAAACGATTTTGTGCAAAATTATGGTAATTGTTATTACGCTTATAATTTCGGTGATTATTTCTGAAATTCCTATTACTATTTCTACCATTAGGTTCAGTTGAGTAACCGGTATTATTTAGATTACACGCTCGTTCATTAAAACGACGATTGCCATTTCCTTGTGTGTGGGAGCTATTTCCATTCTGTACACTTATATTGCGAACCTGAGCATAATTAATAGGATTGCGGTTAACATTACCCTGACCTCTATTGGGATTTTTATTGTTCTTCTGCATCAGATATTGACTCTCAAAGTTCTGCACTAGCATGACCATATGACTAAAGTTGACACATTGTGGAGACATTAACATTTGTTGCAATCGGAACGGCAATAGGATGCGAATTGAAGCAATTATACGCGATTCAGGATGATTAGGATTTAGAGCTTTAATTCATTGTATGTCGATACTACAAATTCCGTGACATTCTTGTGGCTTCGGGGATCGAAAACTTTGGTACGTAATAAAGCATCCCTGTTGGCAAGCATAAAGTCGTTTTCATAATTGGATAATAGGGCATCTTTAAAATCTGAATAGGCATGAAGATTTTCTCGGATTGCTTTGAACCACGTTAAACATGGAGGTTCTAGGACGTGTGGAAGTATCTTCAAGAATTTTGACTCTTTTATTCCTATTAAGTCACATTCGTCCTCAAACTTCTCGATAAATACCCGTGCAGGAATATCATCAGGTCCACCACGAAATTTGGTCAATGATTTTACCTCGCTAAATCGCAAAGGTTTGTCATTATTATGGGATTTTAAATATTTACCATAATATTTTGAATTCCTATGGGATGAATATTTCTTTCTTCTTCCAACTTCGGTACTTCCTTCACTATATCCCGAAGACTCACTATCTTCCAAAACTCGATGATGTGTTACTCGTTCTAGTTCCTTAAAAGGAGACTGATTTCTATATCAACCATCCTGAGGGATTACTGGTTCTAATCCATTATACGCAGCCTGATCTCTGTGTCCACTGTGGGACTGATGTCTATGTCCACCGTCGTGTTCTTCCTTAGTAGCATGGTACCACTCTTGGAAACAATTCATATCCTCTCGAAGTTCTCGGATGTGAAAGGTGTGTTCGTTAATTACCGATTCCATTGCTTTAACCACATCCTGCATCTCAGTATAATTTTGGAATACTCGTTCCATCTTTTGGTCATACTGCTTAAATCTCGTCGAAATTTGTTCCTCCAATTGACCTTCTATTTTGCATTGTAATTGGTCCATTTTATCTTCCAGTCGTTCCTCAATTTTAAGTTGCAATTGCTTTAGGGAGTCCTCCAATTTTTGATGGGTTACATTCTGAAATTCCTCGAATTGTTGTTGAGTAACCATTTTTTGTTGGAACTCCTCAAACTGCTTTTCAAACCGCTGATGAGTCACCATATTTTGCTGGAACTCCTGTTGATTCTGTTGAAGTTGGTTCATTTGACATGATATCTGCTTTAAAAGATCTGTCACGGTTTCAGGAGCAGGACTACCACTTTGCATAGGTCTGTCTTGGATACCTTCAGTTTCCGACATACCTCGGTTTATTCGTTTACCACTTCTTAGTATAGTAACATAAATATTGGGCTCAATTGTGTTCGTTGTTACTTTACTTCGGAACGATACACTAACTCCCGGTATGAAGGCACCATTTAATTATGTAACTGCTGGTTCTTAATAAATATCTCTTGAGCCACAATATCGATAACAGAACATTGAAACGTAAATATTATTTATTTTTACCTTCGTTTAATATTACTATTACAAACCATTAATTTCTTGGACATCAATTCTTCTGAGAACTTCGTAATCTTTCACTCAACAACCTCTCTTATTTATTTTTACATTACAGTAACTAAGGAGCAATAATAATCTTTACAATTTCCTTTTTCTTTTTCTTTACAAAATATGCTCCGTTGTCGCACCTCTGATCGTCTTTCTAAGATCGGTACAGGTAAATAATAGTACAACAGTACAACACATACAACATACCGTTGTAGATTTTAATATGAATCCCCAATATACTTTCTTCGCAGTCTACAATATACCGCGTAGCGTAGTCGTTAACGCTCTTGCCTTCGGTGCGAGCGGTCCCGGGTTCGTTTCCCGGTGGGGGCACTCGGTTGAAAAAGTGTAAAACGCTTTTTCAGGTCAGCCACCTGAATGATGTTTTTCTGGGTTTTCCTCATTCACACCAGGCCAATGCTAGGGTGATACCTAACATATAGGTCCGAGGCCGCTTCCTTTCTCCCCCAATCCTTTCTTCCTTCCCTCTCCCCGGATAGTGTGCACGCCGAGAGACATCATCCTTCAAACGTGACAGGCTAACATGGCCATAGATGCCGAAAGCCCAGAAATCTAAATTCTAAATCCTTCTAGGAATCATATCGGAATCGGATTTTAAGCCACAAAAGCGAAATAAGCTAAACATTATTTCAATCCAAATTTGGGGAGAAAAACATCAATTAAAGTTTCTACAGCAAATTTTCGAAATTCTAGTAAACTGTATCAACAAGCTTCCTGAACTAGAAACCAGAAAGGATGTTGAATATTTATACTAATTTTATTTTTTTCATTGACCTTTGTTAAGAACGAGAATTTAAGCTAGAACATTCTACATATTTGCATTATGACAGTAAAAAAGATATATCAGGTTTTCTACAAAAGTTATTTCCTTATAAACACTATTCAATCTCACTTGGTGTCAATCTATATAAATCAATACCTATTACTCGTGTGTAAACTTCCACGTACCGTTCTTCTTAAGGAAAACTAAATCAATATGCAATACAAAATAGATGTATTTTCCATTTGGTGCCAGTGGCCCCACTTGGCGTAGTTTCTAACGCCGTCACCTTTGATGCGAGCGGTCTCGGGTTAGATTCTCCGTGGGAGCACTCGGTCGAAAAAGTAAAATAGCTTTTTCAGGCCAGCCATCTTGAGTGAGATTTTTCCTAGGTTTCCCTCATTCACATGAGGCAAATGCCAGGATGGTACCTACCATAACGGTCCCAGGCCGCTTCCTTCCTTCACCAATCCTTTCTTCCTTAACTTTCCTTGGATAGCGTGCTCGCCGAGGGGACGTCATCCCTCATATACGTGACGGGCTAAATGGCGTTAGATGCCGACAGCCCAGAAATCTAAAAATCCTAATCCATTTGATGTCGATCTGCACACATCAATCATGGGCATTAATGTCTCCCTGAGTTTGATATATATATATATACAGAACACCTCAGATGATTATCACCATTCACCCTCCGAACAGCTCTGATGCAACGTGAAACGGAGTCATAGAGGTCGTGAATGGTAGCGAATAGCATATTACACTATTCCGCATGCAGTGTATCACCCAGTTCCCAGAAAAAAAAGAATCGGAAATCTGCACTAATCTGTGTCTCCAAAACGGACCACAGATGTTCAAATTTGTTCAGGTCAAGAGGTTTAGCGGATCACGAGGAACAAGCGCGCTCAAGTGATCTAGCTCGAACGAGCGTGTTCATTTACAACCCTATATATATATATATATATATATATATATATATATATATATATATATTCTTCCTAATTTCTGAACAATTTTGCATCAAGAGCTCCAGGAAGAAACATCGAAAAACATTGATATAACAAGCTCTCTTGTGTTCTTGGAAATTTCATGTAAGTACCTCCCAGATTGCAATTTTATGAACAAATTGGATCACACCTGCTATCTCACTAAGCACAAGATAAACGTTCCTGTAGAATAGTAAGACTCCGTGTAATAAATAAATTATTTGAAGCTGTAACACTAATGTGTTCTCTAAAGATTTGGTAGAAAAAAAGTAACTGATAATAATAACATTAAAACCACTCTCTGAATCTTGTTCTGAAATGTTCATCGCTAATGTTTCCAAAGAACTTCAGCCATCTTTTCTGACTCGCTCTGGAAGAACACTCTCTTCTAAGGACTGTATATCATATAAATTGTCAATAGTCAATATCACTGTCCGACAATGTACGTAAATTCCACTGCTACTACAGATTAACCAAGATCAATGAAATTAAATCTAGAAAATAGGCCGTTCAAGGTTAAACTTAGTTCATCCAACATCTGATCGAGACTTAACATTGAACGTTATTCGTGCAACACACACATTTTCACTGAACTTGGCTATGAGCCACGTTCAACAGGTAAACTTTGTTGGTGCACACGGCTCACGATGGTTCTATTACTGCTTTTGTTTCGTATTGGTACGTTGTTGAAGCATAATGGGGAAAAAGTAGAAAATGAAGATTGTGATTCCGATTAGAGTTTGAGCTCCCTCGTGGCTAAGCGGTTAGCGTTCGCGCCTTTGGCGTGGGAGACCCGGGTTCGATTCCCGGCGGGAGCTCATGTGGTTCGGATTCCACGTTAATCAGTAGGTCCACGTCTCATATTGCCTCGCTGCTGAAAGGGACGCTAAACTAAAATCAACTCAACTCCGATTAGAGTTAGAAACATTGATGAGCTTTGCTGTTATAGTTTTTAGTGCTGCAACTTACGAATTTACGTTTTAGAAATTTACCTATCGAAGCCTGCGGTTATACAAGGTAATTTACTCAGTCAAAATCTAATTTACATAGTTGGTTATAGTGAAATTGTTTCGAAATTGTTTCATGAAGATGAGAAATTAAAAAGAAAATTGTACTAGTGGTTTGTATAAGGAACCAGGATCAATGTGAGTGAGTGATTAATATTCATTAATTCTAAATTAATTTTTTTTTATTTGTATATTTTGGTGAACGTTAAGGTGAATATTGGTCATCCACTTGGGAATGGCACCGACACCTATTAGATTTTAACTGCATGGATTTATTAGTTAGATTTGGTAAAATATTTCGAAGTGATATTTTGAAACTAAACGTAACCCCAAAGTTTAATTAAAATTAATTGAAATTTAATGAGTTGTGAGAAAAAAGCTAATTTTTGCCTTCCGACATTCAACTGTGATTGCGGAGCAATTTCACAAAGGAATCGGTATATTGAAATTGATACACAAATTAACATTGATATACAAATATTCAGATCATGTCTTGCCCCCCACTTTTATCGTTCAATCGCCGGCACTGCATGTGACACTACTACTTACATTTTCTTATTACATGGAGAAATTCAAGAAATATTTTTTTTTAAATAACGAGATGAATTTTTGATATCGAGATGATTTTTCAAAATCATCACAAAGGAATTTCACAATTTCACAAAGTAATCAGTTTGTTAGTTGTTATATATTTATATATGTTGTCCGTCGAATTATTTGTTCTAATAAATTATATATTTCAGTTGAAGCTGATTCCTTCTAATTTCAAACTATTTAATAACCCTTTCCTCAAGTCTTGCTTTCCGTAACCACTCGGAAAATGCAGTGTATTTGTCGTTTCTTTGACATGATTGCTGCATTGTCTACATTTTTTCGTATAACGCGCATCTTATTTTATACAGGATAAAGTATCTGAGATTAAATAAAGTGTATTCTAATAAAAGATCAGTAACATTTCACCAATATTGACATGAAACTTTTGACTTGTTTTCAGAGACTGCAAATGTAAAACTAACGTGCTCTACAATTTTCTTACAAAAGTTTATTTTGTTCTTTAAGATGATGCCTTGTCTACTCGGATAATGCAATAAAAAAGACAGCTTTAGAAATCTAATTCTAATAATGCTCCTGCTGATGAATAGCCGACACACATGTGAAATATTGCTGTAAATACGCATACATTTATCTAATTAAGAACACTTATTAACGAAGAAGTCTATCCTAATAATCCCAACTTGAAGCTTACCCTGATTGGCCAGTGTAAGTCTTCGTCATACTCATTAACTGAATATCGTTATGATATTAAATAGATTCCCTTACCATCATGAGTATTTAGATGCTGCTCTAACGATTCCTTGCTTTTGAATGGTTTCGGACATTTAGTACACTGATATGGCTGCAGCTGGCTGTGACTTTTTTCATGACGTCGACAGCACTTACCATTGTTCAATGGTTTCAAGCACATCTGAAATACAATAATAATGAGAATAATACTTTATAGTTAGTGTTCTTATAAAATACAAAAGGTGTTTTACATGTTATTATATCAACCAGGACCTTATTTATTTAGGCAACATACCTCTGAAACAGTAAGGTAAAAATAACATAATGTGAACATCATTACCATGTGATCTTCCTTAAAAAAATAAATAAATAAAATCTGCATAGTATATACACTCAAAGATTTTGACCTACTTCTCTAAGATACTGTACACCATGGTGACTTTAAATAGACGACTCTGCCACTTCTTTGGACTCACTTGCTCCCACACTTCCTTGTGGGTTACAAAACAAACTTGAAGAAACATTTATTGAGAGTATGAAACACATTTCAAATCAATAATAATAATAATAATAATAATAATAATAATAATAATAATAATAATAATAATAATAATAATAATAATAATAACAATAATATTAATAATGGTATGTAGTAGTACGATTGACTCACAACATACGTACAACATTCAGTACAAAAATAAGCAAATATAAAGACCTGACAGACGAAATCAAGAAGGTATGGAAATGTCAGGAAGTTATAATTAGACCAATCATCTCAGCTACTACAATGATCCCTGAAAGTAACGCAACTTGAGCAGATAAATGCAAAACATTTTACCAACCTACAAAAATCAGTAACGCTAGACACCTGTCATACGGTCAGGAAGTTCTTTGGCGAAGAAGAACTCTTAAAATAGTCTGCATGTGCTAGAGACAGCCATCAAATTGTTAAGCTGAAACCGGTTTAAACCGAGATATAGCAATATTATTATTATGTATCCACAACCAGCTATTTATCTTGCTAGTTAAGAGATCATAACCTATTAATATATGATTATACTAAACCAGCGTTTATTTATATTACAGAAGATTATTATTTTTATTATTATTATTATTATTATTATTATTATTATTATTATTATTATTATTATTATTATTATCATTATTATTATTATTATTATTATTATTATTATTATTATTATTATTATTATAAAAACATGCTTTAATAAACTACAAAAAAACTGCAATAAAACTACAAAAATGGATATATTACCTGTGACATTCCTAATAATGTTGAAAAACGTAATCTACACCGTATGATTTTTATCACGTACGCAAGGTACGTCTTGCGACCTTGCTAAAATTAATTATAAATATCAAGTGGTAAATTAAACATTACTCAATATAAAATTTATGTTTAATTATAAGGTTGCTATCCAGGCCTGGAGTATATTTATTCATATATATATATATATATATATATATATATATATATATATATATATATATATATATATATATATATTAGTGAGTAGTTATCTTTACTTACTTTATGTTGTATATTAATGTATAAATATATTAGAAACATTTACCCATACTGAAGGAATTCAACATATTCTTTTTCAGTTAGCTAGCTTCAAACATTAAATTTTACATGCTAGTCCTTTGCTTTTTAGGAGCTTGTTTGGGAGGCTAGCCAGTGAATGTCATTGTATTCTGCATCGGTAGACAGTTATTTGTGCATGCACCAGGGTATCGATAGTCTAGAAGTCAGATGGAATCTTTTGATGGAAGAAAAGTAAATGAAAAACTTTTTTTTAATATGTTGGATTGTTTGCACTTGAAAAGCATATTCGCATTAGGAGGGCCTTGCTCTGAGTACTCTGAGTATAAATAGAGCGTGATAACATATAGCGTAAAAACGCCAGTGCAAAAACCCCTGCAAATCTGTGTTAGATGGCCACTAAAAGCAGGATTTGTATTGTCAGTAGGAATGCCGGAGCCGGTACCTGGTGGAACCGGTTTTCGGCTGTAAACGGATCTGATTCTAGAAGATCCGGTTCCGGAACATAGTTTCCGGATCTAGGTCGAATTGGTTCCTGAGATCCGGTTCTGGAACCGGGTTTTTGGATCCCGGTTTGGAACCGATTCCGGAACTGGGGTTTTGGATCCAGGTCAGGAACCGGTTCTTGCGTTCCGGTTCTGCTTCTGAATTTATGTACGATGTCGTCTCGTAAGGAGGAACGTGTGAACGTAATCGAATAGGAATGTTTTTGTGTAAACTAGAACTGATTACAAGGATGAATTACGGACTTTTTGGGACCTCTACAGGCCCGGCATTTTTAAACGGTTGTACTGAGAAAAAATGTTTGAAGTGCAAGTTGTTGGTACATTGATGAGTGCTACTGACGTTTTGGCAGTTTTCAGTTGACCCTCCTTTCCATTTGAAATTTCTGAGTCCGTCACTCCTCTTTTCGGGAGAGGAAGATCCTGCAAAAATTGAAACATTGTCAATATATTTTCCCATGGCTATTTGTTATGTTCAACTATTCGTAAGGCTAAATAATAGGATTTTCCAGTCGGCTATTTCAGGTGTAATGTAAACATTTTCGTGCAATGCCCTGTATTACAAATGTGTTGTTATTTTCTCAAAGTGCAACCGCTAAACCCAGCTGCTGGGAGGCTGTGAATAGTGTGCTAGATGAAGGGGTGGAACGACAGACAGGTGGCGCGGCGGCAGCTTGTCTCATTTGGCTAAACAAACTGGGTAACTGGCAGTCTCATTTGGTTGAACACCTACTAGTGTGCCCAAATTTTTTTCCGGGATGGGGGGATGCGGGCACAAGCGCGTGGTCATCTTTGCGGAGTTTTGAAGGTCAACTTTGTACTTCCTTTACGGGTCTTGGCGGGGGGAAGGGTTCGGATCCAGCTGTGGAACCGGTTCCGGAACCGCGTTTTTTGGATCCAGATCTGGAACCGGATCTCAAAGAACCGGTTCCCCGGTACTTTGTGTCCATCCCTAATCGTCAGAGCAGAGCGAAGCAGGTGGGCAAGCATGAGGTACGTTCATAGAGAGCTGGCGTTAACGACAGTGGGTATGCGCGTTCACGAAGATATTATAAATGTATTGCGTTCCCCATGACTTACGCTCTCTCCCTCTACTGGAAGTTAAGCTTATAAAATTTGACTCGGCCCCCACTTCTTGATGTTACTAGTTAACATCCTCTGTAATCTAATATCTTGTTAGATAATGACTTCCCCCAAGAAATATTACTACTTTTTTAACTTCCAAACAAAATAAATAATATATGAAAAATTGCAATCACAAGACTTCTGCTCTCTCTCTCTCTCTCTGTATATATATATATATATATATATATATATATATATATATATATATATATATATATATATATAAGAACAACCTATCCTATAATTAGTTAGTTTCCTTATGGTAGACTTACTTCGGAGTCTCAGATTCAGAAGTAGGCCAGACACTGTGTTCTATGATTCAAGGTCCAGTCTTTAAAATGTATACAGGTCCGAAATATATACAGGCTCGCTCGGTGTCTAAAAACGGTTCGCATCAAAGAAATTAAATGAAAAAATTGAGAAATTTCATTTGGAGAATTAAATACTTATTTCTAAATAAAAACCGTAATTTTAGGAGGTGGTTGATTGGCTAGAATTTTAGGATGCCACTCCGTCCTATATGCACTCAAATTTCCTGCTTGCATTTCCCCAATAACTAATGAAGAAAGCAAGGAACAAGCTAATTTCTATTATTCCTATTTTTATTACTTATTCAAATTTCTTTAATCAAAAGGAGCCTGTGGAAATACGGGTTACAGTAAACACTCAACTCTGGTACTCCCTTACATTTTAAAGACTAGACCTTCTCATAGGACCCAGTCTGGCCTACTTCTGAATCTGAGACTCAGAAGTAAGTCTACCATGAGGAAACTAATTAATTATAGGATAGGTTGATCTTTGGGTTAGGTTGTTAGCCTTCACTCCTGGCTTAGACTAAATTTCCTTGCATTCAATTAATGAGAAATTAGGTAAACATTCACTCTTACACATTCCTTATATGAAAGTTGCAGTGAGAAATCTTTTAATATTTACAGAACATGATTCTGTTGAAAAATACACACACAGGGGATCGACATCGAACCCAAACGCATTCGGATTCAAAGTTTCTCCACCACTAGGACAGAACCAATTCTTAAGTCTGCTCGCGTGTCTCCCCGTGTATCGTGGGTTCCTGTCACCACGGCATGGCGCGTCCTCAGGTTGCGGATCGAGGAGAAGGCCTCTAGATATAGAGGTTAGCTGCGAATATACTGAATAAGCAGTCGCGGACAGCCGGCTAGGAGTGGTCCTCCAGCTTGGGGGTTTGGGTAGGGCTAACAACCTCATCCTGTAAAAAAATGTTCAGAAATATTCACAAAAGCCTCGGACAAGGACTGATAACTTGGCACGACCTCAGCAAAAGAAAATGGACATGAGATTTGGAACATGGAATATTAGGAGTCTTTATAGGGAAGGAGCGTTAAAATCCGTAACGAGTGAGTTAGAGAAATACAGGATGGACGTAGTAGGAGTTCAGGAAGTTAGGTGGGAAGGAAATGGATCTGAGAATTCCGGACATTTTACGTTCTTTTATGGGGAAGGAAATAAAAATCACCAGTTAGGAACAGGGTTTTTCGTTCATAAACGTATATTACCAGCAATTAAACGAGTTGAACTTGTTACTGATAGACTTTCTTTTATTACTCTTAAGAGACGGTGGTGTGATATTATTCTTTTAAACGAAGAAGTGGAACGGATATTTGACCAACTCCCGCGATACCATATGAAGATTCTATTAGGGGATTTCAATGCGAAGGTAGGACAAGAGAATATATTCAAACCGATTACAGGGAACGAAAGTTTACATAAGGAAAGTAATGACAACGGTGTTAGACTCGTGAACTTTATAACATCCAAAAACCTAATCGTGAAGAGTACAAAATTCCCACATCGCGACGTTCATAAATACACTTGGACATCACCAGACGGAAAAACACACAATCAAATTGATCACGTTTTAGTAGAAAGAAGAAGGCAATTTAGCATAATTGATGTCCGGTCGTTTAGAGGGGCTGATTGTGACACTGACCACTACCTGGTAGCAGCGATAATACGAGAGAGGTTATCGTTGAATAAAGGTAATATTCATTGTCAGAAAACGGAGAGATTCAATTTAAAGAAATTAGAAGAGAGCCAAGTAAGAGAGAATTACCAGATTGAAGTTTCGAATAGATTCTCGGCTTTAGATGATTCGGAGTGCACTAGTGTTGAGGATACCTGGATTGAAATTAGAGATAGCATTAAAATTTCAGCAAAAGAAAAATTGGGACACGCGGAAATACGTAGGAACAAACCATGGTTCGACCAGGAATGCATAAAACTAGCAGAGAAGAGAAAACAGGTTAAATTACGCTGGCTACAAAATCCGAATGAAATAACTACACAAAATTTCGCAGATATCAGGCGGAAAACTTCCAAAAGTTTTAGAACAAAGAAACACGATTTTCTGAAAGGTAAAATTAAGGAACTTGAAGACAATAGTAAAAATAAAAACATCCGGGACACCTATAAGGGAATCAACGAATTTAAGAAAGGCTATCAACCTCGTGCTTATATATTAAAGAAATCTGACGGTACAGTTCTCATTGACACGGATAGCATCTTAAATAGATGGAAAGATTTCTTTGACGATTTGCTTAACATGCAACCAAGAACTAGTGTGCGTGGAGAAAAGGTGATTCACACCGCAGAACCGTATATTCCAGAACCCAATCGAATAGAAGTAGAAACCGATATAAAGAAATTAAAGAAACACAAATCTCAGGGTGTAGATGAAATTCCGGCTGAGTTAATTTTAGCTGGAGGCGAAAAATTGTGGAACAAGATACACAAACTCATTCTCCTTATCTGGAACAAGGAAGAATTGCCACAAGAGTGGAAAGAATCAATCATTGTTCCAATTCACAAGAAAGGCGACAAAACTGACTGTAATAATTATCGAGGCATTTCTCTTCTGTCAACATCCTATAAAATCCTTTCAAATATTCTATTAGCAAGATTGACCCCATACGCAGATGAAATTATTGGAGATTATCAGTGCGGATTTAGACGAAATCGATCAACTATCGACCAAATATTTACCATTCGCCAAATACTCGAAAAAAAGTGGGAATACAATACCCCGGTACATCATCTATTTATTGATTTTAGAAAGGCGTACGACTCTGTTAGGAGAGAAACATTATACAACGTTCTTACAGAACTTGGAATACCGAGAAAGCTAATTAGATTAATTAAGATATGTTAAATGAATCCCAAAGTAAAGTCCGGGTAGGAAAATTTTTGTCCATGAGCTTTCACGTCGAAAATGGCCTGAAACAAGGAGATGCGTTGTCGCCATTATTATTTAACTTCGTTCTGGAATACGCTATAAGGAAAATCAAAGATAGCAACCAGGGCCTACAGTTGAACGGTACTCACCAGGTTATGGCATATGCTGATGATGTAAATTTAATAGGAGATGATAGGAGAACAATAGAAAGAAATGCAGAGATCATATTAAACGCTTGCAGGGACATAGGTTTAGAAGTAAATGCAGAGAAAACTAAATACATGGAAGTGCGTCGGGACCGGAATACAGCAAATTATGGATGCGTTAAAATATTAAATAATACTTTTGATAAAGTGGATAGTTTCAAATATCTAGGATCAATATTAACAGAGGAAAATCATATTCACGAAGAAATTAAATGTCGACTCAAAGCAGGAAATTCCTGTTACTATTCGGTTCAAAATCTCTTGTCGTCACGAATTCTTTCGAGGAATTTGAAGCTTAAAATATACAAAACGATAATTATGCCTGTTGTTCTGTATGGCTGCGAAACATGGTCACTTACTCTGAGGGAAGAACATAGACTGAAAGTATTTGAGAACAAGATCCTGAGACGAATATTCGGACCCAAGAGAAACGGGTATGGGGAATGGCGGAAACTTCATAACGAGGAACTACATAATTTATATGGTCTACCCAACATTGTTATGGTCGTCAAGTCTAGGAGGCTTAGGTGGGCGGGTCATGTAGCTAGAATGGAAGAAAGTAGAAACGCTTTCAAAGTCTTGGCTGGAAGACCAATCGGAAAACGACCATTAGGAAGACCTAGGCGCAGATGGGAGGACAATATTAAGATGGATCTCGCAGAGATTGCAATACAAAGTAGAAACTGGATGCAGTTAGCTAAGGATAGAAGTCAGTGGAGAGCTTTTGTGAACGCGGCATTGAACCTCCGGGTTCCATAGGCCATAGAGTTAGTTAGTTAGAGTTAGTTAGTTCGCGTGTCGCCACGTTTGGCCTAATCCTCGTTTCGCCTAACCAATTATCTGACACTTTTATGACAGATAAATTATAAGATTTGTGTCTGCCATTTTAGGCGAAAAAGGATATTCCTTTGGCCTAATCCTCGTTACGCCTAAAATTGCGGACAATAAGAAAAAATCGTGGAAATTCAATTAGAGGGAAATTATATAAGAGAAAATTCCCTAGTATATAAAGAGTTAAGAAATGCAAAATATATAAATTAATATTATATTAACTATTTTCGAAAGAGTTATGATTACCAAAACTCCTTTATGTATTTACTAGGACCATGGATATATACGAATATATATGGGTAGGTGAACAGCAAAACCCGTTAAATTCACATTTTAAAATTTGTGACAAATCGAGAAAAACTGTTTAAACACGTCATAATTGTAAAATAACATTAGAAACTAGAGAACATTTAAAAAAATAAGAATAATGTGGGTGTTGGTCTGTCGAAAGCTGTATAATCACACTAGTCTGTGAATTACGTTATTGAAGAAAATAGTTTGGATTTAACAGGTTTTGCGTATGTAAATGGAAATAACAGCTTTTGCATCTGGACGAGCGGCCATTTTTGTTGAGGCTCAAGATACAAAACCTATCAAAAAGATAGGGAGTCAGAGTCAGAAATCAGTATTATACCTACTAAAATATTGGGGGGTGGAATGTATTATCAACTATACATTGCACAAGATTGGCACAAATGAATATGGATACATAAATGCTACATTAATTTTGTTCTAAATTGAAAACAATGGATCCAAATGTGCAAACAATTGAATTATGTAACCTCGTCTCCATCATCTACTAAATGAAAATCCATATCGTCGTCGTCCTCTGGTGCATCACCATTTTCTCGGTTTTCTATTCCTCAAAAACCTCTTTGTAAAACGTGAGCTTTGAGCTGCTTTCAATCGTCAAACCCTTAGTAACTATAAGCGGAGTTAATTATACCTATCCGTATACATTTCTAAACTGAATGACTATATTTTGGAAGAGTTTGTAACCTTTTATGGACTAACATAGGGTGAATATTAATTTGCCAATTATTTCAATATGACTTTGAAATATAGCAGAACAAATGTGCAAATGTTGAGTTTGAGCAAAACAGTGGCAGAAAGAGAATCAGAAATGGTAAATAAGTGGCAAATTTTTTAACATGTTGTACCAGAAGCATGTTATTATTTTGAATGATAATTGACACGAGACATTTTAAGAAAGAGGTTCTGCTGAAGCTGAAGAGACCGTTTAGAGAAGAACCTAATCCAACAATGTTCTGTTCAAAGTAGAGAGTCACCCTGAAATAAAAAAAACAAACGACTTTTAACCACAGATAGTCCACTCATCTTGCCTTTTTGGCTATATTTCGTTTCCAGTTTCTCATGTGTCTTGTACGTTTTCTAGACAATTTTGGTGTTGTCTGATAACAAAATTATGATCATCGCTGCTTAGAGTATCGTTTTCTTTCGATTTTGCGTGCATTTGTCTAGTAATTACTAAAGAAAAGCAAATAAGCACAGAAAAGTTTCACGAACAGTTAGGTTAAGACGTATAGTGTCTCCATTTTTAGTCCAGGATGCGCGGTGGCTCAGTAGTAGAGCGTTCACCTCCGGTGCTTGGGGTCCCTGGTTCGATCCCAGCTCGCGCCATGTGGACTTTGTGGTGGACAAACACCGTGCTCGTGGGTTTTCTCGGGGTTCTCCCGTTTCCTCCAACTTTCTTCATTCCACCATTTCATTCATTTCTCATCATCACCGTCTCCTTTAGCCTAACCGGCATAAGCGTGAGACGTAAAACTAAAGATTTCATTTTCTTTTTATTTTTTCAATTTTCAGTCCAAAAATAAAAAAGATAATGAAAGCACACACTTCAAATTCTGTCAAATAAAATTTCGAATGATTTACGAAAAGTTGCAATAAATATTCAGATTACTAAACTAATCCTATACAGTATGAAACCTCAAATTGTTTGAAATATGGAATTAACCGGGTTTGATTCTGCTTTTCTCATTAGGTTATTTGCAGGTTTGGGATTTAACAGTTTATGAAACTGAATATGGAAGAGGGATTTAACATCTGTATTTCTCAGTTCTTCACATAGTAGGGAATATAGTCCACCATTTTAGGCAAATCGGGGATTAGGCCAAACGAGTATCCTTATTTCGCCTAAAATGGCGGCCATAAAGCTTATCTTTTATCTGTCATAAAAGTGTCAGATAATTGGTTAGGCGAAACGAGGATTAGGCCAAACGATGCAAGATCGTCAGTTCGACGTCACTCGCCTTCGACATAGACCCCATAGATAGCCTAAATGCTATCATTCTAATCTAACAATAAATTATGCAAGTATCCTCCGCTTAGGCGTAGGATCAGTTTCTAATTACTATCCTTAACATCCTACATCCCTATCATGGAAACACTATCTGATGGCCAAAGCCCAACTGTTCAGCGAATATCTGTAATGCAACGGATTCGCTCTTCTGACTATATACAGTAACTAACTAAACGGGGATACTATTCACTTCCAGTGCAGAGATTTCGCTGGCGAAGACTTTATCATAAGGACTCCTATAACGCACAGCCACGATCAAAAGAGCTGGCTTCCTTTTTATATATATATGTTTGGCTTATTAAAAAAAGATAATTACAAAAAATTCTTTTGAAAAATTTAGAACCAACAACTCGAATGGAAAAGTACAAGCTAGCGAGGCAGAATACAATGACATTCACTGGCTAGCCTCTCAAACAAGCTCCTAAAAAGCAAAAGACTAGCATGTAAAATTTAATGTTTGAAGCTAGCTAACTGAAAAAGAATATGTTGAATTCCTTCAGTATGGGTAAATATTTCTAATATATTTATACATTAATATACAACATAAAGTAAGTAAAGATAACTACTCACTATGAATAAATATACTCCAGGCCTGGATAGCAACCTTATAATTAAACATAAATTTTATATTGAGTAATGTTTAATTTACCACTTGATATTTATAATTAATTTTAGCAAGGTCGCAAGACGTACCTTGCATACGTGATAAAAATCATACGGTGTAGATTACGTTTTTCAACATTATTAGGAATGTCACAGGTAATATATCCATTTTTGTAGTTTTATTGCAGTTTTTTTTTGGTAGTTTTTTAAAGCGTGTTTCTCTAATAATTGCCAGTCTACTTACAAGGGGCCACACATAATGATTACTAATATTACGTACGATCGACTCCTTATGCATCAAATTTGATTGTAGTGCTTTTAAAGCATGTTTCTATAATAATAATAATAATAATAATAATAATAATAATAATAATAATAATAATAATAATAATAATAATAATAATAATAATAATCTTCTGTAATGTCCCTTCAGTGCTTGTTTTTTAGCCAACTTCTAATATAAATAAACGCTGGTTTAGTATAATCATATATTAATAGGTTATGATCTCTTAACTAGCAAGATAAATAGCTGGTTGTGGATACATAATAATAATATTGCTATATCTCGGTTTAAACCGGTTTCAGCTTAACAATTTGATGGCTGTCTCTAGCACATGCAGACTATTTTAAGAGTTCTTCTTCGCCAAAGAACTTCCTGACCGTATGACAGGTGTCTAGCGTTACTGATTTTTGTAGGTTGGTAAAATGTTTTGCATTTATCTGCTCAAGTTGCGTTACTTTCAGGGATCATTGTAGTAGCTGAGATGATTGGTCTAATTATAACTTCCTGACATTTCCATACCTTCTTGATTTCGTCTGTCAGGTCTTTATATTTGCTTATTTTTGTACTGAATGTTGTACGTATGTTGTGAGTCAATCGTACTACTACATACCATTATTAATATTATTGTTATTATTATTATTATTATTATTATTATTATTATTATTATTATTATTATTATTATTATTATTATTATTATTGATTTGAAATGTGTTTCATACTCTCAATAAATGTTTCTTCAAGTTTGTTTTGTAACCCACAAGGAAGTGTGGGAGCAAGTGAGTCCAAAGAAGTGGCAGAGTCGTCTATTTAAAGTCACCATGGTGTACAGTATCTTAGAGAAGTAGGTCAAAATCTTTGAGTGTATATACTATGCAGATTTTATTTATTTATTTTTTTAAGGAAGATCACATGGTAATGATGTTCACATTATGTTATTTTTACCTTACTGTTTCAGAGGTATGTTGCCTAAATAAATAAGGTCCTGGTTGATATAATAACATGTAAAACACCTTTTGTATTTTATAAGAACACTAACTATAAAGTATTATTCTCATTATTATTGTATTTCAGATGTGCTTGAAACCATTGAACAATGGTAAGTGCTGTCGACGTCATGAAAAAAGTCACAGCCAGCTGCAGCCATATCAGTGTACTAAATGTCCGAAACCATTCAAAAGCAAGGAATCGTTAGAGCAGCATCTAAATACTCATGATGGTAAGGGAATCTATTTAATATCATAACGATATTCAGTTAATGAGTATGACGAAGACTTACACTGGCCAATCAGGGTAAGCTTCAAGTTGGGATTATTAGGATAGACTTCTTCGTTAATAAGTGTTCTTAATTAGATAAATGTATGCGTATTTACAGCAATATTTCACATGTGTGTCGGCTATTCATCAGCAGGAGCATTATTAGAATTAGATTTCTAAAGCTGTCTTTTTTATTGCATTATCCGAGTAGACAAGGCATCATCTTAAAGAACAAAATAAACTTTTGTAAGAAAATTGTAGAGCACGTTAGTTTTACATTTGCAGTCTCTGAAAACAAGTCAAAAGTTTCATGTCAATATTGGTGAAATGTTACTGATCTTTTATTAGAATACACTTTATTTAATCTCAGATACTTTATCCTGTATAAAATAAGATGCGCGTTATACGAAAAAATGTAGACAATGCAGCAATCATGTCAAAGAAACGACAAATACACTGCATTTTCCGAGTGGTTACGGAAAGCAAGACTTGAGGAAAGGGTTATTAAATAGTTTGAAATTAGAAGGAATCAGCTTCAACTGAAATATATAATTTATTAGAACAAATAATTCGACGGACAACATATATAAATATATAACAACTAACAAACTGATTACTTTGTGAAATTGTGAAATTCCTTTGTGATGATTTTGAAAAATCATCTCGATATCAAAAATTCATCTCGTTATTTAAAAAAAAATATTTCTTGAATTTCTCCATGTAATAAGAAAATGTAAGTAGTAGTGTCACATGCAGTGCCGGCGATTGAACGATAAAAGTGGGGGGCAAGACATGATCTGAATATTTGTATATCAATGTTAATATACAAATTTCCCTGGTTGCTTCTACACTTTGTTTGACGAAGGGTTGTATAAGTAATAGGATACTATCTTTTTCAGTTAAAATACTGCATATCGTGTTTCAAATTTTATTAAATAAATTGACAAGAGCAACACAAGTAGGTACTAGCCCCTTGTACTCTTAAACGAAGATGTAAGATTTGATTCCTTGCTCATGAACATTTTAAATTCTATCTGGAAAACTGTGAGATCAGATTATTTAATAACAAATTTCCAATACAAATAAATAGAAAGGATAATATTCATGACAGTAATGAATAATGAGACTTGTTTTGCAAAAGTTATATTAAAAGTGGTCCTAGGATAAATAGGGAAGATGCTTGACTGAAAGCCTATAATTTACCTTTGAAAAAAACGGAATTTAAAAGGGTTATTGAACAGCTTATATTTTTAACTCTTTAAAGATAGCGGTGTTATTCTTTTCTCGCTGGCTAATTTACCGCTATGGTGATTTGTTGCGTTCCTGCAACATGTCGTCGAGTGTGTACCTATTACTGCTATGTGTCCTGAATAGCCCACAAACATATTTTCGTAATTTTGTCTCCACTCACTTGAAAAAAAAACAACATAAAGGGTTAATTCCACGCATGCTATTATATGTATGTTATTACTCTTAGAAAGACAGTAAATACCACAAGCATATGCTACGACATTTAAAGAAATCTAGAAACATGTTCGTTCTCGTACACTCTTAAACACGTCATTTGATTTGTATATTACACTGCAAAACAATGGAAAAGATAGAAGTGGTTTGTTTTTACTCTCTTTTTAATTAATATTCCATAATGAGGTCCTTCTTGGCTAAGCGGTTAGCGTACGTACCTTTAGCGTGGTAGACCCGAGTTCGATTCTCGGCAGAAGATCATCGAATTCCACATTAATCAGTAGGTCTACGTCTCCTATAGTTTTGCTGCTGAATAGGATGTTAAAATTTAAAAAAAAATCAAATCAAAATATTCCTTACCATTAGCAAGAAAAGACATTTTACGAACTGTCAATTTTTGTGCAATTAAAGAATGATGGTGATTTTTTTTTTGTGAAATTTTATCTCAATTAGTTTCAAAGCGGCTGATTAACTCATATTGGACTTATATCGAGCTCTTGTAAGAAGAAAGGATGTATGCTCGAAATGTGCTCCAATAGGTAAATTCTTGGACCATTTTTTGTTGCAATTAAAATGCGATTATTGTAGCTTTCTTAACTCCACGAGAAGACAACCAATATGTACCCACGCAACGGCAAATATTATTGAGATTATGGCACCATTTTTTTTCTAAATACATACAAAAATTTTACATTTCCAAATGAAACTATATTCATTAATAGGCCATTTCAAAAAGTGTTGGGAACTGCCCCCTTTGCTCCCCTAATTGCCGCCCATGGTCACATGTTCGGCATTTTTTCTTTTCTTTCCGTTCCATTGTAAACTTGATAATGGAGAAAAACTAATTAATTTATAAAGCTAAAAATTAAAACTGTACAAGAACAATTCCATTTGTTGGAGTGAACATGGTACTGAATTACAATAACTATAATTAATATCTTCATTATGATACTATGAAGACAACAACACAGTATGGTTAATAAGATATAGTTTAGAACTATTATAAAATCTGAAATTTTAATTTTTGTTGAACTAAAATATTGTCCAAATATAAACACACATTTTTAATTATAAACAAATTAGGTTGGTAACTGCCAGAAAACATACGTAGTTTCTCGAAAAATTCGTAAGGTTGCCAGTGTATGGGATGGCATATATACCAGTACACAGTGGCGTATTTACGATTTTATTTCGGGGGCTTTGCTAACTTTCGGAGGGGCTTTGCCTGGAAATGTGAAAATTCTGCAAGATATTTCATTTACTTTACTATAGTAAGTAAGATTTCGGGGAGGGGCTTAAGCCTGGAAGCACCCCCTTAAATACGCCACTGCCAGTACAGAATGTTTAGGTACATTGTGCTTTGTTACTGTGTTTTTACTGTGTGCTATTAAATCTCGAGAAGATTTCGAAGAAGGCTATTTCGAACAATATACACGATCAATATACAATATATTTCGAACAATATACAATATACACGAACAATATTTAAGAAGGCTATTTCGAACAATATACACGGTGTTACAAAAAATTGCCAATAAAGCTTGGGACACGAATACATACGTAAAAATGAGCAAACAAATCCCAATTAACACAGGTTCGGAAACACCGGTACTAACAAAACATCCCGAAAAGCAACCCTAAATTTCATATGTAAACATTACATTTTAAAAGTAAATGTATTTGCGACTACAGAGATTTCTTTATACAATATCTGATTCTTTCTCAGAGAGCGAAATTCGAATCAGAGACAGCAAACAGACCGACATATATTACTGATAGTGGTTCTGAATGTATTGATAGTACTTCACCTCTATCTCTACAGAATTACTAGATTACTTACAAACTGGTTACTTTTCATCATTTATAAAGTAGTACTTTGCTACTATCTAGTGCAAATGGAAATGGAAAAATCATATTATTGATTAGTTATATAAGGTACAGTCAACGAATTTCAATTTTTTAATCTCCAAATTATTTAAAACCGAGAAGTAAATGATAATAAATGAAAATAAAGTAATTAGTCGTATGATTCTTATAATTTGGAAAATAAAGTACCGTAAAGAAATGGAAATTAATTCCTTTCCAGGAATTTATATGCCAGGGAAAATGCCCGGGAATATTCCCATTTTTAATTTTCCTTCCCTCCGGGAATATTCCCACTGCCCATCACTAGTCTGTTCTGTACTTGTGAAACTGTTTACCTCAACATATTGCTTTCTTCCATTTAAATAACTTTTAAACCATTGCAATGCATGTCCTTTAGTAATTTAGGAACTAAGTTTGTTAGGCAGAATATCGTGGTTAACTGTATCAAAAGCTTTGCGAAGATCAATAAATAATCCTGCTGATGCCTGTCCTTTACCTAAAGCCTCTTCTATCTTAACACTAATGTCTAAGACTCCTGATTGTATTGAGGAAGCTTCCCTAAACCCATATCGATGTTTGTAAAAGAAATTGACTGATTTTAAGTAATCTTTTAATCTAAATTTTACACTTTTTTCAATTATTTTTGAGAGCACAGGCAACATTGATATAGGTCTAGTTATTTAGTTCTTCAACGTTTCCGTTTTTATGAACTGGAAGTACTTTAGCTATTTTACAATTAGTGGGTATTGTTCTCGAGGTGAATGAGTGATTTACAAGATGAGCAATGTATGTGCTTAATTGATTCTTGTAATTAATCATAAATTTTTTGTTAATTTTTTTTTAGCTGCACTAAATTTCGGTTTCAACATTCCTATTATCTTCTGAATTTCGCAAGCTGTGACTGAGATTATTTAAAAAGAATTGTCATTTATTGGCTCTTTCATATATTTGATAGGACTTATCATATATTTGGTAGACTATCAACTCTTCTTCGGGCATTTCTCTTCCCTCCCTCCAGCAGCCCTTGTATGACCTTCAGCACGCTTTCTTCTGTGTGGTAAGGTCAGTTCTGATCGCAATGTTTTATGACGGCTGTATGCCGCTGTTCGCATCGTGTGTTCCCACGTTTTCCCATTAAGCTATCTTTTTGGACACCAGTGATATATATATATATATATATATATATATATATATATATATATATATATATATATATATCGAGAGAGAGAGAGAGAGAGAAACTTTCGAAATGAGGGTGGTTTTAGTCTCACAAGGTGATGATCGGCAAAAGTGCATAAAAAAATTTCTGACATGATGGTCTGTGCAATAGACATATTTGTGAAGAAATATTGTAGAGACTCACATATATGACATTCGGGAAAATTTCCAGTTTTTCGGATCACCGCCCTCTGATATATACCCCTGATTAGACATACATGCTTCCTCGTTTTCATTCTTTCACTTCCCTAATAAATGTCACTGGAATTTTTACCTCGTTTTCACTTAACGCATTAAACGGGTAATTCGGTCTCTTTTACCACCTCTCAAGTGCTGTATGCATTATTTAAAAAAATCTCCTTGTAGTGGATTCGAACTGAAGTCCTTTGTATTTGTAACCTAACGCCTTAACCACTACACCAAAATCTTTGCTTGGTAAAAGTTTAGTTATTTGCATATTTGTAGCGTTTGTGTTACGTTCCCACTTCGACAATTTCTACTCTTTTTTCTCCGTTTAGCAGCTGTTTCTGGATTTCTCTTTCGGTGTCGTCCTTTATTTACACTATGCACTATTCGTATTCATAGATTGTGTCCCTCTTCAATGTTTATTCAGATTAGGCTTTTTTCTTGTCCCTTCACTACACATTTGATTGATTTAATTTTCATATTCCCCATGGTTATAGCGCCGGAATGCCAGACTCACAAAGGAGATGTACATTTACTTTTCTGACAGACCATATCAGTATTACAAATTAGTACCATGAACACATTCTGAAATCCGAATACATGCATATTTATAATTGGTATGTTTCTTCTTAGGCTAAAAAAAAAAAAAACATTTCAAATTGGATTATTTGGGAGACAGTCCCCTAGTTCCAAGATTGGGGAGACATGTCCCCCCTTATTCCCGGGATTTGCGCTAGTGTTCATGGTGCATGTATTGGTGTCTTGCAAACGGGCTACTTATAGAACTGTAATCGGTTTGACTATTCGGGATTTTCTAAGCTTCAGAAATTTATTGAATGAAGCGCAACCTATTGTCCATAACTGTTTTAAAAGTTAGGAGTATTTATCTTATGTATGGGGGCTTTCCATGTGTGGGGTTCTGCGGAGTTGCCACGTACACCCTATGTAAAGCCTGCCACTGAGTTCCAAGTAGGTACTTGCACTTTTTTGTATATCTGTCTACTGTCAACGTTGAACGCATAAGTTTCGTTGTGTACGCGTGGATTTTGCTATAACAGCGTGGTTGCAACTAATACCTAATACTACTTCACTAAATGAGCTGGAGGAATATCCCTCATAAAGAAATATATATATATACTTTAAAATAAGGAAGCAAAACGAAGATTTGTAACAATTAATGTACTGTAAGCAATTAATTATTTTTATCTTTAAACATACAGAAGTAACAACTAAATGATATATATGTCCCACAAATATTATTTAGCAGAATATTTCATTCGATATAAAGGCATAATTTGCAGGAAATTGTATAATTAAGGCGTATGTTGATGATATGTTTTAAAAGCAAAAATCAATGTTACTTTCTCAAATCTGTAATACATTTTTTTTGTCAACACAAATTCGAGAAATTGAACAATGAGTATTTGTACCATCAGATCCCCAGATAGTTTAATGCAAATAAGAGACAAACTTAGCTCACTTTTATATAAAGTTGTGTTTAGGATTTTCTATCTGGAATAAGGCAAATTATACCCAAAAAGTTACAATGTCTCGACGGGAATCGAGTATAAGTAAAGGTGTTTCGTTCTTTCCGGGATCACAAATAGTAAATAAGGAATCGACGTCTCGAATAACTGTAAATCTGTTAACAGAAGATAACCAAATAATTACTCGTCGGTGTCCATTATATATGACTATTTATATGATCAAAGTGGACATTGGAGAAAGCTTTGACATACCTGTAGAAAAAATTCACTTCACGATGGACGACAAAGAGTTACAAAACAGTTCCCCGCTTTTGGCAATAAGTCTCACAGCAAATGTTTTAAATTTTAAGCTTTATATAGTTGATAAAGGAAAGTATACATTAGATGAATATGGTTACCGTCCAATTCCGGAACCCAAAGTCATCACAGTAAAAGTAACTGACGATATGGGAGGAACTCCAACGAACGTGGCTGTTACCATAGAGGATGAGTGTATAAACAAATCGTTTTTAGGAGGATATCGCCACAAGAAGCAAGGAACTGAGTACCATAATGCAGTAGCCCAAACACTACCACGCCCTTTTCAATATCCGTCCAATGAATTAAATTGCCGTGAAACACAAACACTTTACCTGAAAGAGAAAACTCAAGAAACAACACATGATATGGCTACTCAAATTTCACGAGACAAAATTCATATATTTGATGAAACGGATAAAATAATAACACCAAAGACATACACTACTGCCGAGCAGGTTGAGTATTAAAGAATGCGTTATATTTTCATCATTCAACGCAATTGGAGACGCCATGTTTCGAACCAGTATCTCGCGAAAATGCGGAAGAAAATAGAAGATCGTAAACAATGGTTACGCATGCAAAAATATTAACAGAGGAAGCTCTTAAATATGACATAAGACGAAAAGTCTTTCCTCGTACCAAGGAAGATTTTGAACACTTATACAACTTAATTGAGCGGTGGAAACGTTCTGAAAAGCAACGTATTGCAAGGTTGAAATCAGGATGTGTAAAAAGGGCAGAATATTATTTAGTTTTTCTACGAGAAATGGAGATTATGAGTGCCATCGAAGAACATAAGAAAAGGCTACAGATACAAGATATAAAGGCAAAGGAAGACGAGTTCCTTGAAAAGTCAGCTCACCCAGTAGTTTGGCATGGCAGACGAGGGAAACTAATTTCAATGGACGCATTAGAAACGCAAAGAAGCATATGAAGCGGTAAATAAGCCAGGCCTGCCTAAAGACCAGAGTATAGATGCTTTGATTCATTTTAAAAACATGGTACTACCATGAGCAAAATAAATGACGCCTCTCTTTATTCTGAAGTTTTTTGAAAATATCTCCATTTTCTTTATATGTTCGAAATTTCGGAAGGTTTCCCCAGCAGGACAGGTTAATAACAAACCCGTTTTTAATATTTGTGTTAGATATTAGCTTAAAATAAATAAATTAGAAGCAAAAAACATTAAATCGACAGAAATCTCGAGAATTACCAACTCTGCTAAAGTGGGAAATTTTCAAGAACGCGAGGGAATTCTGCAGTTCAACACGAAGCAGCGACATCTATGTCATTGAGAGAGACGTGGATTAGATCTACAAACGAAACTTTTAACGAAACATTTCTAATGTGTCTTATTACATGCATTATCAGCGAACTCCAAATATATGAATCTATGCTAAGTATTAACGTATAGATAAAGCAAAAAGTGGAAATTACCTATGGAAAAAGACGAATTCTTAGCATAATCGTAATGAAAAATCGTCTTTACCGTAGAACAGGTGCAGTTCACGTAAGAAAACCATTAGCTCAGTTAGTTAAAGCAACTAGTCTGTATGCCGAAGGTATTGGGTTCGAACCCCATGGAAGTGACTTTATAATTTTTATTACTGTGGTTATTTTATTTATTTTTTATGTGGGAAAAAATCAAATTGTAACATATGTGTAAAACTCGTGACGATACCAAAAAAAATGCCGTTCTCGCACTTGCATTAGTGTCTCTAATTTTTGTTTGCAAACAGTTTCGTAATAATTTCCCCTGTGCTCACTACTCACTACATGCTCACTGGTGCATAACGAATGTTTTCCAGTAACTGTTAATTCTAATTTGGAGAATTTTATAAAGTTGATAGTCTCGCTTGATAGTCTTCTATCTACTTTTTTGGACACTTTGATAACAGATTTCCCTATTAAATGTTTAATTTCCCCTATATATATTTAATTACGGAAAAGTTTTACATGTATTTGTCTTAAATTGAAATTGTTTTGAATTTACCACATGAGGTAAGTAGCCCGAAGGAGGAGAAATGAAGTAACTCATATTCTACGTAAAAGCAACCTATTGTAGAATGATTATGCTTCTTAACTTCAGCACATAATCTTTACGTTGGTCAGACAGAGAAAAACCCTGTTTTTTCCTCTCCTATGACCACTCATCTTAAAGCTCTACATGTAATGATTCGTGTCACATAATTTCGGGTTTCCAAAGACATTTATTATTATTATTATTATTATTATTATTCCTGAATATGCCACCCTTACATAATGTAACTTTAGATATCTTTGTTTAAAGTGCTTTCTTTAGTAATAGTTTGAGCAACCATGTAACAAAATTTAAAATGTATGAGGGGGCACGAAGTTTTATTTCCCCCCCCCCCTCTCTTTTCAGCGCCGTCCCAACAGAAAGTATATAATTTCTGACAAACAGAGTAGACAAAATGAATAAGAAATATATTTCAAGTAGCCTTTCCTCCTTCGTGAATGGAATATCACGTAACATTTTTTATTCTACTGAAGACGACCCTAGGCCGTTATGGTTAGGTAACAAAAGAAATACCTAATATATTTATTGCGCCCCTTGACTGTAATATTACCTCTTTTTTATTTGTTCGAGGCCACCCTATATAACCAAGGGTGACAAAAAGAATAGGAAAAGTGTCTAAAGATTACAAAACACTTTATATTTTGTCAGAAACAAGGCAGTGTATACACAGCATTGCTTTCGTTAACAAGTGTTTCACCGTTGAGTCGCTTATAAAATTAGGCAGAATAAAGTTTTCTAGAGGGATTTGTCCATAATGGTTTTGTGTCGGGCTAATAACGATGAGTATAATTATTCATCACCGTTAAAGAAATAGCAAACTTTCTGAAAGGAACTTACTTCGGAAACATCAGATCCTCCTTCTACTTAATTGCATCTGACGTTCTGATTGAAAGTTCTATGGGACTATTAGAAAAATATATATTCCCGTTTCCACGCTGATGGTAGAATTTCTTAAGCAGTTATTGAATTCCGTTAGAAGCATACGCGTAAATAGCGCCCCCGCAACCCTGTGGCGTGGGGACCGCACAAGCTGCAAGGCCAAAAATATACAGAAAGTACGCAGGGGCGGACCAGGTCAAATTTTCACCCGGGGAAAGTGACTTTTTGGCGCCCTCCCCCTAGTACTAGCCTATATTTTACATTTTATCATAGTGTTTTTAATATTTTAAACCCATTTTTCAAAAAGACATTTATTACCTAAGAAAACTTCACAAAGAATTTGGCCCGCTATAACCAATACGAACTCCCCGCATCCCGCTTGTTCTTGTGGCTAGCACGCCTGCCTTCTGTGGTACCGGATCCAATTATCGGTGGATTACTGTTGAACGATAAAAGTGGTTCAGATTCCACTATAATTAGTATCCACATCTCCTTTGGCCATTAAGGCATAACTGTGGAATGCTAAACTCAAGCAAACAAACAAACAATACTTACACCCCCGCCACTCTTTATTCTGCATGCCATCTCTCCGTTTTTCGATACAGCCCCCTTATTACTATGAAACTCTCTTCTTCCATGGTTATGTAATTGCCACTACTTTACAAGAATATAAACCAAAAACGTCAGTAGAAAACACGTTCTAAAATTTACTTTTTGAGGCTCGTTTTGGCGCCCCTCTTTCTCTGGCGCCCCGGGCAGTCGCCCGGCCCTTGGCACGCACCTGAAAGTACGGACGCATAACTAAGGACTGCGGAGGAGAGGTTAACCTTCATATTATGCCACTGGTTTGACGTGTTTGAAATGTTCAGTGACTGATCGGTTAGTGAAATAATTTCGACGGTTACTGATGTTTAAAGTTTAGCTGAGACAAAGTTACCCAACCAAATACATTTAATATCGCGATGTCACAATTTGATTTTTCCTCACCTAAAAAAGATAAAAACAATCAATAGTAATAAAAACCCTTACTCGTACTGGGCTCTAACTAACAACCTAATTCGTACAGACTAGTTGCTCTGATCAACTGAGTTTCGATTTCTTACGCGAAGGAAGTCTGTTATATTACGAGGCATGCTTTTCATTAGCAAAACTGTTCGAACATGGCTCAAGAACAGAGACGGAACTGAATTACCACTCGATTGACCTTGAGGCCAAATCACCAAAGGGTAGCTATAAACGTAAGTTCAGCATGCATTTCTGTGGAGTTCTGTCCAGTATTCCTATCTGCCAATCACGCTTGTTTGTAAGAGTAATATTTTACAAACCTAACCTTTGGATAGAGCACAATAGCAAAAGAATAAAAGGGAAGAAATTCTTGCCCTTGTGAACGTTGGATACCACAATGTGCAATAAAACTGTCGCGCCTCCTTGAAGTGATATTTTATCGAAAATAACTCTTTTCCCTTTATATATCCGAAGTTTTTGAGGGTTTCAAAATGAGGAAACGTTACTGACAAACAAGGACGCACTTAGGGGCGGGTACAGGGGGTCCGGACCCCCTCTGAAATCCCAACTTTTCTGTAAATTTAGCCTAATTTTTGGGATTATCTTTTAAAATTTTATTATAATTTATCCTAATATTGAAGTCGGGCCCCTTCCGAAATAAATTACTGTATACGTGCCTGCAGACAATTTTCAATACATTCGTTAAATAATAAAGTAAAATAATTAAATTAGGAGCAAAAAGCTTTAACACGGGCTAACTTTTGTCCACTGCCAATATTGTTAGAAGGGATATTAATAGCAAAAACTGCTAGTCAATGCTGAACCTTGAAACTTCACCCCGAACAGCAAGCCTATTATTGAGAACTACATATGAAACATTTTATTAAAACTTATTTAGTTTTTATCTGGCATGAAATTATTATATACACCAAAATGCAGTATCCTAAAATGTGTATCTAAACATTGCTCTACGCATCTACGAAGCAATGAAAATTTTTTATCGAAATATTTGGGCAGGAAACTCTAACGGACAGCCATTTTATTTAAATCGTAATAAACCCTGTAACCGTGCGTTAACGTGAAGACAAAGCTTGGTCCATTGGTAAAGTGTTGGAAGAATGAAAACTCAATGTTCGTAGGTTCGAATCTATCCACTCACCAGAACATTTTATTCTTATGCGTAACGATGAAATAAGAAAGAAAAAATGTATAACCGTTAAGACAAAACTTCAACCAAGTCTGAAGAGAACAATACTAAAATAGTAACACAACGACGTCAACCAAGAATTATTTCATGTAGCGTTTGGACGAAATTACAACTGTCAACAATTGCAGAAGTAAAAACAGGCTAATAGGCGTAATGTATTCTAGACTTCTGAATGCATTTACTTCCTCAAAACTTCCGTCTCGTCATTGGTATGCCGTTAGTCATGGTAAAACCTTTCAATTGGAAGTGAAATGACAAACTAAAATAGTTTTAAATCAATAAATGTCTATGTGTAAAAGAAGGTGTCTCTTATCTGTAGTTCTGAGTTCCTTTTACTTTGAAGTGACAAATGAGAGAAGAAAGTATGGTGATCGAAAAAAAATCAAATTTGAGATTTCAACGAATTTACACGTATTATAGCCCCTAATACCGAAAAAGTTATTTTTTGATACATGTCCATCTGTTTGTCCGTCCGTTTGCTACACTTTTCTGTGCACTCGCCTAGAGACCAACCGTTCAACTTATCTGCACCAAATTTTAGTTTAAGATTTTCATATTATTTCCTATAGTTTCTTTTATTTCCCTCCTACTCCCAAAACAAGGGTAGTTTCCTGTACGATGAAAATAGAAAAATATATTTTCTCATAACTGGCTCTAACGATCTTGTTTTCTTTCCTTTTTTATAAATCAATATTTAATTAGCAACCCTATTTTGTGGTATAAGGCATTTATCTGAGAAAAATTTACAAGGGGTAGTTTATACTTAGGGGTGAGTTTTTTCTCAGTGATTTTCTCAAAATGAACTCAAGTGTTTTCGTTCATATTTCATAAATAAATATTTCATTAATAACTTAACAATATGGCATAAATACCTCGTTTGTCGTAAAGAAAATGCAAAGGGTAGTTTATTCTTGGTGGAGTGTTGTCTGGGCGATTTTCTCAAAAATGACTCAAAAGAGTTTATTCGTATTTCAAAAATACATATTTCGTTAATAACCGAACAATATGGCAAAACTCGTTTGTCCTGAAAAAAAATATACGAGGGTTAGTTTACTCTTGGAGGTGTTTTTCCTCCACGGTTTTCTCTAAAATGAATCAAGCAATTTTGTTAGTACTCAGAAATAAATATTTCATTAAAAACCTAATAATATGTAATAACTCGCTTTCCCTGAAAGAATCCTCAAGAGATAGTTTATTCGGAAAGTTATTTTTCCCTCGCGATTTTCTCAAAACTTACGTGGACAATTTTATTGATAATTCATAAATAAATATTTCATTAATAACCCTATATTTTAGTATAAGTCATTTCTATGAAAAACAATTACGACGGATAGATTATTTTGGGGGTCAAGGTTTTTCCCAACAATTTTCTCGAACGACAGGCGATTTTATTCAAATTTCGCAAATAAATATTTCATTAATAAGCAAAAGTATATCTTAACTCATTGTTCGAAACAATTCACAAGAGGTAGGTTACTTCTGACGTGTTCTTTTTGAACGACTTTCTCGAAAATGACTCATTTGATTTTTTCATATTTCATAAACAATTATTGCATTAATTGCTCTATTATATGTTTAATGAAAATTTGCTCAAAGTGTGAGTTAGTTTTGTAGTGTGGATTTTCTTCAATCGAAGTTTTTATTCAATAATCTGACATTCGATGTATTTGAATAATACGATATTTTTTTTCGTATTATCCAAATACACACTTCAGTAACAACTGCGGCCTAACACAGTTAAGAAATTGAATTGAAAAAGTTTAGTGCGGTGGCTCTGTAATTGAATATTTTTTGGTAAAGACCCTAGCTTTTTGTGGTAAACTCAGGCTTTTCTTTTTCGAGCGACAAAAGAGAGAAGAAAATATGGTGATTGTGAAAATAGTATATCAAATTCAGATTTCAACGGATTTACACACTTCATGGCGTCTACATACCGAAAATGTGATTTTTCGATACCCGTCCTTCCGGTCCGTCCGTTCGGTACACTTTTCTGTGCACTCGCCTAGAGGCCATACCGTTCAACGTATCTACACCAAATTTTAAACTTAGGGTTTACATAGTATTCCTACAGGAGATTTTCCCATTTTTTCCTACCGCCTAAAATAAGTGTGGTTTACTAACAGCCGAAAATCGAAAAAAGCTATTTTCTCTAAAATGGTTTTAACAATTTTGTTTATTTTTCATTAATCAATATTTAATTAACAACCCTATATTGCAGTATCAGATATTTCTCTTAGAAAAATTTACGAGGGGTAGTTTATTCATGGAGGTTACTTTTTCTCGACGATGTTCTCAGAAAGGACACTGGCAAATTTTGTACACACTTCATAAACAAATATTTAACCTTGCAGCATGGTATAAGTCAATAGACCTGTAGTAGCTTATTCTTGGAGTTGAATTTATTTCCAGTGAGTTCCTCAAATACGACCAGTTGGCAACCCTGTATCTCGACAACGAAGCTGAACTCGAAAACTGCAAGAGGGTTATTTGTCTCCTTTTGATGTCACGAATCATCTCCCGAAGTTTGTGGACATCTTTCAGGTTCACCCTTAATGAAGCTTCTTTTCGAAAAGTTAACTATTAACTTTAGACATTGTTTATTTTTTAAAAAAATCACAAATGCCGTTATTAATTTTAAGGCAGAGAGCTACTTTTGAGAGAATAGATCTTTAAAAATAATTTTAAAACTTAGACTTTTGTTTTCGAGACATTCCAGACAAGATGAGACATTTTAAAAGCTATCTCGTGTCCAAAACATTTGTTACGTCTTCTTTTGGATGTCACAAAGCGCGTCTCGTCTCTTTCTCAAGACATGTCTTATCTCGTGCGCATTCGTTAACACTTGGGAAGAATTATCTTTCTACTCAAAGCATTGTTTTTATAATGGTTGCATATTTATGATAATTGCCGTCAACATAAATTACAGTTCTTTCAGTTGAATGAATTGTTTATTATTATTATTGAAATTAAAATTAAATGGAATATCTAGTTTAACGTTGCACGATTACGCACTTACGCTAAGGGAGAATGATGATGAATGAAATGATAAAATGAAGAAAGTGGGAGGAAAATGGAAAATTCCAAGAAAACCCATACCCATGCACACGGTATTTGTCTACCTCAAATTTCACTTGGCGCGAAGTGGAGTCGAGCCACGGACCCCATGAATGCTCTATTATTATTATTATTATTATTATTATTATTATTATTATTATTATTATTATTATTATTATTATTAATATAATAATAATAATAATAATAATAATAATAATAATAATAATAATAATAATAATAATAGAAGTGATCTTAACGAGTTTCAACCGTCCGACTCAACCAATGTTTGGGTGCCTGTTCGTTCGTCTACTCCATGACAACTTTTCATAAAAGACATTTCCTTTTAATGAAACTAGTAAGTGCCTTTTAGCTTTGAGAAGTAACTATGCTTGGAATTTGAAATCTGCAAAATATAAGAGGTAAAATTAACCAAATGGTGCAAGTTTACACTAATGTATACAAAACAATTTTGCAATGTCAATTACTTGAATCTTGTCCCATAAAGAAGCCGAAACCCCTACACCGAAGAGCCCTCCGAGATTTGATAATTGTCCACAAGGACAGAAATTGTCATTTGAAGCCAAGACTTTAATATGAAGCCAATAATTTCTTTAAAATAGACGGAAAATTCGAAAGTTATAAGCATTTTCATATTTTTGCCTTTTCCCATAATGGAGCCGTAGCACACTATACTGATGAGCTCCCCCGACTCCAGGATTTGATCATTCTCCATCGGACTGAAATTACCATTTGGAACCAACACTTTAATACGAAGCCCAACATTTCTTTAAAATAGACGAAAAATTCGAACGTTATAAACATTTTAATATTTTTGCCTTTTCTCATAAGGGGCCCGTATTAGCCTACACTGAAGAGCCCCACGAGATTTGATCCTTGACCACTGGGACTGAAATTCTCATTTGAAACCAAAACTTTAATATGAAACCAAAAATTAAACTTTTACATCAATTTAAACTGACTGGGTTCCAGTTCACCCCACTATTATGTTTAGTTTATTTAAGTGGTAATTTGTGACAGCTTCACATCATCAAAAGAATCTTTCACTCCCCCCCAGAAGTTTGTGCTGGATCCGCCACTGGATTCAATAGACACTTTTCCTATTCGTTTTATCACCTTGTTGGGGCTCCCTCGTACAAATAAAGAAGCGGTAATATTACAATCAAGGGGCGCTATATATTAGGTATTTCTTTAGTTACCTACCCCTAACCGCACAGGACCATCTTTGGTAGAATAAAAAAATGCTACGTGATATTCCAATCATGAAAGGGGAGAGGATGCTGTAAATATATTTCTTATTCATTTTGTCTACCCTGCTTATCAGAAATTACTTTCTGTTGGAAGGGTACTGAAATGAGATGGGCAAAATAAAACGCCGTACCCCCTTCTACATGGTTGTTCAAATAATTACTAAAGAAAGCACTTTAGACTAAGATATATAAGATTTAAACTAAGAAACTAAGATAGCCTTACATTATGTAAGTATGTCATATTCAGGATTATTATTATTATTATTATTATTATTATTATTATTATTATTATTATTATTATTATTATTATTATTATTATTATTATTATTATTATTATTATTATATGAATGTTTTTGGAGCACCGAAATTTTGTGAGACGAACAATGGAATGTAGAGGTTTAAGATGGGTGGTCATAGGGAGGAAAAACCAGAATTTTTTCTGTCTGACTCTAACGTGAAGATTATGTGCTGATGGCAAGAAGTATCATCATTCTACAATAGGTAGCTTTACGTAGAATATCAATTACTTGAGTTTTCCTCCTTCGAGCTACTTATCTCATGTGGTAAATTCAAAACAATTTCAATTTAATACAAATACATTGTAAAACTTTTCCGTAATTAAACATCTAGGGAAAATTAAACATTTAATAGGGAAATCTGTTATCAAAATATCCAAACAAGTAGATAGAAGACTATCTAGTTAGAAATATTGTGAAACTTTATAAAATTCTCCAAATTAGGATTAACATTTACTGGGAAACAACGCGCCAGCGAGCATTACGTATAGTGAGCAGTGAGCACAGGGGAAATAATTACTAAACTTTTTGCAAACAAAATTAGGGATGCTAATGCAAGTGCGACAACGACATTTTTTCTTTTTTTGGTATCGTCATGAATTTTACACATATGTTACAATTTGATTCTTTCCCACATAAAAAAATAAATAAAATAACCATAATAATAAAAATGACAACGTCACTTCAATCTGGATTCAAACACGCTACCTTCGGCATACAGACTAGTTGCTTTAACTAACTGAGCTATTTGTTTCCTTACGTGAACTGACCCTGTTCTACGGTAAAGACGATTTTTCATTACGGTCGCGCTGCCAATTCGTCCTTTTCCATAGACAATTTCCACTTTTTGCTTTATCTTTACGTTAATACTTGGCATATATTCATATATTTGGAGTTTGCAGATAATGCACGAAATAAGACATATTAGAAATATTGCGTTAAAAGTTTTGTTTGTAGATTTTATCCACATTTCTCTCAGAAACATAGATGTCGCTGCTTCGTGTTGAACTGCAGAATTCCCTCGCGTTCTTGAAAATTTCCCACTTTAGCAGAGTTGGTAATTCTCGAGATTTCTGTCAATTTAATGTTTTTTGCTTCTAATTTATTTATTTTAAGCTAATATCTAACACAAATATTAAAAACGGGATTGTTATTAACCTGTCCTGCTGGGGAAACCTTTCGAAATTTCGAACATATATAGAAAACAGATATATTTTCAAAAAATTTCAAAATAAAGAGACGCGTCATTTATTTTGCTCATGGTAGTACATAAGCAAAACTGTGAATTTATTTATGAATTGGAAGACCTAATAGGACAAGAAATTGACTTACGGAAACGCGGAATCCGCCATTCAGAACTGGAAGGTTTGCGCATTCGTATCAATTGTATATTTATGGAGCACATGCATTAATCCACGATTCAATCCAGAAGCTCTCAAATATATGCTTGTCTATAATTATAAGCAAATGTTGGGCAACATAAGAATGTGTTACTATTGCAGAAAATTTAAACCTATGCGTTTCTTTGTTGATGAAGGCGAAAGTCCAAATCGCAAATGTTTCGAATGTAAATATATGTACAAAATAGCGCACAAACGCTTAGATTACAACACACATAGAAATATTTTAACAGCGATCAGAAGAGATGAGCATAAGAGAAGATGTAGGACTTCTATTGCCTTTAGTTGAAGAGAAACAGACATCTATTATCTGGTGGAGAAGCGTATTTTCGAAATACACTGAACTCTAGCCATAGGGCATAGTGAACGGGGTTACGCTTGGCAACAATGTAGGAAAAATGAATGACGTTTATATCGCGATCACGAGTCATGACCTACATATAGCACAAAGGAAACGTCAGGTGCTGTCGGCCCTGGTAGACATTCGTGCTCGTGCTTTCGAGCAGTTCAGGTCGCAAAGCCTGCTGGGAGCATAATTCATACGATTTTCACACATTGGTAGTGTGGTGAACTTATTGGCATCTTTTTTTGCATATTTAGGCTCGTACGTTTAATATTTGTGGTGATTCCCATTTCTGTGTCTAGAGAATTTGAGCGTCATGTCTTATAAGAAAGAATTACAATACAAATTCATGTTTGATAAGCGTTATCGAAGTTCTCGACCTAATTCCAGTCAAGTGTACCAATGGCTGTTGGAGAAGTTTCCTCGCCTGTTTGACCAGATTTGTGCTCTTCAACTTCATGAAAAAACTTTTAGTATTTATATTAAGTTTAAATCAATCAAAGATTATGACCAGTTTGCCTCGACAGTGCCTGAGACTGTGACCTTTAATCACATGGACGGTAACGTAAGTACAGTAAGAATTTTAGCGGCCGAGGATCCTGTGAAATTGGTGAGAGTTTATGATTTTCCATTGGAAGCTCCAGTGCAATTATTGGAAGAACATTTTCGTGCCTATGGATTGGTAAGGCGAGTAGAAAGACAGTCTTGGGCGGCACCGTTTCCTACAGGCATTTACAGTGGTGTGCGGGTCATACATATTGAGCTAACTAAGCATATTCCCTCTAGATTGATCGTTCGAGGTTACAAAGTGAATGTTTCATATGAAGGTCAGCCAATGACTTGTTTTTTTTGCCAGAGCACGTCACATACCGTGTCTAATTGTCATTTGAAGAAGAAAAATAGTGCTATGGGGGGAAACCGACCCCGCCGCCAGTGATTATGACTGAATTGGGGAAGGTATGGCGATCTAATCCGCTTCCGGCTTCTTCCGATCATGTAAGTGACGAACCAAGTTTATCTAAGACTGGGTTTGCAAAGGATAACAGTGTTCCCGATGAGTCTCAGTTTCCTGCTTTACCAACGAGTTCCGTCGCGCCTTTACCATTACCAACCATGTCGTCAGTATTGGAGGAGAAAAAAATCTTGGTGTCTGAGCAACAGCCCTCCGAGTCGTCTCTGGTCTCTACGATACATTCGGAGAATCTCAAGAATGTAGATGTGCCCATGTGTCCAAGTGAACCCCACCCCTCACAGGGTCTTGATCCTCTTAGCAATTCCGTTATATCACCCAGTGCTACGATGATTGCCGTTGATCCGGCTTCCCAACAAAAACGCCGAAGGGTATCTAGATCGACTACAAAAAAGAAAGAACATACAGCTGTTGTTGGTGGTTCTCAAGGTGCGATACAGTCCAAGTCACGTGATCACAGCCTCAAAGGCCGTGCTACGTCCGATTCCGAGATATAGTGTGCCTGCATTGTGTGTTTGTTTTTTCTTTTTTGCGCCTTCAGTTCACGAGTTTTTTTTTTAGTGGCATTGAGTTGTCTGTTTAGCGAGGTGAAGCTTTCTTTTTCCAGTTTTTATGTGCTATACATTTCTTTTCTACTGCAGTGTCTTTCTATGGGCAATACAAGTAAGTTTTTGTTTGTATTGCTGTTAGTGTTTTTGTGTGGAAGTATGGCGCAGATCAATGCTTTTACTTTAATTACTCTAAACATTAATAGAATTAGTTCTGCACAGAACTTAGCGTTATTACAACAATTTATTGAACGTAATCGTGCAGACGTTTATTGTTTAACTGAAGTAACTTTTCATACATTTGACTTTCTCTGTGACTATAATACTATAGTGAATTCTGAAAAAAACACTGGTGTTGCGATGTTAGTACGAAAGGGTCTACATTATGATAGGGTTATGCTATCTCCGGATGGGAGAGCCATCCGTTGCTATATTAACGGTATATGTATTATTTGTTTATATGCCACTAGTGGTTTTCTTAAAACACGAGAGAGGGAAGATTTTTTTCCAGTGTCTTTCCATCGTTATTACCTCCCGGTCTTACTTATTATTTATTCGCCGGCGATTATAATGCGGTGATCGACGCCCGTGATTCGCTCACACCATCACCTCCCTGTCATGCCTTAGTTGAGTTGGTGAGAGTTCTTCAGCTCCATGATGCTCTTCTAGCATCTCACTCTAAGCATGCAATGACGTACACCTGTACTACGACACAAAGTCGCTTGGATAGGATTTACGTCGATGCTTGCTTAAGTAAGGCTGTACTCGCTGTCCATACACGACCTGTATCGTTCACAAAAAAATGCAACGTTATTTTCCAACGGAGGTTGCGTGGTGGACTACTTATTATAAACCCAAATTCCGTAGTTTCTTTCAATGGAGAAAGAAATTGTCCCAACAGCACGATCATCAACTATATGAGTTTTATTATAGGGCACTATGTGACCTCTGGGCTGCACAGCCTTCCCTACTTAATCTGGCTTGTATTAACGATATTAAACGTAGAATGCGTCAAATCGATACTCGAGTATCGTTGCAGGCGTATTTTTCAAAGGCGTATTTTTCTATATCATTGTTTTCCGGAAGAATCGTCTTCCTTGTATCATGTAGATCGCCTGTTTCGACAGCGACGAGCTACATGTATTGAATCGTTAGTATTGGCCAACGGCGATACCATTTCCGACCCTTTACAGATCTTACAAGAATTTACGCAACACTTTATAGCCTTCACGAGCGCATCGCATTCGGATTTTCTTTTTGCTCCTGAGTTTCTATCAGCCCTTCCCCAGCGGCTGCCTGCAGACGCTTGTCAGGCTCTTTTGCGCCCAATTACGGCTGACGACATCTTGGCGGTTTTCAATAAGTCAAAGGGACGTAGTTCTCCCGGCATAGATGGCTTGAGTGTATCTTTTTACCGTCATTACTGGCCTATTCTTCGTGGTACCCTTGTGACACTTTTTAATTCCTGGTTGTCTAATGTGCCCTTTCATTCTAATACTGCGGTTGTCGCACTTATTCCCAAATCGTCCAAGGCGAAGCTTGTGGCTGATTACCGCCCTATCTCTTTATTGCCAGTTGATTTGAAATTATTTACTAAAGTTCTTACAGCCCGATTACGACCTATCATACAGAAACTTATCAGTCCGTATCAAGCAGTCCTGCACGAATCGAATAACATTCAATTCACCCTTCGTACTCTTCGAGACCTCTTTGCATACTTTCAGTCTCGAAGTGGTCTCGGTTCCCGCGGTGGACTCGGTTTAGTTCATATCCGTCTCAAATGTCAAACTCTCTTCATGGCAGATTCCTACGTGGGTCTTTCATCCGTCGATTCTATTACGAACCATTGGTTTAGTTGTTTTTGGCCGGAGTACGCTCACCCTGTCAATCCCCCTTTTATTCAATTTGCCGATCAGTGTCCGAAATATGTTTCGATCTTTATTCGATATTGGATTTATGCCGGGGTGCCTTTGGTCCCTCAGCAGCACAATGCTCGCTCATTATACTCTGTTCTCTTCACATTGTCCTCTCAGCCGACTCCGTTACGAGTAGTACAACACTCTCCACATATAGAGTGGCAGCAAGTGTGGGCTAACATTTGGAACCTAATCTTACCTTCCTATATGCAAGTGTTATGGTTTCAAGTAGTCCATCAACTTATCCCAACACGTGCGCGGCTTTATGCAATACAACGAGCACCTGATGCTTTGTGTAATATATGTCGTTCTGAGGACACTTTGGCTCATCGGTTTACAACATGTGAGGGAGCGCCAGTGATATGGAACGCCTTGCAGGTGATGGTGGGTCGTATCACTCGTCGTCCGAGTGCACAGTTTCACATTGATCATCTGCTCCTGCCGGACTTTCATTTTTTTCCCCCACTAAGCATCGTACAGTGCTTTTCCTGCTAGCCAGCACTTTACTATATTTCCAGCGGCATATCACGTTACTGGATGCACGCACTTACTTTGATTTTCTTCAACGTACACGCCGGAAATGTTATTCTCCGCAGCAGGAAAGGATTTCTTTTAGTAGGTTTTTAGAAGTGCTTTTGTCATGAACTAAAGTTCCTCTCTCGTTTTATTATTATTATTATTATTATTATTATTATTATTATTATTATTATTATTATTATTATTATTATTTAAATATGCATATATTTATTTCTAGTTCTCTGCATTTCTAGTTGTAGACCCAGATTTGGTGATTTTTATATTTATGTCTAGTGCTTTTCTTGTTTCGACTCAGCTAGTTGAGTCCATTTTGTATTTTTCAAGAAGGTAATAATAAAACTAGTAGCCGAGTGAGCTAGCGCAGCATGCTAGTAAGGAAAATCGTTGTTGGCGTGGGTTCAAACCCTGCGTTAGGAAAGTTTTTCTTACTATTTTTAATTTTTTTATAATACTACTTTCGTTAAAATAAGATTAAAATAATATTCAAAAACTGATTTAACGATTATTTTAAAAAATTTTCATTAAACTTCTTTCATTAAAATAAGTTGCCCTTGTACTTTTACAGATCCATAGCAAAAGTAATAATAATAATAATAGTAAGAACGGGTTAGAATGCAATTCAGCATTCGTTTCCGTGCGATGTTGCCAAACCTAATGCCTTCTGGCTAGGGCTGAGTGTATTTCGAAAATATGCGTGGAGAAAGTTTGGCATCGTCAATCAGCGTTGAGTGCTGAAACTTATCTTAAACGTCTACGCATTTGCCGATGGGATCTTCGCATAGATTGGTCGCCTTGGAATTGTTTTCTCGTCACTGGAGATGAACTAAGAGTCATGTCTTGTTAAAAATTCCTGAAGAAATATATGGAGAAAGATTTATTCAAAATGTTAAACATCTTTTAGCACAGTTGCATTTCTGGAACTTATCACACGTAGATAAAATTGTTGTGGGCAGCGGGGAATGGGAAGGAAAACAATTGCTTAAAATTTATCACGCACCGCCAGATATTTCCTTCATTGAAAACAAAGCTACACAAGAAGAACCCGTTGTTCCACCAAAGAAGAAACCCGTTCGAATATGGACAGAGTGTGAGGAAACAACTGATGATTATTAACTTTCCACAACCATAGTTTTAATGCAGTCTATAATCGAATGAGAAGGGGAAGGAAATTAATTTATATATATTCTTATCATTTTGTATATTGTAGCTCTAGTAACAATTTTATGAATATACTGTATTATGAAACTCCTTTACGTCGTTTGATTTAAAAAAAAAGATTTTAAAAAAGAACTTTTGTACACAAGTTACTTATGCACGCAGTTAAACAAAATTATTTAATTAAATAAACTATATGTATGTTAATTAAATGGAAGCTCATTCTTCATTCTCTTCTAGTCGCAAGTTTTATCTGTTACCTTCTGATTGAAATCTGGAATGCTGCTCACCAAGTCTCTCTTCAACAGAAAGCATTGCTACTGCAAATATTTCCTGCAAATATATATACAGATGGTGATCAGAAAAATGGAAACTCCTGTAGCTGGCAACACGTCAGATGTATGTTGGCAGTGGTGTCGTGGCGCCCGCAGCGCCGGACCGCTGGTGGTGGTGTGTTAGGTCGGTCTCCATACTACGTTAGGCGCAGTGGAACAGCAGTGTCCAGTGGCTGCAGCAGACGGAGGTAGTGTAAAATGGGAGACCTCTCAGAGTTTCAAAGAGGGCAAATTGTTGGTGCGCGGTTATGTGAAGTGAGTGTGACGGCAGTATTTTTCCTCGATTAAGAGAATCTATTGTTTTTGACTTTTTTTTTAAAAAAAAAGAAAAAGTAAAATCTTTGGTAATGAGAAGAAGAGCGAAGGTTGTAGAAACGAGTTTGTTTGCAACAAACTCAAGGTTAAATCGCGTGACGTAGTGTCTGGTCGTTTGCGCGTGGACAGCTGCCTCGCTCGTGAGCGAAAGCCGCGAGCCAGGTTAGTTGCTACGTTGAACGTCTATCTGGAAGTACCTGTCTGTTTGTGCTCTTCTGGTCGAATGTTAACGGAATCTAAAGGAATAGAAAGTTGGAAGTTGATTTTTTTCTCTTCGTTTGATTTATACCGGATCGGAAGACTACGAAGTAATTATAAGTTATCGGTTTGGCGTTCTCTAGAAACATCAGATTTCCTACCAAGCTTTTTCTATTAACTGGGAAAGGTAGAATTGAGTAGAGGTGATTGAGGACAGACGATTCCAATGGCAGAATAGAGCAGTTTGGAAATTGGTAAGTACAAACCTTGTTGTAGTTTCTAGAACCTAAACCCTTATAACCTTGGTTTGGTAAATTAACTAATATTTTGACTAATACGTTTTTTCCTGTTAACACAAGTAGAAGTAGTTACTAGACTATTAATTACTAGATTTAAGATTTGGTACGAAATAAGGTCGTAATTTATTGCCGAAAGAAAATTGCATTTAGCGTCCCATTATAGTCTTTTTGAGATTTCATTTGAGAGATTGATTTCGACTTCGAATTAATTTTTCTTGTTTCTTATTTTGCTAGTTTGATAGTTTCGCGTTATATTGTAATTAAATTGTTTGATTGAGTCGCGGTCGCTTTTGACTAAGTTTCGACACTTTCTATTCCGGGTAAATTTTATTAACTTTTGAAATTGTTAATAGCGTTAGGATTGTTCTTGTTTGGAATTATATATTTTATCAAAGTATATTTAACTATTTTTCAAGTAACTTTCACATATTATTCAGTTGCAATTAAATTACTTTTTCACTTTTCATAGTAAAAGCTCATTCACAGAATTAAAATTGTTGTTGTTAATTTGTATTTATTTCCTTAATATTGGATTATTTGTAATAAAAAGCCTATTGAATATTTTCTTTTATTTAAAATATTTAGTATTTGTAATCTTGATAACCTTGCATTTTCGTTTGGGAGATTTGAAGCCTGCATTACTTGGGGGATTTCTTTTTTTTTATTTATGACAGATATCAGAACCGTGTCAAAAGATAGTTTGGCTAAATTTAATCTTTGCTTATTTATCTTGAATAGAATTAAGGTAGGTGTTAAACAATACTCGGCACAAGGTTCGTTACAAGTTCAACGCAGCAACTCACCTCTTGTTTGATGAGGCATCTCTCCCTGAAATTTGTAAGACATTTAATTTTTTCAGTTTTTTGAATTGTTTGTTAAAATAAGATTGACTACTACTGTTTGGGTATATTAATGCTATATATGCTAAAGCGTGAAAAATTCCAGAGTGCGAGGAAACAAAATCCGATTCAATTGTGAATATTTAGAACCCCGGGGGACAGTTTCTGTAGTATCTCATATTTTGCTTAGATTTAGTTGTAGTTTGATTTGTTATTAGTATATGTTTAATTTTTTGGATATATTTTGTATTTTCCTTGTTATAGTTTGTAATTTCTATGGTATGAAAATGTCGGAGGAGTACGTAAGCATAAACATGCCTGATGTAGACTCGAGTTTTGATTGGAATACCATTGATCAAACTGGATTTGACGATAGTATCTTTGATAGATCGACAATGAGTTTAACGCCAACGCTTAGAGATTCATTGTTATATGTTAATTCAAGAGAAAATAGAGAAATCTGAATAGCCCGAGTGAAAATGTAGGAGGAGACAGAAGTCAGCCTAATTTGTTTTGTAGGTCAAATAGTTCCAGTTTAGAGAATCCTTTTAGTAGAGACTTTAGTAGACAACCTCCTTCAACTGTCCATAGGTCCTTTGAAAGAAATAGTTTTCATTCTGGAGGAAATTTGTTTTTGAATGAGCCAGAAGTAGGACAAGCCCCCTCAAATGAGTATTTTGATAATAATGCCCCGTTAGGAAGTGCTAGTAATTTAAATCTTTTGGGAAAAGTTTGTTCGAGTGTTAGCAATATAGCTAATAGGCAGGTAGAATTTAACTTACCATCTCAGAGTTCTCAACCTGTGGGCCAGAGTAAGGGCTTTGATAAATATCAACGTTTAGGACAGTATTATAGAAGAGTTTCGGCAATAAAAAATTCTACTCCAGTTAATCTGTATAGTACAGGAAATCCTATTTTAATAAATAAAGGTAGTCAACAGATATGTGAGGGTAGTTCAAAAAGTAAAGAGCATTTAGGGGAATTAAATCCTAAACCGCCTCCAATGTTATTTTTGGGCAATTATTGCGATCAATTTATTTTTCAAAAAATTGCTGAATTGTTGGATCAGAAATTTAAGAATTATAGGAAGATTGATGGAAAAAATAGTTACATTATTTTTGATTTGTTAGTCAACTTAGAGCAAATCATTGAAAGTACCAGCTTCCCTTTGAATGCTATTTATAGTACCTTATTATCTAAAAGCGAAGGAGAATTTCTGGATGAAATTCAGCGTGCTATTTATTTGAATATTTCTTGGCCGCGATTCAAGAAGTTAATTTTTGAGAAATTTATCACTAATTCAGTTAAGCATGCGTTAATATCAGAAAGGTTATTTAGGAAGCAAAGGTTAACTGAATCTGTTGATCAGTATATTAATGATATCTATTATACTGCTTTGATCTTGGATTGTTATGGTGATGAAGAACAATTGATGCGTATCATGCTTGATGGCATGAATCCCGCGGTAAGATTTAAGATGTTTGGTCTTTCTATTCCAAGAAATTTAGAAGAACTTAGAAGAATTTCGTTAGAATTTTCAAAAATCTTTCGAGATCAGGTTGAGTATAATAAAAAGATAGGATATAAGTCAACTAGTAATTCTATTGCCTTGGTAAATAAAAATGATAGAGAATACCGTTCTAAAGAATTGAATGTAAATAGAAGAAAAGTTGAATCATGTGATTTTGGTAAAAGTCAAACAAAAAATTTCCGACGATCAGTGAATTCTAATGCGGGTTCGGAAAAACAGAATATTGTACCTTCTCAATTAGACGGAACAGTAGCTACCTTTGTTAATGTTCGCGTTAATAATGAATTAATTAGCGCTTGTTTGGATAGCGGATCCTCTTATAATTTACTTACTTTATCGGTTGTTGAACGTTGTGGGGTCGCGCATTATCTTGAGGAAACCACTCCAATTGTAATTCGTGCACCTTTGGGATCATTTTACGAATCCAGTAAGGAGATTAAACTTACTCTAAATTTTTCTGGTTGGTTCGAGCGAGTTAGTTTTCTAGTTGTTAATGACTTGCCGTGTAATTGCCTTCTGGGAACTCCATTTTTAAGAAGTACCTCTTCGAGTGTGGACTTTGTCCGTGGAAGATTGAATTTGCGTAATAATCGCAAATCAGTTATCCTGTATTTTAGAGACGATACATTATCCTTTCGGAATCCGACTTCAGGATTTAAGTCAGTTGATCGTGTTGACCATCATGGAGGAAGTGTAGGTTGGAATGAACTTAAACCTAAGAAGTCGACTTCGTTGTTCTTTCGTGATGACTCGTCATTGAAAAATGGACTTAGATCGGGGTACTCGGTTGGCCAATCAAGATCTTATGGGAATTTGGAAAGGAGTCAGACAGTTCATCATGGCAGAGGATCATCGGATGTTGGGGTCCAATGTGATATCGAATTGTCAACAATTGAGCGGCAACTGTTGGGAATACCTACTTCAGCACAACTTCAGGATATTCATCGTGTTTTGGACTGAATCAACCCGAACAAAAAGAGACTTTAATTGGACACTCTGTAGATTCCAATAGTGTGAATTTAACTGGATCAGTTCAGAATAATGGTTCTTCATATGATTTGAGAAATAGCCAACGTAGACCCGATTATCTTCAGTTTTTGCAAAAAGAATCTGATGGAGATGCGAATCTGAGATCGTTTCCTTCCACATCTTTGCATCAAGGAGATTTGGATAAGAAGTTGGGATCTGCACCCAATAATGGAAAGGGTGATACAATGGAGATTGATGTGAAGAAGGAAAAGAAGAGAAGGAAGAGGAAAATGAAGAGTCGTCGAGTGGTGAAAAATAATTCTATCTCTTCTGAACTTGATCAGAAATCAGTGGAACGATGTGTGGGAGGAAAGGAAAGGGAAAAAGACTGTGTTGCGGCGGTTCATATGAACTTCTGTGACAGTGATTCAGCAGCTTCAGATATGGATTTAGAGCAATCCAATAAATTCTATGAATTAGTAAAAAAAATAAAAACAATTAATAGATCCTGAAGATAAATTGCAAACGGAGTCGTTTCCGAAAGATAATAGTAAGGATAATTTTAGAGATTCGGGTTCGGATTTTCAATATAAAGATAAAGATACTTTGGAATTCATTGATGGTCTGCGTAATGAATTCTCTGATGTTATAACAGAAAAAATAGGATGTTGTCAAGGATTTGAAGCTAAACTTTATTTAAAAGAACAAAAACCATTAAGGAGCATCCATTTCCGATACCTAAAAATAAAGAAAAAAATTTTTATGATTGTATCGATGACCTTGTGTCTCAGGGTATTTTGACAGAGGTAGACCATTCGGATTATGGAAGTAGTTGCTTCTTAGTACGAAATAAGAATGGTACTCATCGCATTGTAGGTAACTTCTGTAAGGCGAATTCCTTGATTAAGGATGACGTATATCCTGCACCTAATTTAGAAGAGTGTTTGACGAGTTTAGCAGGAAAGAAATTCTTTACGAGATTAGATCTTACCAAAGCATATTTCCAGTTGCAACTGGAAAAGGGATCACGCGAAATAACAACGATTGTTACCCCACGTGGCAGCTTTCAGTATACGAGGGTACCAGTCGGTATAAAGACTGGAAGTTGTATTTTAGCGAGGGTAATTGATAAAATTCTTGGTGACATGAAGGATCTTGGCGTAAAAACGTATTTCGATGACATTTTAATATGTACTTCTGATTTAGAATCACATAAAGAAGTTTTGAAAATGGTTCTCGAAAGATTGAGAAAATATGGAATTACAGTTTCTCCCTTTAAGAGTGCTTTCTTTTATAAAAAGATTAAGTACTTAGGATTTGTAACTGATGGGGATACTATCGAAATTGATCCATCAAGGGTTGAAGCTATAAAGAAAATCCCTCCACCTAGGAATAGGCGCGGAGTACAAAAAATTTGTGGACTTTTCTCGTATTATGCTCGATTTTGTAGTGGGCTTCAGGAGTTGATGGGACCATTAAGCGAATTAAAATCAACAAAAGGAAAATTCGAATGGACCATCCAACATCAGAAAACTTTAAATAAGTTAAAGCAAGAATTATTAGATAATATTATATTAAAGACTCCTGATTTGTCCAAAAAGTTTTTCATCCATGTTAACGGGGAAGGAAAAGCGATTGGAGCTTGTTTAAGTCAAATGGATGAGAATAATAATCTTATTCCTGTTTCGTACTTTAGTAAAAAATTGACGGAAGCTGACCGACACAGGAGCATATATGAGATCGAGTTCATCAGTCTCGTTAAAGCAATTTATAGGTTCCGCCACTATTTGATTAATGAGTTTGTTGTCTTTACTGACAATAAGGCGCTATCCTGGATTTTGGGAAATTCAAAGAGATTATTAAAATATGGACCTTTAGTTGAGACTTTATGTCAATTCTCATTTACTATCCAACATGTTAGGTCCCAAAATAACGTAGTCGCTGATTTCCTGACACGGATGTATGATCCATTTGAATTTGTTCAAGTGGACGGACCTGTGGGTATGGCTATTATGAAAAAGAATTTAAGAATGGCAAATTCTTGGCAATTGCCTATGGTGAAAAAGCCCTTACCGGAGTTACAAAAAGAAGATCCTGAGTTGAGAAATATTATAGAAAGGTTGGAATATGGTGAGAACATTCGAAATTATGTTTTAAATAATGGTATATTAATGAAAAAGAGTAAAGCCTTAAACCTTCCTTTTAAAATAGTAATTCCGAAGAATTTGCATAAATTAGTGATTGAGTTCTTTCATGATCATGAATTGATAGGTGGTCATACCGGAACTTTTCGTACATTAAAGAAAATAATGCGACGCTACACGTGGGACTCGGTAGTAAATGACGTTAAAGAGTATGTTAGAACTTGTAAAACCTGTCAATTAGTCAAAGAAAACAACAAAAAGAAAATGGGTCCATTAATATCAAAATTTTCAACAAGAGTTGGGCAGAATGTAATGGTCGATATAATAGGACCTTTGCCGACCTCTAATTTCTTTAAATTCATATTAATTGGGGTGGATAATGCTTCGATATTTGTTTTTCTCGAAAAATTAAGAACTTTCAATTCTACTGTTATTTGTAACAGGTTAATTGATGGTTTTAGTAGGCTAGGAATTCCGGAATCCTTGTCTACTGATTATGCATCAGTCTTTATATCTGCCCATTTTAGATCTTTTTTATTTGGACTAGGAATAGAACATATTAGGATTAGTCCATACCATGCTGAGGCTAACTTCGCGGAAAGATTCATAAAAATTTTGAAAGCGTCATTAAGAGCTTATTGTGCTGAAAAACAACAACAGTGGTCTAATTTTGTACCTGTGTTACAATATACGTTAAATATATGCGAGCATTCTGGTCTCAAATCGATTCCATACGAATTATATTTTGGACGTCCCTTGAACACCCCATTAGAATTGAAATGGAAGATTTGTGACCAAGAATTGTTCAAGCATAAGAATGCTGATTTATGGCACAATGCTCTTGAGAATATGGAAAAGGCATGGTTAAAGAGGAAATCTTTATTATCCAAAATTAGAAGTCCAGTTGTGGTTTCTGTTAATGACCAAGTATTGGTAAAATCTCATGTTAAATCCTCTCTTGCCGATAGGGTAGCGAAATCATTGAGTTTTAAGTGGGATGGACCTTTTATTATTCGGAGGTTTTTGACCCCTAACTCCCTTTTGATATCTGATGCTGATGATTCTCGAGACTCATATAAGAGAGTTCATGTGTCGGATGTTAAGAAGTTTTCCCAAGAAGAAATGTTTAATTACAATTTCTGAAAATTCAATCAGAAGATTTTTCTCGTCGCTTTCTGGAAAATGAATTACAGTAATGGTAAAATAAATTGTAAAGGGAGTAAGATGTCTTAGATCAGATAATATTTTAATTTGTTGTAATTGGAAATAATTTGTATTAAATTGTATATAAATTTTTAATGTGTTGATTGAAATTTTAAATTGTTGAAAAGATCATGATCTTAATGTTTTTAAATTTTAAGAGAGATTGAGAGTTGAATAATTGAAATTGAATAATTCAATAATAATTGAAATTTCTAGTAAATTTTGAAAATGGTTTTTATTTGAAGTGAAATTTAAATTGTGATTGTGAATTGTTTTAAATGTAATTGAATGAGAGTGTTTCATTATATTAATGCCTATTTTGTTATGAATTTTTTTGTGAGTTTTCCAGCTGAGACAATAAGGTGGATGATTCCTGGTAGCCATACAAAAAAAAATCCTTCTCAGATTTTTTTTGGAGGGGAAAAATGTAGCATGCTCAGCTACATTGAGTTGGAGCTGCCTTTATTTTTGGAACACTCTGTATATGCTAGTCTCTGGAAGTGAAACGAAAATATGGACTAATGACAAGATATGAAAGAAAAGAATGAAAAATGTATAAACTCTAATTGTATAAATTACTCCTATTTTTGTATTTTTCCTCGATTAAGAGAATCTATTGTTTTTGCCTTTTTTTTAAAAAAAAAGAAAAAGTAAAATCTTTGGTAATGAGAAGAAGAGCGAAGGTTGTAGAAACGAGTTTGTTTGCAACAAACTCAAGGTTAAATCGCGTGACGTAGTGTCTGGTCGTTTGCGCGTGGACAGCTGCCTCGCTCGTGAGCGAAAGCCGCGAGCCAGGTTAGTTGCTGCGTTGAACGTCTATCTGGAAGTACCTGTCTGTTTGTGCTCTTCTGGTCGAATGTTAACGGAATCTAAAGGAATAGAAAGTTGGAAGTTGATTTTTTTCTCTTCGTTTGATTTATACCGGATCGGAAGACTACGAAGTAATTATAAGTTATCGGTTTGGCGTTCTCTAGAAACATCAGATTTCCTACCAAGCTTTTTCTATTAACTGGGAAAGGTAGAATTGAGTAGAGGTGATTGAGGACAGACGATTCCAATGGCAGAATAGAGCAGTTTGGAAATTGGTAAGTACAAACCTTGTTGTAGTTTCTAGAACCTAAACCCTTATAACCTTGGTTTGGTAAATTAACTAATATTTTGACTAATACGTTTTTTCCTGTTAACACAAGTAGAAGTAGTTACTAGACTATTAATTACTAGATTTAAGACTTGGTACGAAATAAGGTCGTAATTTATTGCCGAAAGAAAATTGCATTTAGCGTCCCATTATAGTCTTTTTGAGATTTCATTTGAGAGATTGATTTCGACTTCGAATTAATTTTTCTTGTTTCTTATTTTGCTAGTTTGATAGTTTCGCGTTATATTGTAATTAAATTGTTTGATTGAGTCGCGGTCGCTTTTGACTAAGTTTCGACACTTTCTATTCCGGGTAAATTTTATTAACTTTTGAAATTGTTAATAGCGTTAGGATTGTTCTTGTTTGGAATTATATATTTTATCAAAGTATATTTAACTATTTTTCAAGTAACTTTCACATATTATTCAGTTGCAATTAAATAACTTTTTCACTTTTCATAGTAAAAGCTCATTCACAGAATCAAAATTGTTGTTGTTAATTTGTATTTATTTCCTTAATATTGGATTATTTGTAATAAAAAGCCAATCGAACATTTTCTTTTATTTAAAATATTTAGTATTTGTAATCTTGATAACCTTGCATTTTCGTTTGGGACATTTGAAGCCTGCATTACTTGGGGGATTTCTTTTTTTTTTATTTATGACAGATATCAGAACCGTGTCAAAAGATAGTTTGGCTAAACTTAATCTTTGCTTATTTATCTTGAATAGAATTAAGTTAGGTGTAAAACAATACTCGGCACAAGGTTCGTTACAATCTGCAGTGTCTCCGCCCAACTGTGAAACATGGCGGCGGCTCGGTGATGCTGTGGGCCGCAATATCACGGTTTTCATTGGGTCCTGTGGTCACACTTAGCGGACAAATCACTGCCAACGTTTATGGCGCAATTCTAGGAGATCACTTGCATCCTATGGTCCAGATGTTGTTCCCGGACAATGACGCAATCTTCCAGGATGATAATGCACCCATTCACCTAGCTGGCGTTGTTGCAGCATGGTTTGAGGAACATCGGGATGAAGTTCGACACCTCCCCTGGCCCGTCCAATCCCCAGATCTCAACATAATTGAACATCTGTGGTCCGTCTTGGAAACACGACTCCGGCGATGATTTCCACCTCCATCCTCTCTCACAGAACTGGCCGGTGCCTTGCAAGAGGAATGGTGTAAAATTCCACTTGCTACCATTCACGACCTCTATGCCTCCATCCCACGTCACATCAAGGCTGTTATAAAGGAGAAAGGTGGCCCGACACCATATTAATCTGGTAAGTTGCAATTTCGTTCAGGTGTTTACAATTTTTCTGATCACCATCTGTATATATATATATATATATATATATATATATATATATATATATATATATATATATATATATATATATATATATATATATATATATATATAAGGGACAGAAATCCAATTTTCAGTCTGTTCCTTTACTGTAAAGAAACATGAAGACTTTATTCCTTCGAAAATGAAAAAAGAAAACATTAGCTAAATATACCACGTTGTTCCCTTTAGACTAAAGGGGACAGATAATTATTGTAGGTAAATGATTGTAAGATTAATCTTTTGTACTCTCCCACCGGAAATCAAACATGGGACCATATACATCAAAAACGCACGCGCCAGCCACTAGACCAGTAGTGGTAGGGCTTTTTCTCATCCCACACATTTGTTAATAATATTAATATTTGGAATAATTTGTTTCTTTTCAATGAATGGGAATTATCCTGAATCGGAAACTATTGAATTTGATACTGAAAATACCCTGAATACAGAAATGACTTTTTTGTGAATGGTAGGAGTATATTTCGAGGTAGCAAAAAAGAACGAACCGCGATTGTAAGCACTAGATATTTCTGCTATTATCAATGTTAATTTGATTTAAGTTAATTTATTATTCATTCTGTAATCGTAGTACATATATGTTGGACTATTGAGTCTTTCTTGTTTCAGTTGAGGTGCATTTCGCCAGCCCCCCCCCCCCCACCTTGGAGTTTCGAAACGAAACCTATGCCAATCGTTTGTGCTACGTTTGTGCCGGAATGTACCGCAAAAATTTTCGTTTGTACCACATCCGCTACGAAGTTATAAGAGTTTTAAAGTGGGGGGGCTGGAGAAACGGCAGCCTCCAAACTTGGAATTTCGAAACAAAACCTATGGCAATCGTTTGTGCTACGTTTGTGCCGGAATGTACCGCAAAAATTTTCGTTTGTACCACTTCCGGTACGAAGTTATAAGGGTTTTAAAGTGGGGGGGGGGGGAGAAACGGCAGCTTCCAAACTTGGAATTTCGAAACAAAACCTATGGCAATCGTTTGTGCTACGTTTGTGCCGGAATGTACCGGAAAAATTTTTGTTTGTACCACTTCCGGTACGAAGTTATAAGGGTTTTAAAGGGGGGAGGGGCGGGAGAAACGGAAACCCCTTAAGTGAAATTTCGAAACAAAACCTATGCCAATCGTTTGTGCTATGTTTGTGCCGAATGTACCGGAAAAATTTTCGTTTGTACCGCTTCCGGTACGAAGTTATAAGGGTTTTGAAGTGGGGGGCTCGGGAAACGGCAGCCCCCCCACCTAAAAATTTCAAAACAAAACTTATGCCAATCGTTTGTGCTACGTTTGTGCCGGAATGTACCGCAAAAATTTTCGTTTGTACCACTTCCGGTACGAAGATATAAGGGTTTAAAAGTGGGGGCTGGGGAAACGGTAGCCTCCAAACTTGGAATTTCGAAACAAAACCTATGCCAATCGTTTGTGCCACCTTTGTGCCGGAATGTACCGCAAAAATTTTCGTTTGTACCACTCCCGTACGAAGTTATAAGGGTTTTAAAGTGGGGGGGCTGGAGAAACGGCAGCCTCCAAACTTCGAATTTCGAAACAAAACCTATGGCAATCGTTTGTGCTACGTTTGTGCCGGAATGTACCGCAAAAATTTTCGTTTGTACCACTTCCGGTACGAAGTTATAAGGGTTTTGAAGTAGGGGCTGGGGAAACGGCAGCCCCCCACCTAAAAATTTCAAAATAAAACCTATGCTAATCGTTTTTGCTACCTTTGTGCTGGAATGTACCGCAAAAATTTTCCTTTGTACCACTCCCGGAACGAAGTTATAAGGGTTTTAAAGTGGGGGGTTGGAGAAACGGAAGCCTCCAACCTTGGAATTTCGAAACAAAAACTATGCCAATCGTTTGTGCTACGTTTGTGCCGGAATGTACCCGAAAAATTTTCGTTTGTACCACTTCCGGTACGAAGTTATAAGGGTTTTAAAGTGGGGGGGGCTGGAGAAACGGCAGCCTCCAAACTTGGAATTTCGAAACAAAACGTATGGGAATCGTTTGTGCTACGTTTATGCCGGAATGTACCGCAAAAAGTTTCGTTTGTACCAGTTCCGGTACGAAGTTATAAGGGTTTCAAGTGGGGTGGGGGGCTGGAGAAACGGAAGCCTCCAACCTTGGAATTTCGGAACAAAAACTATGCCAATCGTTTGTGCTACATTTGTGCCGGAATATTCCGGAAAATTTTTCGTTTGTACTACTTCCGCTACGAAGTTATAAGGGTTTTAAAGTGAGGAGCTTAGGAAACGGCAGCCCGCTACCTAGAAATTTTAAAACAAAACCTATTGCAATCGTTTGTGCTACGTTTGTGTCGGAATGTATCGCGAACATTTTTGTTTGTATCACTTCCAGTACAAAAGTATGACAGTTTTAACTAGGGGGCTGCCGTTTCCAGAACTCCCCATCTTGGAATTTCGAGATAAGACTATGTCAATCGTTTGTGGTACGTTTTTACCGGAATGTACCGCAAAAAATTTACGTGCCTGAAGTTGGCCCCCCACCTCTCCCAAATTACACCAAACGTTGCACATCGTTAATGCATCATTAGTGCACGTTAGTACATTTAGAACTAACGTTAGTGCTAACAGCGTTTACGAGATATTGAAGATTTTGGTGGGGGACCAACTTCATATGAAGTTCGCCCCCACCCATCTTTATGCAGACAGATTTTCACTAAACTTAGCGCATCGTTAGTGCACTTAAACTCAGTAAGCACTACCGTAAGTGCTACCATATTTTGGGATTATTCAAGATTTTCGGTGGGAGGGCCAACTACAGAAATATCAAATTCCATACAAAGTGTCAGTATTTTCAGGAATCAGTAACGAATGCACTAATTACTTTGTTAGTGCTTGAAGAGGGCGCAAATTCACGCTGACCACCAAAGATATTTTACTTGTAGCACCTACACTAATTAAGCACTAACGTTAGGGGTTGGTGCACGAAGAAGCACTAACGATGCACTAAGGATTGTACTGGAAATTATCATTAGTGCTTTTTAATTTGGCAGAAATTGGACACAGTGAAAAACTCCCCTTAAATTTCTTATGTGAGTTTCCTGAGATGTAACTGGCCATAACTACACTAATAGTGAAGCACTAATGAAAACGGCTGTAATTTTTTCGTTATTGGTTGAAGTGGGGCGCCAAGTTTATGAAAGCTTCCAAAGGTTTTTTTACTTGTAGGACCTACAGTAATGAAGAACTAACGTTAGGTGTTAATGCACTAAGAAACACTAACGATTTCAGTAGAAGAGGTCATTAGTGCTTTTGATTTTGGCGGAAATTTGACGCAATGGAAAATTCCACATAAATCTCTTATGGGATTTTTGTGGCATATAATTGGCCATATCTACATCAATAGTTAAGCATTAACGGAACTATGAGTGTTTTGCAGAAGCGCTAACGATACATTAACGAATGGACTTATTTTTCGTTACTGCTTGAAGTGGGAACCAAGTTCACGCTGGCCCGCAAAGGTTTCTTACTTGTAGCACCTACACTAATGAAGCACGAAACTTAGGTGTTGGTGCACTAGGAAGCACTAATGTTACAAGGAAAGAAAACTTTCGAAATTATCGTGAACTTAGCCCCCACTACAACCACTAACGAAAAAATTAGTTTTTACGTTAGTGCATTGTTAATACTTCTAGAAGATACAAGTAGTTTCTTTAGTGTTTCACCATTAGTGTAGAAATGGCCAATTATAAGTCTCAAAACTCCCATAAGAAACACATGGGGAATTATTCATTGTATCAAATTCCCATCGCATTCAAAAACACTAATTACCTCTGTTAGTGCAATTGTTAGTGCATCGTAATTGCTTCTTAGAGCACAAACACCTAACGTTAGTGCTTCATTAGTGTAGGTGTTACAAGTAAAAAAAAAACCTATAGGGAAGTCAGCGTGAATTTCGCACCGACACTTTAAGCACTAACGGAAAAAAGTCCAATTCGTTACTGCTTCTATAAAGCACCAACAATTTCGTTAGTGCTTCACTATTAGTGTAGTTATGGCCAATTACATATCACGAGACTCACAAGAAATTTAGGCAAATTTTTCATTGAATCAAATTTCCGCCAAATTCAAAATCACTAATGATCTCTTCTAGAGCGATCGTTAGTGCTTCTTAGCGCATCTACACCTAAGGTTAGTGCTTCATTAGTAAATGTGCTATAATTAAAATACCTTTTGAGGCCAGAGTGAACTTAGCGCCCCACTTCAAGCACTAACTAAAAACTTAGTGCCATTCGTTAGTGCATTGGTAGTGCTTCTGGAAAACACTAACAATTTAGTTAGAACTTCAATATTAGTTTAGTTATGGCCAATTACATGTAACGAAACACATAATAAATTTATGGGAAATTTTTCATTGCATCAAATTACCGTCAAATTCAAGAGTACTAATGATCTATTCTAGTGCAATCGTTAGTGCATCGTTAGTGCTTCTAGAAAACACTAACAGTTTCGTTTGTCCTTCAATATTAGTGTAGTTATGGACAATTACATGTCACTAAACTCCTATAAGACATTTATTGGGAATTTTAATTGCATCAAATTTCCGCCATATTCGAAAGCACTAATGATATCTTCTAGTGCAATTGTTAGTGGTTCTTAGTGCACCAACCCCTAACGTTAGTACTTCATTAGTGTAGGTGCTACAGGTACAATATCTTTAGAGGGCACGGTGAACTTGCGTCAACTTCAAGCACTAACAAAAAATTAATGCCATTCATTAGTGTATCGTTAGTGCTTCTAGAAAGCACTAAACGTTCGTATGGAATTTGATATTTCTGAAGTTGGCCCCACCAAAAATCTTGAATAAATCCCAAAATATGGTAATGCTAACCTTAATGTTTAGTGCATTTAAGTGCACTAACGATGCATTAACGATTGTCGTTAACTGCATGTTTCTACCTCTATTTGTATAGAATTTGATATTTCTGAAGTTGGCTCCCATCTAAAATCTTGAATAAATCCCAAAATATTGTAGCACTAACGTCAGTGTTTAGTATTTTAAGTGCACTAACGGTGCACTAACGATTGCTGTTAACTCTATGTTCCTATCTCTATTTGTATAGAATTTGAAATTACTGAAGTTGCCCATCCCACCGAAAATCTTGAATGAATTCCAAAATATGGTAGCACCAACGATAGTGCTTAGTACGTTTAAGCGCACTAATGATGCACTAACGTTTGCCATTAACCCCAAGTTCCATCCCTATTTGTATAGATTTTGATATTTCTAAAGTTGACCACTCCACCAAATTTTTTGAATAAATCTCAAAATATAGTAGCACTAACGTTAGTGCTTAGTGCGTTTAAGTGCACTAACGATTGCCGTTAACTCAATGTTTCTATCTCTATTTGTATAGAATTTGATGTTTCTGAAGTTTGCCCTCACTTTAAAACTATTATAACTTCGTACCGGAAGTGGTACAAACGAAAATTTTTGCGGTACATTCCGGCACAAACGATTGGCATAGGTTTTGTTTCGAAATTCCAAGTAGGGAGGCTGCCGTTTCCCCAGCCCCCACTTCAAAACCCTTATAACTTCGTACCGGAAGTGGTACAAACGAACATTTTTGCGGTACATTCCGGCACAAACGATTGGCATAGGTTTTGTTTTGAAATTCCTAGGTGGGGGCTGCCGTTTCCCCAGCCCCCCACTTCAAAACCCTTATAACTTCGTACCGGAAGTGGTACAAACGAAAATTTTTGCGGTACATTCCGGCACAAACATAGCACAAACGATTGGCATAGGTTTTGTTTCGAAATTCCAAGTAGGGAGGCTGCCGTTTCCTCAGCCCCCACTTCAAAACCCTTATAACTTCGTACCGGAAGTGGTACAAACAAAAATTTTTGCGGTACATTCTGGCACAAACATAGCACAAACGATTGGCATAGGTTTTGTTTCGAAATTCCAAGTAGGGAGGCTGCCGTTTCCCCAGCCCCCAATTCAAAACCCTTATAACTTCGTACCGGAAGTGGTACAAACGAAAATTTTTGCGGTACATTCCGGCACAAACGTAGCACAAACGATTGGCATAGGTTTTGTTTTGAAATTCCTAGGTGGGGGGCTGCCGTTTCTCCAGCCCCCCACTTCAAAACCCTTATAACTTCGTACCGGAAGTGGTACAAACGAAAATTTTTGCGGTACATTCCGGCACAAACGTAGCACAAACGATTGGCATAAGTTTTGTTTTGAAATTCCTAGGTGAGAGTCTGCCGTGTCCCAGCTCCCACTTCAAAACTCTTATAATTTCGTACCGGATGTGGTACAAACTAAAATTTTTGAGGTACATTCCGGCACAAACGTAGCACAAACGATTGGCATAGGTATTGTTTCGAAATTTCACTTTAGGGGGTTTCCATTTCTCCAGCCCCCCACTTTAAAACCCTTATAACTTCGTACCGGAAGTGGTACAAACGAAAATTTTTGCGGTACATTCAGGCACAAACCTAGCACAAACGATTGACATAAGTTTTGTTTTGAAATTCCTAGGTGAGAGTCTGCCGTGTCCCAGCTCCCACTTCAAAACTCTTATAATTTCGTACCAGATGTGGTACAAACTAAAATTTTTGCGGAACATTCCGGCACAAACGTAGCACAAACGATTGGCATAGGTTTTGTTTTGAAATTGTTAGGTGGCGGGCTGCCGTTTCCCCTTCTCCAAACTTTAAAACCCTTATAACTTCGTACCGGAAGTAGTACAAACGAAAATTTTTGCGGTACATTCCGGCACAAACGTAGCACAAACGATTGGCATAGTTTTTGTTTCGAAATTCCAAGGTTGAGGGCTTCCGTTTCTCCAGCCCCCCACATCAAAACCCTTATAACTTCGTACCGGAAGTGGTACAAACGAAAGTTTTTGCGGTACATTCCGGCACAAACGTAGCACAAACGATTGGCATAGGTTTTGTTTTGAAATTCCTTGGTGGGGGGCTGCCGTTTCCCCAGCCCCCTACTTCAAAACCCTTATAACTTCGTACCGGAAGTGGTACAAACGAAAGTTTTTGCGGTACATTCCGGCACAAACGTAGCACAAACGATTGGCATAGGTTTTGTTTTGAAATTCCTAGGTGGGGGGCTGCCGTTTCCCCAGCCCCCCACTTCAAAACCCTTATAACTTCGTACCGGAAGTGGTACAAACAAAATTTTTTGCGGTACATTCCGGCAAAAACGTAGCACAAACTATTGGCATAAATTTTGTTTTGAAATTTTTAAAAGGGGGGCTGCTGTTTCCCCAGCCCCCACTTCAAAACCCTTATAGCTTCGTACCGGAAGTGGTACAAACAAAAATTTTTCCGGTACATTCCGGCAAAAACGTAGCACAAACGACTGGCATAGATTTTGTTTTGAAATTCTTAGGTGGCGGGCTGCCGTTTCCCCAGCTCCCCACTTTAAAACCCTTATAACTTCGTACCGGAAGTGGTACAAACGAAACTTTTTCCGGTACATTCCGGCACAAACGTAGCACTAACGATTGGCATAGGTTTTGTTTCGAAATTTCACTTTAGGGGGTTTCCGTTTCTCCAGCCACCCACTTTAAAACCCATATAACTACGTACCGGAAGTGGTACAAACGAAAATTTTTCCGGTACATTCCGGCACAAACGTAGCACAAACGATTGCCATAGATGTTGTTTCGAAATTCCAAGTTTGGAGGCTGCCGTTTCTCCCGCCCCCCCACTTTAAAACCCTTATAACTTCGTACCGGAAGTGGTACAAACGAAAATTTTTGCGGTACATTCCGGCACAAACGTAGCACAAACGATTGACATAGGTTTCGTTTCGAAATTCCAAGGTGGGGTGGCTGCTGTTTCCCCAGCCCCCCCACTTTAAAACTATTATAACTTCGTAGTGGATGTGGTACAAACGAAAATTTTTGCGGTACATTCCGGCTCAAACGTAGCACAAACGATTGGCATAGGTTTTTTTTTTTCAAACTCCAAGGTGGGGGGGGGGGCTGGCGAAATGCACCTTTTCAGTTGCTAACTGTAACGATGTTTTAAATGGCAGAATTTGGTGAAAACAAAATTAAGGAACCGATTAAGAGTCCTAATCACTGCGAAATTAATATACCGCTAATTTTACAGTAATTATTTGATGTCTTCAAATAGATAACAAGAGCGCGCTAGACATTATTGTTTTGCGTGCGGTACCGTTATCACGAGTCACCTAGTAGCTTTCCGTTTGCAGTCATTTAGAAACGGAAATATAAATGCCGATTTTGTAAATGGCTGCAAATCGAAAGCAGATAAGTGATAACGGCATCCCATGTAAAATAATATTGTCTAGCGAGTTGTTGTTCCGTTTTTTGATTATCTTTTATCTATTTGAAGATATCACATAATTCGTATAAAATTAGCGGTATTTTAATTTCACCGTGATGGGGCCTCTTAAGCATTAAAAGAATATGTAGACTTCTGTACATAGTAAGATAATTTTTCTTTCACTGTCACAAATTATTTCCTAGATTATAAGTTACTTGGGGTCCCTGGTTCGATTCCAGCTCACATCAATTGAGCTTTGTGGCGGACAAATACCGTGTACGTAGGTTTCTTCGGGGTTCCCCTGTTTCTTCCCACTTTCTTCATTCCACCGTTTCATTTATTCTCACCATTTCCTTTAGCCTACACGGTATAGCTACGTTTAAGACGTAAAACCAAAAGATTTCATTTCATAAAAATAACTTATACGACAATAAAAAATATTGATGAGAGATTAATTTGAAATTTCTTTACTAGGTGGAATGAGAAAAATGTCATAAATATCAACTCTATTACAATTTTGTGAATCGTTGGTTGGATTTATACATCAGTTTTTCATTATACATACCCGGTGTCCCGTGTTGGAATGTTCTTATTTCATGACAATACCAAAGAAAGGAAAAGATGGAAAGGATTCAGTGACCCTTCTTAAAAACTGCACCGACGTAAGCACAAAATTAAAATAAATCATTTAATATTTTGATAATTCCTGTTTTTTACCCATAATGAATATTTAGGACCAGAAACGCCAGCATTACTTTTTCCCACCCACAAGGAAGGGGGAGGAGGGAAATGACTGATACACAATCGAAGTCGCGAATATATGCATATACCTGGATGTGAACAATATTCTTCATGTAAAACATATTGACTCATATTGCATAACTTTTAACTACAGTAAATATATTAGGCGTAAATACTGCAGTGAATAAGTAAGCAAGTTAAAGTTTTTGGGCCTTTCGAAGAACCGAAACCCTTTCGAAAATTCAGGGGGGGCCGTACCTCTTAGTATCCATTGCAGGAGCCTATGTTTAGGAGTATACTACGAGGGTAAGTCAAATTGTTATTCGCAATGTAGCTATAACTTTTCTGACAGTGTTCATACTGACCTGTCCTCGTTTATTTTAATGTTATCCTGTTGCGGTCATGTATGAAAGTTTCGTCCTGATTCCTCCATTTGTCTTCCTTTTGTTGCAGATAGATCATGGCTGCTCCATTAGAAATTTGCACCGAAGAGAAACAACGAGCAGTGAACATGACATGGTTCTGTTAGACAGACGAGTGATTATTGATGAAGTGGCACATCGTCTGGAAATTAGTCATGGTTCTGCGTATGAAATCATCAACAACAGACTTGGGTTTCATAAAGTCACTCGTCCGGTTCCTTCCTCGTGCGTAACACTTGTGTGATCATTTATGAATTTTTCAATCCATTCGTAGACACTCCGTTGCGGTAAGACATTATTCCCGGAATGTGTCTGAAGTCTGATAAATGCGGGCACTGATACACCTTTCGACCACAAAACCCGGATCAATGCTCGTTGTTCTGGTCATCACGCAGAGGAATACTCAGTAATACAATGCACATACTTATATACATAGTCCGTTCAGTAAGTTCCAGGACTACTTCGAAATAATATACTTAACGATGCCAGAAAAATATTACCACATTAGTTCATATATCAAATAATCATTATTGTGGAGCATGAAGACTGAAGATAGTCTCACTCAGCAACGAAGAATCACGGAGAATGTTATTTCAAGTGGATTAGAGGAGCTGCTGTTTTACACGAGGTAGAAGAAAACTTTGATGGAATTGCAGAAAGCGAGGATGGAGGATGAATCAGACAGTTAATAATTTGTCAATTAGTTTTAAACTCATCCATCATTTGCTTCTCACAACGTATTGGTTTGTTTGTCAACTGGGGTTGTTGGTGACAATGTAACTAATTACCACAAACCTTCGAGAAAAGAATGATATACATAAGTTGCCGCTCTCAGTTGGGTTCAGTCTGTGAGCAGTCGTTAAAGAGAGAGGTGCGCAATCTTGTTGTCGGAAGAATGGCAAATGTGAAAATTGAGCAGCGCATTAACTTGAAATTTCCTGTGAAAGAAATTACGAAATGTGTGTATGAAACTGTTGCAGAATATGTATGGTGATTGCGATGTCATGTATCCGAGCGTTTTGAATGGCAGAAACGCTTCAGCGAGGGACGCGAGAACGTTGATGATGAAAGATTGGGTTGTCCTGCCATAGTAATAAGAGAGTAAAATACACTAAAAATGACTGGCATTGTCTGCAAAGACCACAGGATTAGCATTCGAATGATAGCAGACATAATGGGCATAGATAAATTCTGTGCACGCAATTCTTCACAACCATTTAAACATGGCCAAAGTTTGCGCTAAAGTGGTACAAAAAAAGAACTCACGCAGAAGCAGGTTTAGGGAAGCACGTGTACAGTGCCACAATGGTACGCCTGGAAGTAGAGTAGGACTTATTAACGAAAATCGTCACTGATGACGAGACCTGGATCCTTCAGTACGATCCTGAAACGACAAGGCAATTCATGCAGTGGAAAACTGCCTCATCACCGCGAATGACAAAAGGCACGCAAGCAGCGGCGGATCCAGGATATGATCAAGGGAGGGGCTAAACCATAGTTTGCTGTTTTAACCAGTGTAAAGCAGGATTGAAGCCCATTTTATCCAGTGTATACCTGAGCGTCAAGGGGGATATAGCCCCCATTTGGATCCGCCACTGCACGCAAGAACAAATCGAAAGTGAAAGTCATGCTCAATATATTCTTTGATATCTATGGCCTACTCCTGATTGAATGGGTACCATCAGATTAGACAGTGAATAAGCAATATTATCAGCAGATTTTAGTGAAACTTTGCGAGAACATGTGATAAAGATCCCTCTTACGGAAGAATAATGAATGGATTGTGTATCATGACAATGCTCCGTTGCATACTGCTTTGACCGTTTAGTTGTTTCTGGCAGCTAAGGCGGATCCAGTGTTGGAACACCCACCTTATTCGCCAGACTTGGCACCGTACAAGTTTCTTTCTTTTTCCGAAAGTGAAATCTGCTCTCAAGGGAACTCATTTTCAGACTGTGGAAGAGTTGAAGCAGAAAACGGTAGCGGTACTCAAGATGGTGGCATGGAAGACTTCCACAACTGTTTCCAACAATGAAAACAATGTAACAAAATTAATTTTGCGGGGGGTACACCCCAATCTTTTATTTTTACTTCCTCGTGAGGCCTCAAAGAGACTAGAGGAAATCCCAATAGGTTCAAAGCGGTTATTCAGCTGCAATATGTGTTGGATGTAGGTTAGATTAAGTTTCAATGTCAAAAAGGACGTTTCTGCTATAACATTTATTTTAACAAAAACTATATATGAATTCAACAACAACAGAATTATTAAACGTAGATAACAATAACCATGAAAAATTCTCGTAACAAATTCGTCGTCAGAAACGTTAATCTTTCGATGCAGAACTATCATTACATTTTAATGAACATCGGAGTTTGAAAATTATATTTCAATTTTAATTTTATAAGAATTAAATGTCCAAAGGAAGTATTTAATATCACTTTCCCATTTTTACCTAATACGCAATACATTAGCCCATATTGCCATAAATAATAAGGCATCCCCAATCTAACCAGTCAAGTTAACTATGTAAAAAAGAATGAAAAAAGAAAGAAAAAAAACACAAGAAAATTAACACAAAAAGAATGATTAAAGATTACTCATTATCCTATGCTAATATGGACTATTACAATTATAACTTACGATACCAGGAAACTCCTGTTCTAAAAATCCACACCGAAAGATATGTAATGGAACGATATTCACTCACATTTTTAAGTTCAATACTACTGTTCCATTCACTCCGTCTTCCTGTCAGCAAATGTACCTGACACAAGGTTGAGTACTCTCACATCGGTTCAGCTAGTTCCAACTTTTGCCACTAGATGTCACTATGTCTTTGATGCGTATAGAAAGCATCTATCACTGCCTACCTCTAGCGACTAAACTGATTACTTATTCAACTTTCTTACTTCAATCTAAATGCTCACAAACTTAAAGTCTTTTTTTTTCAATTCCGTTACAAAATTCCCCCACAAGGGTGTATAAATAATTTAATAGACAACAAGGTAATTGAAAAAAAAATGATCTGTCTCTGTTGAAATCAGGCATGCCAAAATCGGAAGGATCAACTCACCATGTCCACTCACTTTCCAAAACAAAGATCTTACTTGAATATGGGCCCACTTAATTCCGGAATATTCAGAGTTCCATGGAGTTCTAATCCTTTCCATAACGAGGATGAAAATGTGACAGCCATCTCGAGGATCCAGTGTATTTACCAAATGCAACTGATGACGAAGAAAAGAAAGTCTCTACCATTACTGACGATGTATTCCCAGGGACATGAACAGGCATGGACAAGTACACACATCCTGCAGGATTGAACAAAAACACAGTATACAAACATAATAAAAATGTCTAACATTAAACATGTGTATCTACATATTTACAATATTTAAGGTTATTACACGTGTTTCCGGCAAGCTTTACTTTCATGAATAAGATCCAATTACTTATGAATAGAAATTTTAAATGCAATTTTACAATTTACATTTAAATTCTTTCAATTTTACACATTATGAAGCTCTAGGAGGATAGTACTTTTTTGTATGCATTACATTCCTTTTTATAACAATGTCAGGATTCTCTATAGATTTTAACAAAACAGTGTTTTTGGTCGGATAGCAAAGTATCTGGAATGGGCCATCATAATTCTGACTTAGTTTCGGCATAATTTTCTGCTCGATCGAAGCTTTTAACATACGCTTCACTAAGACAGAATCACCCACAGCGAATGTCACCGGAATATGGCGTTTCTTATAAGCGGATTCTTCCCGACGCCAAGCCTTTTCAATATTTTGAGCTATCCTCTGACTCGTCTCTTACTTATCTTGTGTATTATCAAATACACCAAGGTCTATAATCCATCTAACGTCAAGAGGATTCCACATTATTCTCCCAAGATATAACTCTCCAGGAGTTTTACGAGTTTCCGAATTCTCTGACGAGTTCAAAGTATATCGTTCAAAGTAAATGTGATCAGCCCATTTAGTTTGGTTTTGATTTATGTACGCTTTCAATATCAACTTTATATTTTTATTTTGCCTTTCCGTGAAGTTACAAGAAGGCGAATAGGGAGCCGTACAAATGTCTTGTATGCCCAAACTAAACAAATATTGACGGAACTGATCAGATCTAAAGTAACTCGCATTATCGTGCAATAATCGAGCTGGATATCCGTACATATAAAATATCTTATCCAACTTGACACATATAATCTTAGAAGTTATCTTTCTAAGTGGTTCAATAATAACGAACCTTGGAAAGGCATCCGTGACAACTCGCAGATATTTATATCCATGACTAGGTAACCAAGGACCCATTACGTCAATATGCAAGCAAGCATTGGATTTAGTTTCTTTTTTTGAAAAATACGTACCATAAAGAGGTATATTTCGATCTTTTATCCGCTGGCAGATATCACAGCGTTGAATAAATTGAGCAATATTTTGATACAAATTGTGCCAAGTAAAGCGGCTTGCAATTTTAGCGATGGTCTTGGCCCGACCACCATGACCACCCCCGACGATTTGTTCATGGAAGAATTTAATGATACTCTCTTTCATACTATCAGGAATTACAGCCCGAAGTCCCCCATATACCTTCCCATTCGTCCTTTTTAACAAAATATTATTTTGGATAAGATATGGTTCTACTGTATGTTTATTTTCTATAGATTGGATTATACCTTTCAGCTTTGGATCCATCCTTTGCAGTTCTCCTAAAGGTTTATTAAAAAGAGGCAATTTCCAAAAATTTATAAAAGATAAATGAACATTTTGATCGTTAACAGTATTAATCTCGACAATATCATCGCCCGGAGGCTCGAAATCAACAAAACTATACATACGACTGATATAATCAGCCAAAAAGTTCTTTTTACTCCTAAGATGTATTATATTGAAATTATATTTACTTATCTTTTCTATCATAGACCCGTATTTTCTTTGTCTTTTATGATTTTTCAAAATCCATGTCAAGCTGGCATTGTCACAAAATACTGTAAATTTATTATGATGCAGATACATATCAAACTTGTCTAAACAGTAAATTAAAGATTTCATCTCAAGTTCGAAGATATTCTTCGACCAATCAGTTGTAGGAATTAACTTACTAGCAAACATCACCGGTCTTAATAACCCTTGATCATCATACTGACTAAGGACTCCACTATAACATCGACAAGACGAATCGACATGTACTACAAATGGACTTGAAAAATCCGGGACTTTCAAAATGACATGATTTATTATAGCTTCCTTGATCTGATCTAAAATTTCATCTCCCTCTTTACCCCACTTAAATGTATTTTTAGGACTCTTAAGTTCGTATAAAGGCCCTAACAATTCTCCATAATCTTTCAAGAATCTCAAATAATATGAAAGAAAACCCAACAGTTTCGCTAATGCTCTACAATTTTTAGGCCTGGGAAGTTGTTTAATAACCTTCACTCTTTCTTTGTCGATATACATATTTCCTTCAGAAAATTCATAACCAAGAAATTTTATTTTACGTTTGCACAAACGAGTTTTATGAGGGGAAATGGTTACACCATTCTCTCGAAGTCTTTGCAAAACTTTCTCCAGAATCTCGTTATGTTTTTCAATACTATCAGCATGAACTATTATGTCATCGACAAATATGTCTAAATATTCTCCTTCCAGGTCCCTAAACATTCTATGCATTAAGCTAGACAATACAAAACCTGAATATTAATCCCATTGGTATCTTGCGAAACTGAAGTAATCTAGTTGGGGTGGCAAAAGCTGTTATTGGTCGAGAGCTAGGATGAAGTTCTATTTGATAATAGCTAAATTTTACGTCAAAACAGCTAAAATAACGATGTCTCCCAATGTTAGCTATGATAGATTCTGCGTGGGGACTCGGAAATCCTGTCATTAACACACGCTTGTTGATTTCTGAGAAGTTGACTACTAACCTCGGCGATTTATCTTTATTTGAAATCATAAAGCAGGGTGAAATAAACGGTGAGCTTTTAATCTCTTCAACAACCCCTTTTTCTATTAAAGAATCGATAAATTTATCCATATCTTTCAATTTATGTTTGGGAACAGGAGAAGGCTGTGTAATACACGGTGTAGAATCAGTTAATATTATCTTATGTTGATAATCCTTTATCATACCTAAATCATCGGTGATGACATCTTTAAATTCATTAAACAATTTTTCAACATAAGGTATTAAATTTGGCGAAATAATATCAACAGAGAAATCAATATTACCTTTTCCATTTTCTGCCAACTCATTGGGAGAATTCTGGAATTCTGATCTGGTGGGATTGTCAACACTGACCCCAGCTGGAACTTCTTCCACAAACTGGACCTCTCTGGAAAAATCTCTCGAATCCATCTGCCTAGATGAAGAACGCCGTGGTATATGAATGTTTGTCTCAACATTGGTTCGGCTGGAACTCCCCCTTCTCCACCTAGATCTGGCCCGCTGACGCTGACCGGAAACCATCTCTCTGCTCACACCCGATGTTGTTTGGCCTAGGGAAGATCGATTAGGACCACCACCATTGCTCTCCACACCTGAAGTTGAACGATCTATCTGCAAAATTGACTGTGAATAGTTACTAGTTAAAGGGGGTTTAAATGATTGATCAGGTAAATCAGTGTCACTACGCACCACTGGAAATCGACGATCACTCATTGGAACTGATTCCTCAGGATGTTCTGACCTCTGTGTGATAGGCGACTGAGTATTAACACCACTACTGAACTCCGCCACTGCTGAATGATATCCATCATATAACGCTGATTGTTCATCCAATGCCGTAAATTGAAATCCGCTCCCATCAGATATTGACGGTTGACACAACAAACCACGACTGCTCACCTCCACTGAAGACTCATGATCACTGCGTACCGCAGACGGACGCTGACCTCGATGAATAGTTGACTGTCGTCTAAAATTCCTAGATGGTACTACTTTTGCCTGGTGAGAGACATCTAGATTACGCTCCGCCTCTGAAACTCCAAGACCTCTTGACATCATGGATGGATGGTGACTTCTCTGATGAACAGACGGGCATCTATTTCCCACATCACACGATGTTGTTGATGGACGGGATGAATTGATAACAAAAGTCCCTTGACGAAAACGCCCTGCTGATTCACGACGATTTCCAATATTACCAGCTGACCTATGAAAACCTCTTCCTCTACACGCTGCCGCTGAGGAGCTATGCTGCATAGATATAGAACGCGATCCAGGTCTAATACCATTACTCTCATCTCCACTAAACTCCAATCGTTGATCGTTTTCAACTTGACAACCTTGTCCAGTAGAAGATGAACAACCTACCTGGTCCGGGCATTGCATATCTGCACCAGGAAAGCAATGTATAGAGTTCTGAAGGGAAGCGGTCGTATTACATACTCTAGGACGACATCCGGTATTACTATTCTGTCTATTAACCCCACTATTACTTACACTAGAATGTTTTAATTTTGTAGGATAATCAACAAATACATCCGAATGATGAGAATCATGTTGATTAAATTCAGTCAATTTAACTTCTTTGTTGAGTTTTTCAAAAAATAAAGTTTTATTTCGAATGTCAATATGAGCGAAATTTTCGTTTAAAAACGAAATTCCCAATAATAATTTCAAATTAGGGTGATCAATAATTCCGAACCAAGCACTAAAACAAGAATTGTTCACGAAAAATCTTAATTCAACCATTTCTTCGATGTTTACAGACTCATTATCCAAAACAGTCACTGAATACTTTACAGGTTTAACTTTAGGTCGACATTTCATACTTATTTCCTTAAAAACTGTTCGTTCGCATAAATTCAAGGTTGAGCCTGTATCAATAACAGCCGGATAAGGCGTTCGACAGATGGAAACCATCATTTGTAAAAGATGATATTGTTTCTCATTTTCATTATTCAAATACATAGAGTCTCCCCGAATGTTACTACCTTTATACGGACATCGATTCCAAGCATGATTACTACTACCACATACATTGCAGACCAATCCTGCCCCAAAATTTCTAACACGATTTTGTTTCGTAAGGTTACGTACTACTGTATTCGAAATATATTGATTTTTTACTGTTTTCTGATAATCCAAGGCATATCGCCTATTCATCTCATAACTTTCCGCAAATTCTAAAAATTCATGAACAGTATTAGGCAAACCAGTTAACAATAATAAATCCCGAATCTCAGGTTTGATTAAGTTTGAGACCGTATGACAGAATTCTACATCTGACATTTCTATATTCAATAGTTGCAACACTGATATTTTTTCACGAAGAAAATTTTGATAGGATTCATGCTCTTTCATAACTCTAAACATCTTACTATTATAAAATTCCGTACGAACTAAAGGTGAGATAAATTTTTCCAAAATACATTCAGAAATATACTTCCAATCAGTCGTTATATTAAGTAATCGCTGCATCTCTTCAAACATATGGTTCTTACATTTACTTAAACTAGCAACTAAAACTGCTTCAGATGGTGCAACCTTCATTTCAATCATTTCGTTTACCTTCAACAAGAACTGACATAAAAGAATACCACTATTTTCATTCACAAGAGGTAGTTCGCTAATTTGCATCTCAATAGATTTATAAATGCTTTCTGAGAATATTTTTGTGAAATTACATGTGATAGGTGGTTTATTCAACCCACGATAAGGACGTACTTGTGGCACCGCACAGCCAGCGAAGTCCAACAAATCAGAAACATCCCGATTCTGGGGGGCCTCCCTGGCTCCTGCGGTGGGCACATCGTCAATTTGCACCAGAGAACCAACGGGAACCTCGTTACCCCCTGGTAGATTACACACAGGAGACCAACCTGTGAACTCTCTTCCAAAACGAGCAGCAAAATTCATGATTCTGATTTTTTTTTTTGAAAAATATAATTTCTAATTGATAGGCCGAAAATGGTCATAAGCTACCCCGTACAATACACTAAATTTATTAATTCTATAACACAGTAGAACCATTTACATATACTACGTATATCAGAATGAATATTCCTTACAACAGATTTTCTCAAAGCCAAATATTCGTATTATTTCCAAACGCTGAAACGTTTTTTTTTCTCTCAACAAGTAAGGGAATGAAACACACACGTACTCTTTACCTTTAACCGACCACATATAAATTTGTATAATGGGACATCGAACCAAGTACCACAAATCAGGACTCGAACCGTAATGCACTAACCACTCCTACCTTCCGGGATCGAACCTGCGCTATCTTGATCCGAACCAATATTCAAACATTTCACTAGAACACAGACCAATACATGTAATAATACCGGGATACGATCCAACACAGCAATAACCGACATTTGCTGACAGGAAGCTTGTAACAAAATTAATTTTGCGGGGGGTACACCCCAATCTTTTATTTTTACTTCCTCGTGAGGCCTCAAAGAGACTAGAGGAAATCCCAATAGGTTCAAAGCGGTTATTCAGCTGCAATATGTGTTGGATGTAGGTTAGATTAAGTTTCAATATCAAAAAGGACGTTTCTGCTATAACATTTATTTTAACAAAAACTATATATGAATTCAACAACAACAGAATTATTAAACGTAGATAACAATAACCATGAAAAATTCTCGTAACAAATTCGTCGTCAGAAACGTTAATCTTTCGATGCAGAACTATCATTACATTTTAATGAACATCGGAGTTTGAAAATTATATTTCAATTTTAATTTTATAAGAATTAAATGTCCAAAGGAAGTATTTAATATCACTTTCCCATTTTTACCTAATACGCAATACATTAGCCCATATTGCCATAAATAATAAGGCATCCCCAATCTAACCAGTCAAGTTAACTATGTAAAAAAGAATGAAAAAAAGAAAGAAAAAAACACAAGAAAATTAACACAAAAAGAATGATTAAAGATTACTCATTATCCTATGCTAATATGGACTATTACAATTATAACTTACGATACCAGGAAACTCCTGTTCTAAAAATCCACACCGAAAGATATGTAATGGAACGATATTCACTCACATTTTTAAGTTCAATACTACTGTTCCATTCACTCCGTCTTCCTGTCAGCAAATGTACCTGACACAAGGTTGAGTACTCTCACATCGGTTCAGCTAGTTCCAACTTTTGCCACTAGATGTCACTATGTCTTTGATGCGTATAGAAAGCATCTATCACTGCCTACCTCTAGCGACGAAACTGATTACTTATTCAACTTTCTTACTTCAATCTAAATGCTCACAAACTTAAAGTCTTTTTTTTTTTCAATTCCGTTACAATGCAAACGTGTATAGAGAGGGAAGGGGAGTATGTTGAAGGGGATCTCCTTTAATTTGTAAGTTTGTGACAATAAATCGTACTTGTGGCACCAGTTCCTTTTTTTTTTAGCCAGACCTCGTACATCAAGTCATCATTTTCATGACATTATTCGACAGTAGCAAAACCAACGCTGAAATTGTGTGGATTATGAAAGTGAATAAAAGCACAGTAAATAGGCAATTGATTAAGATTGGGGACGCGGGATGAATAAAAAGAGGAAGAGTTGGCAGATGTAGTCGGAAAGTGAAATCATCTCCTAGACAAAACAGTGCATTGTGGTGGTTCTGTCTTGCAGACATATTTTAGTCATCTTGGAACGGTTGGTGGAAAGTATCTGGTATCAATGTTTGTCCACGTACAGTGAGAATCAAGTTGAGAAATCCGTGAGTTTGCATTCACACAAGGCTGTCAAGAAGGTACTACTTACACAAAAATAACGTACAATGTGTGTGCAGTGGGCCAGGATTCACGAGAATTAGACTAGTGAACAATGGCGGAAAGTACTGTTCAGTGATGAGACAAAAATCAACATTTATGGAAATGATTCGCACGCCAGGGATATCGCTTGTATCATGAAATACTTAGTTCTGCGCGTACTGTTCGAAGTACCCTCGAAGTGTCATTATTTGGGGATCTTTTTTTTTTCAGACGGGTCGGTAGAAACCATATTAATGATGGTATTGTTAATGTCCAAACATACAAAATGATTCTTCAGACTAAAATTATACCTTCGGGCAGAGACTTATTCAACGGTGAACCCTATATTATTCGAGACAATTCTGCCTCTTGCCACTGTGCCAGAGTTGTAAAAAACTATACTCTATCCTTACGGCATGTTACATTCACTTCCTTGGCCTGATAATTTGGCGGACTTCAACAATATTGAAAATTTATGTCGTGGTTCGTTCAAGGACATCTATATCAGTTAACTGAAGTAATAAACGATGTCTGGCAACATTGCATTCAACTGGAAACACTAGAAAACTTAGTGAACTCCATACCAAAATGGTGCAAACTAATTATCAAATCGGGTGGATATCTAATTAAATATTAGCTGAAGTCAATGTCATTTTTATACAAACCTAAATTTAACTTCCGTTAACAGTGGCTGTCACATTTTGTAAGGTATCATCTATTTTTGCGTATAGGTAACTTTTGTAATTTAATTTGCATTCTGAATAAAATTTCCTTTCCCGCCAAGGTAATGGTGAGGTATGGCATGTGAGGAACTCGCGTTGTGGGTCCATTCTTCATCGACGGGACTCTAACAGCGATAAGTTATAGGCGCATTTTAAATGGCATTTTGCTATCACTGCTGTCGGAGGATGGGTACAGTACAGTGATGAAAATTGTCCGATTCATAAAAACATACTCCACTTATTCCTACATCGTTGTTCAGCCGTGAGGTGAGGTGGAAAATTTTCTTCTATATTTTTCCGGAAAATTTTCCGTTATTAACAAATCAGTGATTAAGTAACAATTCCTCAGTATTCATAAATTGATTAAATTCATGTATAGAAATGTTAAAAATTGAAAGATCGTTTAAAGAATCTGAAAATTTTCATGGCTCAGACAATTTTCAGTACTATGTAGGAACAAGTGAAACAATTTTTAATGAATCGAACAATTGTCTGTCCTGTATAGCGATGAAAATTTTCCGGAAAATTTTGAAACTGAAAATTTTCCGATTCATAAAAACATACTCCACGTATTCCTATATCGTTGTTTAGCCGTGATGTGTGGTGGAAAATTTCTTCTATATTTTTTTCTGAAAATTTTCCGTTATTAACAAATATCAGTGATCAAGTAACAGTTCCTCAGTATCCATAAAATTGATTGAAATCATGTATAAAAATGTTAAAAAGTGAAAGATCGTTTAAAGAATCTGAAAATTTTCATGGTTCACACAACTTTCAGTACTATGTAGGAACAAGTGAAACAATGTTTCAAAAATTGAAATATTTTGTGTCTTGTATGGAAAAATTGAAGAACTTTTTATCAGTCGGAAAATTTTTATCATTTTGAAGCAAAAAGTAAAACAACTTTTTGTGAATCGGAAAGTTTTATTGCTCTGTATAAACAAATGTAAGGAATTTTCATGAATCGGAAAATTTTCATCACGATGTAGAAACAAGTGAAAACGCTTTCCATATTCCGGGCAGTTTTGGATATTATGTATAGTGATGTTAAGTGGAAAATTTTCCACTATATTTAACTGCACATTGAGATATACAATTCCTATAGAGGAAAATTAGACAGCAACAAATTATAATTTTCCAATTAGATTTCGGGAAGCAGAAAATTTTCTAATATTTCAAGTTGGGAAGTAAAAATTTACATAGTGTTTTCTCTCTCTCTCTCTCTCTCTCTCTCTCTCCTCTCTCTCTCTCTCTCTCTCTCTCTCTCTCTCTCTCTCTCTATATATATATATATATATATATATATAATATCTACTTATTTATAAATGTTGCAGAATGTAAATCTTTAAAAGTAGTAAAGCTATGAGAAACCGTCTTATGCGTATTAAACTGACTAAATCTAATATTGTAAGATCAAAGGTGGATTCTGTGGGAAGAACGCATTGAAGTTTTTGAAACATTCTTGAAATGAAGAATCGTTAGATTTTCACTTTATAAAAATTTTTAAGATAATATTTATTACCAACTAGCAGCGTTCACCCCGCTTCGCTGCGGTCACCCCGGAACGCAATAAACTTTGTTACTTAGATAATTTTTACTTTTTCGCTTTCAAATTGCAGTAAATGTTAACATTATAGCGCCTGTCATTTATGTTAACCCGCCGAGTGACACGGTCATGCGGGTTGCATATAAATACGTTTATTTTTATACCTATGATGAACTAACAAAGGATTTGTACGTTATGGACACTTGAATGGTCAATTATCTCAAGACACTGGTAATTAAAAATTAAAGTGATATGATAAAAACCATCTAGGGTCCAAATCCTAATAACCCCCCAAAAATAAAAGAAATTGGTTCAGCCGTATTAGCGTGATGAGGGAACAAAGGATTTGTACGTTCTCTTTTATAATATAGATAAATTTTACGGCTAAACAACGATGTAGGAATAAGTGGAGTATGTTTTTATGAACCGGCAAACATTCATGACTTTTAATTAATTGAAATTTTAAATAATAGAATGGGATATTTGTATTCTATAAACTCATGTTCTCTGCACTTCGTATACACACACACACACACAGAGAGAGAGAGAGAGAGAGAGAGAGAGAGAGGAGTTGAATTGAATTGATTTTGAGTTTAACGTCCCTTTCAGCAGCGAGACTATATAAGACGGGACCAACTGATTAACGTGAAATCCGAACTACACGAGCTCCCTCTGGGAATCGAAGCCAGGTCTTCCATGCCAAAGCCTGGAACGAAGGAGCTCGCAGATGAAGAGAGAGAGAGAAACACTGTGTAAAATTTACTTCCCAACTTGAAATATTAGAAAATTTTCCGGTTCCCGAAAGCTAATTGGAAAATTATAATTTGTTGTTGACTAACTTTCCTGTACAGAAATTCAATTTTGTAGCTGAATGTGCAGTTAAATACAGTGGAAATTTTTCCACCTAACATTACTATACATAATATCTAAAATTGTCCGGCTTACGAAAAGTTTTTTCCATTTGTTTCTAAATCGTGATGAAAATTTTCCGATCTATGAAAATTCCTTTCACTTGTTTGTACAGAGCAATAAAACTTTCCTATTCACAAGAAGTTGTTTTACTTTTTGCTTCAAAATGATGAAAATTTTCCGACTCATAAGTTCTTCAATTTTTCCATATAAGACAAAATATTTCGATTCATGAAAAATGGTTTACCTTGTTCCTACATAGTGCTGAAAATTGTCAGAGCCATGAACATTTTCAGATTCTTTAAACTATCTTTCACATTTTTACATTTCTGTACATAAATTTAACCAATTTTATGATTGCTGAGGAATTGTTACTTTATTACTGATATTTTTTAGAACGGGAAATTTTCCAGAAAAATATAGCGGAAAATTTTCCACCTCACATCATTAGTACAGTAATCCCTAAGATTTTTCAGCACGATAGCGCCCCACTCCATTACAATACTTGTGCCCGTGAGTACCTCGATCAGCAATCTTCTAATGCGTGCATTGGCCCGCGAGGTGATGTGGAATGATCCTTCATTTCCCTGACATGACGCCACTGGATTACTACCTGTGGGGCCATGTGAGTCTGTTTTGTATGCGATGAAAATTAGGAATCTTTTCAGCATCTCAAGGAACTAATTATGGAAGCATGTTCCAATTAAAGCCGGCAGTTTAGGTAAGGTTTCGTATGACTGAGAACTTGGAATGCATCTGAGAATCAACCAGAATGAAGAAAACATTGAATATGCCCTGTAACAGTTCGTGGTCCTTGCCGTATGACTAACCTCTCTTATTGGTCTTATTGACAACGAAGAAAGTCATAACTTCGTAGTGGATGGCACTAGAGCAAAAATAGCAGTACCACTCAATTTGTACAAAATTTGCTATTAAAATATTTCACATACTATGGTTTTCCTTTAAAACAACTGCATAAAATTCAAGATAGCGGACGTCATTGCAATATGACCTCAAACATTATTTCCTCATTGCTATTCCCTACTTATATTTTTACTTTGGTTATATTTTGCAACGTTTACCACTTATGGTTTCCACACTTTTGGACCACCGTGTATATATACATAAAATATATTGTAAGGATCCTTACATCACGACAAAAGCACATGTCAACGCAACACGTGCTATTGATTGTAAACAGCTTAGCATACAAGAAGCCGACACGAAAGACACCGAGGAACGCCCAAAGAAGACGGACCTCACGGAAGGACCCGAAGAGGACAAATAAAAGCCGAACCACCGAGGAACCCAGTATCAGTCGTCCAACTGATCAAATAACTTACACCGCCCTGAGGTCGCACTGGACTAGGGATCCTTACTACAACCAAGCCTCGCGAATCTGCCTTAAGCTGAGGGGGCTATCCTTTAAGACTCACCAGAACCGGCAGGTGCCTTGGAGACTGCCTTGAGAGAAGGGGCACCATGCAAACACAAATTTCCTCTCATCTGGATAATAACAAGATAGACACTATTTTACTCTTTGTAATCAAAGACGTTTTGCATTTAACAAATTTTATAATGAATTGGTCAAAGGGAGAAATCTCGGTCCATTATTGACTCTACCAAAATCATACAATATACAGTAACACAGAAATAAAATTTATATTCAGTACAACCTGAACTTGGAATATTTTCTTAAAATGTATCGCTCTATAACACTGCTTATAACTCTAAAAAGGTCAACTATCTATCATGGAACTTAGCCGTATTGCAGATCTTATTTCTGCTTTTAATATAAAATTTACCGATATACGTAGTGTAATTGCGAAGTTTCGAAACTAATACACTGACTCCCACAATGTTTCCGCCTTTGGAAGTATTTCTGAAAATTTTCTTTTTTGGGGGTCTGAAGAACATTCTGCATATTTGCCTGGATGTCTTCAATAAAGTCAAACTGTTTCTCTTTCAGGGAACATTTCAATTAACAAACAGAAGCTGACAGGTCTATGACAGGGATAAAGGGGGTTGCGGAAGCTTAGGAACTTGGAATTCAGTTAGAAATTCTGTGAACAAGAACACACGATGGCCGGTGCGTTGTCATGGTGAATTCTTGTCTCACCAAAGTGCAGGTGTTCTTCCGCACATTTTCGCGGAAACGTTGGCTTTTAAAGCATTGCTGGATCCTTAGCATTGCTGCACCTGATCTTTAGGAGCAAACTCGCGATGTTCGATACCTATAGAATTAATTTTTTTAAAAATCTTCAGATTCGATTAACTTTCTTGCGTTTTTCTTGGTCGTCAGCAATTTCGGCCTGATTAAGCAGTTCTCGTGACACTTCAAGTCTGTGTTGTTTCTGCTGCTCTACCAATTACGGAATAAATTTCGCGGTCACTCCACACATGTTAAAATTTTGATAAATCACTTAGAAACTTACCACCTAAGCCACCACCTTACCAATTGTAAGTCTACAGTCAGACTGAATCACGAGGTTTTTGAAGCGGAAGGCCGGTCAGAAGAAGGTTCATTGACTGATTCAAGTCCATCTTTGAATCAGTTGTGCCACACAAAAATATTTGACCAGCTCAGTTATCCCCTTTTAAACTGCTTTTAAGGGTTCATAAATCTCCGAAGCTGATTTTCCTGTTTTAATAAAATTTTACACACATAATGGTTGTTCGAATTTTTCATCCATTTTACGAAATCACTAATCCACCGAGCATCGAACAAAAGTTTTGACTCGCCAGATTTCCCACTCTCCACTGAACAAATACATTGCGGTGAGCTTTCCAGGACCTTTTAAGGACAGAACAAGCTTCCCCTTACGTACCCACAGGCAAACCTAGTTCCTCCTGTCTTAAAACGTACCAATCACACCACGTAATTTATGTTGGACACCATCTACACCAAGGATCTTAACGTATTTATTTTCTTTTTCTCTCTTTCTTTCTTCTTCTGCTTCTTTTTTGTATCTTCCAGATATTTTCAGGATATCTTTTATTGTTCTTATGCTTGAAAGGTCAATAAATCAAAGAGGGAAAACTTGTCCATTGAAAATAAAATTCTCAAAAATATAGGAGGTGATGATGATAGTGATTGTTATTTTTTATGTCTTTTGTCAGCGAATTTATGAATACATCGAAGCCATTCATATTATATATTGCAAGGCATTTGGGAATCTAATCCAAACGGAGTTATTGAGATGGCGCCCTTTCATTTGGAAAATTTCTTACAGACCACCATCAGGAAATTTAGAACAAATGAAGATCGGATTCATTGTGCAAAGTATAATAATAATAAATAACTGTATCCCACAACTTAGTAGTAGAAACCCATTAATAGAGTGTATACAATGTATATAGAGTATTACAAGTAGCACATTTTCTGCTATCGAGAAAAATTACCAGAATTCTTGCGCGACGTGACGTCACGTGGAAGAGAGCACGAAACAAACACATTGTAGGGAATACAGTAAACGGTGTATATGCGTGAAATTTATAAAGAATGGATAATTATTGAGACAAAAATGAAAATGAATTATGAAACTTCGTTGTTGCTGGGAACAAACCATTCATGTTCAAAGATAGGACGTTCAAATGATGTTTCAACCAATGAAAAAGGTGTTACATTCATGTGGCTAACAGATGAAATCCATAAATCATTCACTAATGTATTGACATTAAAGAAAACATTTTGTTTGAATTTTTGTCCAACGAGAAATAAATCATTGTTTACGATCATTGCCGGAAATAAATGTAGAAGTTTAGGTTTTGATAAATCATTATCGAAGCAGGGAAAATTTGTTTTTACGAAGAGATGCTGAGTGACTTCCAATTTGATGTTACACGGTAGAGTTATTTGTGCAGCACCAAAATTCAAGTGATCAGGTAGTGAGAGGTTGGTTGGAATACTATTATACCATAGGGTAACAAATTTTGGAGGGTGCGTTAATAACTATTGGTGGTCATCTAATTCCATTATTTGAACTGTTGTGACCGATTCACATCGAAAATCGCAAGTAGAAGTAATATCCTTTACAGTTTGTCCTCTATATCCATGCGTAATACATTCTGTTTGGCGAGAATTTGTAATAACGTGGTTGGGAATTTTACATAAGCAAGTAGTTCGAAACTGGCAACCAAGCATATCAGATCCTATTATGGGAATTATAGTCTTTTTGTTTTGAACGGCTACACTAGCAGGTTCCAAATTGACGATACATGTCTGGTTTCTAATTGCGAACGGTATACTTCTTACAGAAAAAATTTTAAAGCTAGAATCTTTTTCCAGGATAGGAATTTTCAGTTGCAAATATATGTAATTTTCTGTTATAGAGCATGACAGAGTTGAAATAGTGTAATAAATTTCTAATAGGTTTCTATCAATGGCTAAAACGAACCCAGATTTAACAAGAGTGGATTCTAAAGCTAATAGTTGTGCATCAAGAACATCATATGGTATAGTATTGGCATTGAGTTTGCCATCTCTACAGCTTTCTACTAATAAATCATTTATAAATTTCCAAAAATTTCAAAAATTGTGCCGTGATTTCATAAAATTCGGAGATAAAAGCATACGATTCAGCTGTCACTTTAGAATCTAGCGTGTTAAGAGATTTGCCTAATCTTTTTTCTTGTTCTACAATGTGTTGGGAAAAATTTCTAATTCTCTGGAAGTTGTTTTGAATTTGAGTTCTTGAGATGAGTTCTATAAAAATATGTTATTTTTCATTAATTGTTTCTGAACTTGCAATACAGTATCTTCTAACTTTTCTTCCTTTTGATGCAAAGCATCTACAGTTGATGATTCAGCTACATCACAACAATATTCTAGAAGATTGCCAATAAAACCCAATAACGCTCTCTTAGATTTTTTAGGTGCCGGCTTATGAAACATAGGTTTCGGTATATGCAAAAAAAAATTCAAAATGTGATCGTGTAATTGCTTAAGCGTATCTGCGGCTTTGCGGACATCCGTGTGATAATACTGTTGCGTATTGCAGTGTAAAAATTTATACAACGTAGAAGACTTTAATTTTTCCGGGAACATAAAACTGATATTGAAAGTTAATGGTACTGAGTGTTGATAGATGACCATATTACTTAACTTTTTAAAATAAAATCCAGACGAAATACTGAATTCTAAACTTGGTACTGTAGTGACAGCAGTTATCGTCACAAAAAGCAGAATGAGATATTTTGCCTGCAACAAAGTGAGAAAAGTGGCACATTAGAATAGAAATCATCCCTAGTTCTACAATTACATATAGATTTGAAGCAGTATTTCTGTGTTTACTTCTTAACTTCATGGTGAAGAGCTATGAGCAATAATAAAACAATATTAAAATTATCTACTATATACAGCACTAGAAACATTTGAGTGCTTCTTTCCCTTATTTTCGTCTAATATGTACATATATATTTTCATTTATTTATTTATTTATTTCCATTTTACCTTGAAGGTTCACTGACAGTGAAAAAAACGACCAACAAAAAGGTCAGGAAAGAATATAAAACATATTCAAAGAACACTTGTCATGCCACCCACTACTCATACACAATAAATAATACTCAAAATAAAAGGACTATGAAAATATCCCACAGAAACTAAAAAGGAGTTTCAAAATTATCAAAAATAGAGTATCAATACTTCACTATACATTATTAACGTATCGTAATAATAAGATTAGCTTATTCACTCATATGCTCAACCTCGCTTTTTTTTACACAGGAAAAATATTCATGCATCAAATGTTCGTAGATTCGTTTATTCTGTACATCGTAAACACAAAAAATAATTTTATCTATGGAATCCAAATTTTCCTCCAAGAAATTTCTCACAGTTCTTAAGGCTATGTGACATGCTGGTGTTTTAGGGTATAAAAATGCACCTGCTGAAATGGTGGGCAATGCAACTGTACGAAAATCATTGTTTAAAACACTAAATAACATTTTCTCGTAACAAGACTGTAATGATTTGCTATTTTCACCTTTAGGTCCACAAGTATGTATTACGTGTTTAGCTGGAAGATTGACCCTTCTGTAATTATGCACGAACCTTCTTTTAATTTCCCAATGCGTGCACATTCTTGAGTTTATTGTGGCCCTGCTGCTATTGTGGCCCTGTATTGCCCTGTCTGTGCCCCCTATGGGTAATAAATCCGTGTTGCTTGGGTTTACAATGGCGTCACCCTGGAGTTCTACAATGCTTCCATGGTACAAAGCTACTTTAGAATTGATCTCAGTGTTCACACCAAATTTTGAAGGAACTTTAGTTGCATTATGTAGCGTACGTCTGGCTGTGACATCCCACGGCGGTAAATGGAACATAGAAATGGCATTAACGATATTTAGGCACGTGTAATTGTCAGCTTGATCACCTTTTTCTTCCTCTCCCTCTTTCCTTCCAGTGAATTCAATAATAAACCTAGATGTTGGTAAGCCTGTTTCGTCTTCATCATTTCGTAGAGACAGCTGATTCCGTTCCTCCTCATCTTCTGCACAGTTCTCCTCAAGGGGTACGTTCTCTCCTTGAATGGCTGAGTCTCTGGCTTCAATATCGTCACTGGTGGGAGGCTTCTTGCGTTGATGGTCGTGATCTTCTAACTCGTCCAGAGGCGACGAAGGGTAATATCTCTTAAGACGGTCAACCGTAATGGAGTCTATTTTCTGTCTTCCTGTACCAGTAGTGAATTTGACGAAATAACTATTTTAATTATTCTTGCCCTGTATCTCACCTGGTCCAATGTATCTCCCAGTGAAAGCACGTGTCTGGCCCCGTTTCATGTTATCTACATATATCCAAACAAGTTCTCCCTTCTGAAATTGCACTTGTTTATGACGCTTGTCATATGATTTACCAGAAGTTTGGAACCTTTTGAATAATTTTTCAGCAGCATGCTCTCGAATATCATCAATATGAGATAGCCTGACTGCGTTGTCTTGAAATTGACACTGTGTGTCAAACATAGCTTGATATATTAACCTTTGTTTGAAACCATGGAGTAATTCAAAACTTGAGTGACCCATACTTGTGTTAATAGAAATATTATGGCTAAATGTAACCTTGGGAAGTAACTCCACCCAGTTTCCTGAATTATCTGGGTCAATGTTGAGCTTCAATTTTTGTTCCAAATTACGTATTGTTACCTCAGTAAGCCCAATAGAAAAATGTGCTTTCACGTCTGCAAATTTCAACGTAACACTGCAAATATTGCACAACTCCTTAAATATGGCGCTTGTAAAAGCAGCTGCCCTGTCTAGGTAAAGTTCATAAAATAACCCATATTTTAAAATGACGTCATTAAAAAGGGATGATGCCAAAGTATTGGCAGTGGTGTCTGGAATACTAGCTGTTATACAAAATCTTGTGGTTTCATCCACACACTACAAAATATTTGTGAAATGAAATGAAATCTTTGAGTTTTACGTCCCACGGTTATGCCGGTTAGGCTAAAGGAGACGGTGATGATGAGAGATGAGTGAAATGGTGGAATGAAGAAAGTGGGAGGAAACGGGAGAACCCCGAGAAAACCCACGAGCACGGTGTTTGTCCACCACAAAGTTCACTTGGCGGGGGCTGGGATCGAACCCGCGACCCCAAGCACCAGAGGTGAACGCTCTACCACTGAGCCACCGCGCCCCCCTACAACAAAATATTTGTGTTTCAAAATATTGTTAGTGCAATAAGGCCCAGCTACATCTAAATAAAGCCGGTAAAAGGGCATAACACTAGGGTGAGTTTGCAGCTTACCATAACTCAAACCAACTCTTTTCTTTAACATTTGGCAGTGAAGGCATTCTCTACAGCGTCTAATTACAAAACGTTTCATGTCAGGAAAATATACTCTGTTAACTAATATTTTATATGTTTTACTAAAAGCCGTGATTGGCTCCCAAAATCTCCTCATGACACTTCTTAAAAACTGTTTCCCGCAATTACAAAGGAATGGCAAGCAAGTAGTTCATACCCATAGGTGTTTTATTTTTTCTGTAATGAATGTTATTACGCAATTCGTAACAGGAAGCTTGTCTTTCATGCTGATTGTCTTTAGATTTACCCTCAAGCCAGTCAATAATGTGTTTAAGAACATTATCTTTTCTCTGAGCTTCGCTAATATTAATATCGGTGTTACCTTCTAGAAAAAAACGCAGGGGTCCTCTGAATTTTTCATCTTCGAGATATCTTTTATTGGAAGCAAAACGACTGATATCAGCTTCTATATTGGCGGATCCTGAGACATGGGATATTGTAAAGTCAAATTGTTCCAGTTGAGAAAGCCACCGAGCTAGCTTGCCACTAACATTTTTAGACTATTTCAGAAATGTGATTGCTCTACAGTCTGTTTTTAGAAAAAAATGTCTTCCGATGAGCCAGTAACGAAAAGAACGTAGTGCATACAGCACCCCAAGAAGCTCAATCTCGTATATTGAGTTTTTTTTGTGTGGCGTTTAGAGACCGGGAACAATACCCAATAGGAACTAATTCACTGTTAGGGTTATCATCAATTGGTTGCTTAGCAACCGCCACCACCCCAGATTTACATCCATTCGTGTACAGAAATAATGGTCTGTTGGGGTGATAATTCATTAAAGTTGGTGAATTTATTATTGCTTCTTTGATTTTTTAAAAACCTCCGGTTGTGGCTTTTTCCAGCTATATTTAGCATCACGCTTAAGTAACTGTAAAAGAGGAGCTGAAATTTCACTGAAATTCTTTACAAAGCGTCTCACAAAAGTACAAGTGCCGAAAAATGACTTGAGTTGTTTTTTAGTTTTTGGACGTTTCTAACATTTTATAGTGTCAATCACTTTGTCAGACACAGAAATACCATATTTATTTACTTTATGTCCAAGAACAACTACAGAAGTCTGTGCAAACTTGGTTTTCTTTGGAGACAATTTTAAACCTCGCTTGCGAAAAGCATCAAAAAGTAATGTGCATAATTGTAAACATTTCCGGTATGGTGTCAGCTATTATAAAATAGTCATCGAGGTAATTCAATATATGGGGCGATGGAATATCGGCTAATGTCAGTTTTATGAGCCGGTTCAACGCCGCAGAAGAACAAAGTAATCCCTGGGGAACCACATTATAATGAAAGGATCCCTTCCCCGGAACAGAGAATGCTGTGATTGGTTTGCTATCTTCTGTGATGCGGATTTGGAAGAAGGCATCTTTTTGATCACACGTTGTAATAAATTTCTTTCAAGAAACACGATTTAACACGTCCTCCATGCTAGGAATCGGAAAGGAATCCACCCTACACTGAACATTTACAGCTCGAAAATCATAAACAAAACGATAATCACCTGTTCGTTTTTTAACTAAGAGAATGGGTGAGTTCCATGGGGATATAGTTCTCGAAATGATCCCTCTTTGCAATAAATTGTCCAGCTGTTTTTTAACTACAGTGCGCAAATGATACGGTATAAGTAGGGCTGGTTTGCAAATAGGCGTGTGGTCTTTGAGCTGGATTTGATATTCATAATCCTTAGCAAAAGAAAAATCTTGATCGTGCTACATAAAAATATCACTATAACGATAAGCGAGACCATAAAATTTCTCTTTATCACTTTCAGAAAGTTCGGGATTAACCTGAATTTGTGACCTGTCAAACAGTTTTCTTTTTTCTAAAATTTCGGGTGACAATTCCTCCTGAATTTGACCTACTAGATAAGCAGAGTCTTCATCTGATATTTCTTCAAATTCTTTGGCTAACCCTATTTCTTGACCCTCGTTTAACGTTATGTCTTTAACAGTAGGATTCGTAATCCATACACAATGCTGAGATGGTGACAACACACAAAAAGGAATAACATTTTCTAATTTATTCTGCAAAGAAACATTTGGCACTAAAAGATTCTTATTCCCTTCTATGTCGTAACGTTTAGTGAGAGAAACTCGAGTATGTGTTTTCGCTGGAAACACTATTCGATCAGAAAGTGTGTAAATAGCTCTAGAAAGAGACGCTAATTTCTCTTTTAAAGTTTCAGAAATTACACCCTCATTGTTATTACGTGGAAGCTGGTTTAGAGGAGGTAATCCAGGAAAACATTATGGGATGTTAAGAAATCCTGACCAAGCAGGGGCTTAAATGGAAACCGAGGAATTATTCTGAACGGATGCGTAAAGCTCTTTTTTCCTATGAAGAAACGCAAAAAAAACAATATGAGATACTTCAATTATGTTGCCCGTCACTCCCTTTAATTTTGTAGTAATTGCTATTTTCTTTCCTCCTTTAGGAACTAAATTTTCAGGGAGACAAGAAACTTGTGACCCTGAGTCGATTAACGATGGAGTGTACACGCTCCCTGCTCTAATATTAATGTATGGGAGTTCTGATTCCTTGAATATAGGGACTTGTAGCACAGAATGACGAATAGTTGTGTCCCGACCAACTATTCCGTTTCTTCGTTTAAGAATGCGCGACAATCTCGGGCTACATGATTTAATCCTTGGCAGCGCCAACAGACAATAGGAGAACGTGGTGGTTTAAAGTCCCGCAGCGGGGCATGAACCCTGGTCACTTGAGTTATTGTCAATCGCGTTACCCCTGTCACCATTACTCCCTTGATTTTGAGCATAGTTGTTGTAGTAGCGAACTTGGTTTACCCCTCTACCTTGGCCTCTTCTTCCTATGTTATTACCACGAAAAGATGAACTTCCATTTCCTGTGTTTGTCGATTGACCTTGATTTGCAGTGAGAGACGTAATATTTAAAGAAAGTTTCTCTAACTGTTGCTGTATTTGCTGCAATGCATTGGAGTCAGGGACCTGAGAGTTTACATGTGCGTCAGCATTTTTCTGAGCAGAAATTTTCTCAACTGCTCTGGACTGTGTGGTAGGCTGAGAGCAAGAATGCGTATTCATCGGGTCAACATTCGTATTACTAGAAACTAATGAAGACTGCAATATTGACGAATTACGCTTGATGTATTTCTCGATGGTTTATCGTTCTAATAATATTTTTGTTTTTTCCTCAGTTATTAAGTCTGATATCAATTTTTCAACTGAATCATATTCCTTACGAATAACGGCCCTAAAATACTCAGGTTGCAACTCTTCTATGATTAATTCTGTTTGTTTCGCTGGGGGGGGGTTAAGGGTCTACCCTCAAAATGAGGTTGAGTTTAGAATAAACATAATCAGATATGCTCTCCGTTTCTCCTTGCTTGCTAGCACGCATTTCACTTTCTGTCAACTGAGGCATGGTGTTGCTCCCAAGAGCTTCTATTAATTTTGCTTTGAACTCATCGTAAGTCCAATTGGCAAACTCGGGTTTTTTGGAGGTATTATCCATCCAAAATTCAGCCGGACCTTTCATCAATGTACATAGGATTAGCTTTTTTCTTATACCTGTCCAATTATTGATGGAGGCAATAGCCTCGTATTTCTGCAAATACCGCGTGATGTCTTCTCCTAATTTAGCATAAAATGGTTCGGGCCTCACTATTGTATGAATCGAGGTTAATGAACCTTCTACATTCTCACTATTATTCTGGGCCATGTTTAAACTGTCCGGTGTGAAAGAATAAGAAATACTTGAACCTGGGGTAGATAAATGCAAATTGTCTTTAAGATTGGTATAAAAATTTCTAGTAACTGGAATAGCAATCGGTGATGAACAAATTATGGGTTCAAAGTACTGCATAGTGGAAATATCGTTTAGATCATCAAAAGGTTGTAGATACTGTTCAGCTAATAATCGAAACATGCAGAAAATGTTAAGTAAACATGCATATAAAATCAGTGTCAACACAACATACTTAAAGTTAAAATAAATCCAATCTTTGCGTCACTTCAAAAATAATAATAATAAATAATAAATAAGACATGGATTGATGTAACAGAATTGTAACAAAAAAATATGATAAAAATCGTCGGATCTTATGGTTCGGAATTTATAATAACAATGTCTCACAGAAGCTGCATTTCTACATTAGGAGAAAAAAAATCCTAAATGCTAGGCAAAGGCCTCAAAAATCTTCACAAAGTGAAGGTCCACATCTCCACCATCTTGCTTTACTGTACTGTGGGGTTACAACCACAGTTATTTGTCTCAATTATCAGTTTTTACTAAAAGAATGTGGGGATAGCACTTCGCATGGGAAGAGAGAAAGGACGTGGGGATCTGAGCAGTACAGCGCTGAAGTAATTAATTGGGGATGAATGAAATGAAATGCATGTTTTCTAATAGAAGAGATCACAGAGACGCAAAGGTTAGGAAAGGAAAGGGTCTTACTGTACCTCAGCCATTTCGATGTGATGAGCCTCTTCAAATATCGGGTGAAGCCTTATCCTCCAATCCGTTGAGTGTTTCCGTCTCCGTGAAGAACATCTCGACCTCAGGGCAACAGCTTCCAGATGTCCTGGCCTCTTTGGAATGACACCTCTGTCATGCAGTGGATGGTGAGGGTCCAGGCGTGCCGACCGTCTCTCAATTGCTGCTAGGACGACTCTTCTGAATAGGGGTCCAAAGTGTGTTTCTGGCTTCTTCTGTTACACCTCTCACACCGAGGGTCCCGTGTCCCCTGGTTTTGTTCTACTTCCTTGCTTTCGCTTCTTCCTGGTGATCCGCACGTGGGTGACTAGCTCATCACAATTATCTTGGTCAATAGGGAAGTTTGTTAATTGATGAAACGGCATGGCTGAGTTTGTTTTGATGCAGTTACGGAAACTACGAAAACTACGGCTCTGAGCTCCAACACTTATCGTTCTTTCAGTCTCATCCCTTACCTACAACGTAGTTTGATTTACCTGTTATACAAAACGTTTGCAAGAACCTGTGAGTGTGACTTATTGATAGCTATGCAATATATTGACAGAGTGCTAGTCTTCAGTTGAGCAAAGAAGCTGCCCTTAGGCGAAATATTATGTTGCTCTCTACTTTTGTCTGTCTCTCTTAAATCGTAACATTGTGTTTAATGGCAAACAGTAACAAGGTCAGTTGTTTAGTTCTTTGTAGAAACCCCGATAAGACGTTTGTGTCTTTTACACAAATACTTTTTGCCAGATTGCTGTTTGAAGCCTTTTTGCATGATACACTATAAAACATGTCCAGATTCAGAGAAGCCCATAGAAATTTTAAACAAGGGTAAAAAAATATCTTTATTATTCAGATGCTTTGTTATTATTATTATCATTATTATTATTTACCAGCTTCTCTTTGTTGATAGAAATCGTAATTTGGCATTTATTAAGTGCAATATGACTGGGTCTAGAGACAGAAGAGAGATCTTATTGTCAGATATAAAAATGAGAACTTTGTTCAGCAGTGACTACGTATATTAAATAAACAAACGTATTGATTGCACCTTTTTAAAAGAAAAATTAGCATAATTAGTAAAATGCATTCATTGAAAAACTCTGGGGTACCAAAGCGTCAAGTGCTAGCCACTAGACCAGCGGGGAGGACACCCACTCGCCAACATAGTTAGGTTAATGATTTCTGACATTACCACTGCCCCTGAGTGCAGTAGTAATGTCAGAAATCAGGCCCAGGCCACGAAACTCAAGGAATGGGGTCCTGACGTTATAGCCTCGGGTCCCTTCTATTCACCTATTAAACATGAAGTTGTTGAACGGCGTTGCCGGCATTTGAAAGGTTTTGATACGTTGAGAACAATTGTGTTGTCAGAAATCGATCCCTAGCCTTGAACCTCAAGAAACGAGGTCCCGAAGTTTTTGACGCGGGTCCTTTCTATTCCCCTTTTAAACATGGGGATGTTGGAGCGGATGGTAACAACGTAATGTCTGAAATCAGTTCCTGCCCTCAGAGCGCCAGAAATAAGGTTCCGAATTGGCTCAATCTCAATACCTAATTCCGCAAGATAGAACATACTGAGATAATAAAATACTGAGATTGAACCACAGGAAAGGTTTACATCACAACCCAAATGCTTGGGACCGAATCTCATTTGTGACATGCAATGCTCAAGGGACCAAGACCTCTCCAATGATTAAAGCAAGTCAATGATGATAGAAGAATTGGTTGAATGAAATGTGGGAGGAAGCGGAGTACCCTGAGAAAACTTACGGAAACGACCTTGTCCACCACAAACTTACGAGGCCGCGAATCGAAACAGTAAGGACACCATGCTCCAGAGAAAGAGCTCTACCACTGAGCTACCGCGCCTAATGATTAAAACGTTATGATAATAGAAAAATTGGTGGAATAAAAAGTAGGAAAAAGCGGAGTACCCTGAGAAACCCCACGAATACGATTTTGTACACCACAAACTTACTTAACCCACCAGAGGGAGCGCTCTACCACTGAGCCACCGCGCCCGATGTTTAAACCAAGTCAATCATAATAGAGGAATAGGTGGAATGAAAATTGGGGAAAGCGGGAGTACCCTGAGAAAACTCGCGGATACGATTTTGTGCACCACAAACTTACTTGGTCCACCAGAGGAAGCGCTTTACCAATTAGACACCGCGCCCAATGATTAAAGTAAGTAAATGATAATAGCAGAATTGGTGGAATGAAATGTGGGAAGAAACTGGAGTACCCCGAGAAAAACCAATGATATGATCTTGTCCACCACAAACTTACTTGGTCCACCAGAGGAAGCGCTTTACCACTGAGCCACCGCGTGCAATGAATAAAGTAAGTAAATGACAATAGAAGAATTGGGGTGGAATGAAACGTGGGAGGAAGCGAGAGTACCATCATAAAACCCACGGATACGATCTTGTCGACCACAAACTTAATTGGCCCACCAGAGGAAGCGTTCTACCACTGAGCCACTGTGCTCAATGATTGAATCAAGTCAATGGTAAAAGAAAAACTGATGGAGTGAAAAATGAGAAGAAGCGGAAGTACCCTGACAAAACCCACGAATACGATCTTGTCCACCACAAACTTCATTAGCCCACCAGAGGAGGCGCTCTACCACTGAGCGACTTCATCCAATGATTGAAACAAGTAAATGATAATAGAGAAATTGGTGGAATGAAGTGAAGGAGGAAGAGGGAGTACACTGATAAAACCCACGGATACGATCTTGTCCACCACAAGCTTAATTAGCTCACCAGAGGAAGAGCTCCACCACTCAGCCACTGCGCGTAATGATTGAAGCAAGTCAATGTTAATAGAGGTATTGGTGGAATGAAATGTCGGAGGAACCCAGAGTACCGTGAATAAAACCATGGATACGATTTTGTCCACAACAAACTTACTAGGCCGGGAATCTAAACAATAAGGACCCCATGCCCCAGAGAAAGAGCTCTACCACTGAGTTACCTCACCTAAAGATTAAGGCGTTATTATAATAGAGAAATTTGTGGAATAAGAAGTAGAAAGAAGCAGGAGTACCCTGAGAAACCAAGGATACGATCTTGTCCATCACAAACTTACCTGACTCACCAGAGGAAGCGGGAGCCACCGCGCCCAATGATTAAACCATTTCAAATATAATAGAGGAGTTGCTGGAAAATGAAAAATGAAATGAAATCTTTAAGTTTTACGTCCCACGGTTATGCCGGTTAGGCTAAAGAGAGTGATGATGAGACATGAGCGAAATGGTGGGATGAAGAAAGTGGGAGGAAACGGCAGAACCCCGAGAAAACCCACGAGCACGGTGTTTGTCCACCACAAAGTCCACACGGCGAGAGTTGGGATCTAACCGGGGACCCCAAGCACCGGAGAGGAACGCTCTACCACTGAGCCTCCGCGCCCGATGATTAAATCAAGTCAATGATAAAAGACGAATTAGTGGAATGAAAAGTAGTGAAAGCGGGTTTACCCTGAAAAAACTCGCGGATACGATCTTGTCCACCACAAACTTACTTGGTCCACCAAATTAAGCGCTTTACCTCTGAGCCACCGCGTCGAATGATTAAAGTAAGTCAATGATAATAGAAGATTTGGTGGAATGAAATGTGCGAAGAAGCGCGAGTACCCTGTCAAAACCCACGGATACGATCTTGTACACCACAAACTTAATTAACTCACCAGAGGAAGCGCTCTACCACACAGCCACTGTGCGCAATGATTGAAGCAAGTCAATGATAATAGAGGAATTGGTGGAATGAAATGTGGAAGGAAGCGGGAGTACCGTGAATAAAACCATGGATACCATTTTGTCCACAATAAACTTACTAAGCCGGGAATCTAAAGAATAACGACCAGATGCCCCAGAGAAAGAGCTCTACCACTGAGCTAAAGCGCATAACGATTAAAGCGTTATTATAATAGATAAATTGGTGGAATGAGAAATAGGAAGAAACGGGAGTACCCTGAGAAAACCAACGGATACGATCTTGTGCACCACAAACTTACTTGGCCCACAAATGGAAGCGCTCTACCTCTGAGCCATTGCGCCCATTGATTAAACCAATTCAATGATAATAGAGGACTTGCTGGAATCAAAAGTAGAAAGAAGGAGGAGTACTCTGAGAAAACCAACGGATACGATCTTGTGCACCACAAACTTACTTGGCCCACAAATGGAAGCGCTCTACCTCTGAGCCACTGCGCCCAATGATTGAAACAAATCAATGATAATAGAGGAATTGCTGGAATGAATTGTGGAAAGAAGCAGGAGTAACCTGAGAAAACCCACGGATACTATCTTGTACACCACACACATATTTGGTCCACCAGAAGAAGCGCTTTACCACTGAGCCACCGCGTCGGATGATTAAAGTAAGTCAATGATAATAGAAGAATTGGTAGAATGAAATGTGGAAGGAAGCGGGAGTACCCTGACAAAACTCACGGATTCGATATTGTCCACCGCAAATTTATCAGGCATTGGATCGAAACAGAAAGGACCCACGCACCAGAGGAAGCGCTCTACCACTGAGCCACACCGCCCAATGATTAAACCAAGTCAATGACAATAGAGGAATTGGTGGAAAGAAAAGTGGGAAGTAGCCGGAGTACCGTCACAAAACACATGCATGTGATATTCTACACCACAAACTTTCTTGGCCCACTAGAGGAAGCGCTCTAGCACTGAGCCACCGCGCCCAATGATTAACCCAATTCAATGATAATAGAGGAGTTGTTGGAATCAAAAGTAGAAAGAAGCAGGAGTAACCTGAGAAAACCCACGGATTCTATCTTGTACACCACACACTTATTTGGTCCACCAGAAGAAGCGCTTTACCACTGAGCCACCGCATCGGATGATTAAAGTAAGTCAATGATAATAGAAGAATTGGTAGAATGAAATGTGGAAGGAAGCGGGAGTACCCTGACATAACCCACGGATACGATCTTGTCCACCATAAATGTACTTGGCCCACCAGAGGAAGCGCTCTTCCACTGAGCCGCCGCGCCCAATGATTAAGATAGGTCAATGATAATAGAGAAATTGGTGGAATGAAAAGTGGGAATAATCGTGAGTACCCTGACAAAACCCACGATACGATCTTGTCCATTATAAACTTACTTGACACATCAGACGAAGCGCTGTACCACTGAGCCACGGCGTCCAATGATTAAAGTAAGTCGATGATAATAGAGGAATTGGTGGAATGAAATGTGGGAGGAAACGAGAGTACTCTTGACAAAACCCACGGATACTATCTTGTAAACCACAAACTTACTTGGCCCACCAGTGGAAGCGCTCTACCACTGAGTCACTGCACCCAATGATTAAGGTAGTTCAATGATAATAGAGGATTTGGTGATATGAAAAGTGGGAGGAATGGAGAATAACCTGACAAAACCAACGGATACGATCTTGTCCATTACAAACTTACTTGGCACACCAGACGAAGCGCTCTACCACTGAGCCACCGTGTCTAATGATTAAAGTAACTCAATGATAATAGAAGAATTGGTGGAATGAAATGTGGGAGGAAGCGCGAGTACTCTTGACAAAACCCACGGATACAATCTTGTAAACCTCAAACTTCATTAGCCCACCAGATTAAGCGCTCTACCACTGAGCCACTGCGTCCAATCATTGAAGCAAGTCAACGATAATAGAGGAATTGCTGGAATGAAATTTGGGAGGAAGCGAGGGTACCCTGAAAAAAACGGATACGATCTTGTTCACTATAAACTTACTTGGCCCACCAGTGGAATCGCTCTACCACTGAGCCACCGTGTCTGATGATTAAAGTAACTCAATGATAATAGAAGAATTGGCGGAATGAAATGTGGGACGAAGCGCGAGTACTCTTGACAAAACCCACGGATACAATCTTGTAAACCACAAACTTAATTAGCCCACCAGATTAAGCGCTCTACCACTGAGCCACTGCGTCCAATCATTGAAGCAAGTCAACGATAATAGAGGAATTGCTAGAATGAAAAGTGGGAAGAAGCGGGAGTGCCCTAAGAAAAACCACGGATACGATCTTATCCACTATAAATTTGCCGGAATGGGGATCGAAAGAATAAGGACACCACGCACCAGAGGAAGCGCTCTACCACTGAGCCTTCGTGCCCAGTGAATAAAGTAAGTCATGATAATAGCGGGATTGGTGGAATGAAAAGCGGGAATAATTGGGAGTACCCTGTGAAAACCCATGGATATGATCCTGTCCACCACACAACGTACTAGGCTGGTGTTCGAAAAAATAAGGACCTCAAGCACGAGAGAAAGCTCTGTACCACTGAGCCACCACTCCCAATGATTAAAGCAACTCAATGATAATAGAGGAATTGGTGTAATGAAAAGTGGGAAGAAGCGGGACTACCCTGAGAAAACCCAAGGACACGACCTTGTCCAATATAAACTTACTTGGCACACCAGAGGAAGCGCTCTGCCACTAAACCACCGCGCCCAATTATTACAGCATGTAAATGGTAATACAAATATTGATGGAATGAAAAGTGACCAGAAGCGGGAGTAGCCTGAGAGAACCTACGGGTACGATCTTGTCCACCTCAAACTTACTTGGCCGGGGATCGAAACAATAAGGACCCCATGCACCAGAGTAAGCGGTCCGCCCGTGCTCCACAAAAGAACAAGAAAATTAGAAGTTACTAGGAAACATTTTAAGAAGCAACATCTTTCAATGGTAAAGACCACTGCCCGATGATCGTCTTTTAATAATTCCATGAGCAGAAAAGACTGATACGTCTCTCTCCTATATTGTCTTTTTAAAACCATAGACGTTATCCTTTATTCGTCATCCGGATGTAATCAGTTATCCGAATGTTCTATTGTCCAGATATTATCCGTTATATTAATTTTATAAATTATTCGGATAAATCCATTGTCCGGATATTATCGGACACCCGGATATTATCCGTCCTTCGTTTTCCGGATATTATCCGTCATCCGTATCCAGATATTATCCGTTCTGTTATCCGTCAACCGGATATTGCAAATCCGGATCAGTTTCTATCCGATATCGGAATAAAAAATTATCCACATGTGGCCATCCCAACTGAGCATTGTGAGGAGCATACACGAACTAAATGTCTTCAGTGTGCTACACAAGAGTAGTGGCGGATCCAGGGGGCCATCATGGTGATAGCCCCCCCCCAGAAAGGTAATCTTTCTTATTTTATGTAAAAATAAATCCCATTCCAGAGTTTGGAGCTCTTAGAAGTAGCTCTAAGTAGGAGTATTATCAACCACCGAGCCCCCAGAAGTCCATCGCAGATCCGCCTCTGGACAAGAGAATGGGAAACACTTTTTATTCACATTCAGTTTGCACATCTCAACAAATAAACAATATTTTCATTCACTTCCATCTACTACTGCATTCTACTGAACTGTAACGACTTTTTATGTTTAAAAATAATTATTCATTTTTCAATAATTGTAAATGTCTATCAGTTCAGTAATTCACCATGAATGGAGTCACCTAGAAGTGCTTTTGTAACGAAGAAATAACAACATGAACTGTGAAATATCTTCTCACAAACTGTCGAGAGTTGAGAGTCGACAAACTTTACTCTTTCGTTTACCGATTACCTCGAAACCGCGGTAGCCAGAATCAGTCCAGGATAGGGGACTTTTATTAAAAAAATGAACATCTCAGGAAAATGCATAAGTCTTTTAGTCTAAGAGAAAAAAGGAATGAAATCTCTAATTTCTAGTTCTGTTAGTCTTGTAGCTCTTAGTCCGTACCAAAGTACTGATAGAAATATGGCCAATGAATTATGACTATTTTGTAGAACATTCCACTTTAATATCAAAGGAAATTCATCTCCCGGCTTGCTTGGTTGTGAAAAGTTATAGAGTGTATTGGTATACTATGCAAAGTATGTGTACTGTTGCTGATTTGTGACAACAATCAGAAACAGAAGTAAAAGGTAAATTACAGTAATAGTTCTCTGATAATTTTTGTATCGGGGCCGCGGTGGCTCTGGTAGAGCGTTCACCTCTGGTGCTTGGGGTCCCGGGTTCGATCCCAGCACCCGCCAAGTGACCTTTGTGTTGGACAAACACCGTGTGCGTGAGTTTTCTCGGGGTTCTCCCGTTTCCTCCCACTTTCTTCATTCCACCATTTCATTCATTTCTCGTAATCACCGTCTTTTTTAGCCTAACCGGCATAATCGTGGGACGTAAAACTCAAAGATTTCATTTCATTTGTTTATTTTTTGTATTCAAGGGGAGACGGAAAACCTACTTTTATCTTAACATTTGCTTTTCTTAAAATTTCTATTCGAGTTCACACCCTTCCCCCTCAACATTGAATATGGAAATGGAGAACTGATTTAGAATTTGATTGTTGATTCCAGTATATTTCAAGCATCACTTCTCGGACCTGGGCCTGTGATATGTCGATATATCGCTATAGTCGATATCTATATTATCATATATCAACATTCAATATCGCGAATATATGGACATGAATATATCATTCTAACTTTTCGATAACGATATTCGGGGGATGGCGAGGTATAAGGGACCCCTAAGACATGCGATGGATGAAGAAATTAAACTTACTTTTTACAATATTGTTTTCTAATCATAATATTTTTATTACCACAAATTGCAATGTAAATACATCCACTTGAAATTTGAACTAGAATTTACCATAAGAAAGTTTTTTTATTTCTCTCTCTTGGAGCCCTTTTGGCCTTTGGGACCGCTCATTGACATAACGTTCACACATGATTGCTATATGCATTCATGCTCTTAGGCAGAGTCAGAGATTTTGAAAAGGAAACGACTTTTTAATAATAATTTATTATTATTATTATTATAACAATGGGGTTTACAACTAGGGTCCCATTTCTTTATCTTGCATGCGAGGGCCGCAAGTCTTCTACGCCACTAGTGTCCCCTACTGTGTTTGTCTCTTTTTCGTTTCGTTTAGCTATTTATTTTTGTGCTCTTAGGTTTTTATATGAAACCATTATATTATATAACTTTTGCTTTTTATGAGTTTCTTTTTTGGGTGGGGTGGGGGGAAAGAGAGAAATGCTTTCTTTTTATATCTGTTTCTTACCATTCATCTTGTTTGAATTGCTTAAGTAAGTCATTTTGTAACTCTTTATGTCATCCAACTCCGTCACAATAATAAAATTGTCATTCTTAACAATTTTTTTATTCTGTTATTTGCAGTTTGCCACACTGATATATTTGTGACAAAACTGAGGTTTAGTCCAACGCCTTTCGAATTGCAACCAACCCAACCGCCGAGCTTTTTGGGTTGCCTGCTATTGCAGGAAAAGGATAATTGCAGGTGGTAATGCACTTTTGGAGTCGTGTATATAATGATAGTATGGAATGGATTAAGTGAAATAATTGTTTAGTAATCAGAGTTTTTTTTAATTAAAAATACTTATCTACTAAGCCCAAGTAGATAACAGGTTCTTACTAAATAATTATAAGGAGAGGCCTGAAGAACCCGGGGGAGCGGAATTTTGAAGCTCCGGGGGAAATTTCCCCGGGCCACCTCTGAAATCATCACTGTTTATAACAAGTTTTGCTTCAAAATATGATTATTTCCTCTAAGTTTGTAAATATACCTGTATGTATGTTTGTTGTAAATATATTTTTCGTAAGTTGACCGTTTCAATAGAAATGATATTGGCCAACAGACAGTTTTACTAACTAAACAGCGTTGTGGCTAAAGATTTTTCATATCGATCCAGTGACGGAGCCAAGGGCTAGGTCCTCTTGCTCAAATTCTTGGCCCCCTAGTGGCGCCCCACACAGAGTGATACTGCTAAAGGTCGACAAACTCTGAGTGGATAGTGGCGACAAGTGAAACTACTACCGAAACATCTCTCGACAACTGAGTTACCAACTGCAGAATACCGCATGCTGCAACAGTCTGCGTTCAGAATACTAGAAAGCTCTAGGCTCGTTTTCGTTTGTAGAACAGCAAGATCCAGTTCATCGAAATCTGTAAGGTGCATGCATTGACATAATCTAAACGTTCCTTTTAAGCTCTGTCCCTTATCTGATTATCTTCTTTGTTTTCGACAAAGAACTAGGAAAAAAAGCAAAATCGGCATTCCCATTCGCGTCGATGCTGAAAGTCATACTAAAATAAGAGATGCTTACTTACAAATAGAATACTTACAATACACTGCAGAAAAACATTACACTTGTGTTGGACGAAAGCAGTCTTCGTACACTAAGTAATTAATTTTCATTGATTACGGCCACATAGAACAAATGCGTAGCATCTATTAAATAATTTGGTACTGTAAACACCTGGTTGTGTGTGTGTGTGTGTGTGTTCGTGTGATTCGTATGTCCTGAGCAACTGTAGTTTTCATAAACGCTTGCAAATGCAAAAATTGGCACTTCACCGACAATAAAGATGGCTGTCATTCAGGAACACTTGTACATACGACAACTAGGGCTGTTCTGATAATCGAGTAATCGATAGCAATTCGATAAAATTTCAAAACCGTTTCGTTGGTAGAATTATAATTTTATCGAATTACCGAACTTTCGAGACTCTTGAAGTGCTCGAGACATTCGAAGTGATGACATCTCGAAATGTTCGAGACACTCGAACTGTTCGTGGGTCTGGAATTGTTTGAAAGGAGCAAATACTGAAATATTTCAGTGTGATCGCAATTTATCGAGTTGTTTGAATATTTTGAAAAGTTCGGGATTATCAGAGAGTTTAGAAGAAACAATACAATCGAGGTTATCATAGATATACATAATATGCACTACATATATGCAGGGTGTTCATTTTAAAAGTTGCCTCTCTCGAAACAAAATTTTCTTCCCACAAGCCTTCGATAATATTAGAACTTTCGATAATACCCGAAACATTGATAATACTCAAAACTTCGATAATATCTTGAAACTTCAATAATTTCGAATACTCGAACGGTTTCGAGTAACAGATGATAACTCGATAGATTTTCACTCGTGAAGTTCGATAGGTTCTAACGACAACGTGCATGCTGTTATTGACCATCTCATACACAAAGTTCGTCACACTCAAATTTTTGTAATTTTCGGAGGTGATCGAGTAACCATTTTTACAATCTTTGGACCACTTCAGATGGATTGACCCGTTTGCAATTAAAAACCACATCATGAAATTATTTTTTTTTAATTATTAGAAATATTACATTACCATGTTTATTTTTGAAAAAAATACTTTCATCCAACAAATCACATTCTAAATATGAACAAAAGTGCGAAATATTTTTAAAAAAGTAAATGGATTTTCGTAAGAATACAACTCATTATTTTCAAGCTTAAGCTCATACAAAAGCACTCCTTCAATACATCATATTGTATATGACATTATTTTTAAAAATGGAAAACTTTATTTGTTATATTATGTAAAGAAAATAGAACGTAAACGAATTTTCACTTTCAAACTCAACGTAAACGTGTAAGTTACTTAAAAAAATATGAGGTCTGCCCAGAAAGAAACCAATCTTTCAAAAAAAATACGATCAATGAAACTGTCCTTGAGTTTCTGTTTGCTAGCGCCGCTTAGTGGCTTTCTTCCTATGCATTTTAATGGTAATTGCATCATCCTGCCTTGTGTCATTGTGAGATGACTGCAAGCGTTCCGATAAATGTATAAGTATATAAGGATATACAAATATGTTTTTTCCCCTCCGCATTTCTCTTGTAAAATGAATAGAATGGGGTTACGTTTCTGCCATTAAGGCATAATTTGCAAAACAGCTCAAATAACTTTAAAAAAGTGGTCTCTAGTGTAACATAAATTTCATTTATTTGGAAAACACTGATTAGTCGAAGTAATATCTTATGATTTTAATTTATGTAATGTTATAACAGGACGCAAATTATTAATGAGCATCTTATGCACATCCATACGTTTCAAGCAAATAAACTATTATAATTAATGAAAACTTGTTGAAATATATTTTGTCAATTTCTTCAGAAGTGATACATACTTTATGAGATCCTACTTAAATCAAATGCATACCATTATAAACATTTTATAGAAAGATGTTTACCACTACTACTACTACTACTTCTACTCTTAACTGTATCTTTCGTTCCAATATATATATCTGACATCACGAAGCATTTCTAGAAAGTTAATGCAGTAAGCTTTTAGTATAAAAAGGAACTGCTCAAAAAGAAATCAAATACGAGGGGCATGCAAGAAAATGATACCTGGTGCCTTCCATTTCAACTCAGGCAGAGCATGTACCATCACCATCTCAGATATTGTTGAAACTTTTTTTATAGCAACTAGACATGTTTTTAAGAGACCCATATTTTTTTGTTTTGTCGAAAAAAATTTTCCCGCCAAGTAATGGGCCATCAAAGACGGGGAGTACAATTTATGAATTGTAGAAGACATGGAAAATGGTCAACTTCGGAGCCTCACCATTCGCCTATGGAGACAGGTAGAGTTATAATTCTTGTTGTGGTATGTACATAGGGATATAAATAAACTATATTTTATTATAGTTTGGTTTGCGCATGCGTATCTTTTTGTACATAAATTAACAAATGAACGTCAATTTATCTGAAAAGTCGAAGTTTGCGAATTTTTTTCGAGCACTTCCGGTTCGAATTTTAAAATTCTGTTTTCGCGGTTGGTAAGACCTAACTACCCGCTTTCCGAAAAAAAAATTGTATCGCTTCTGTGTGCAACCGTTTTGTCGCAAAAAATTCGAGAAATTGTAAAATTTTCAAAAATCGCCATTTTTGGGCGCCATTTTCTCGAAAACACCATTTTTTAAAATGCTGAAATTTTGTCAGATGGTTCAACTTTACATGAATAATAAACACACCAAATACCATTCTCGACCAATGCTTCATGAATTAACTGCAGCCTTTTAAAGTTAGCGAAGTTTCGTTAACTTTGATGTCACAGTTAGCAACACTGGGAACAATAAAAGTGCAATGATTTGATGATGTTTGTGGTTCACATTCATTAAATGAAGAATAAAAGGTTTTCTTGACTGTTTTGTTCATTATTTTGATCAAGAAGGCTCTCTGAAATAGTAAAATGAGCCTCCCCTTACTCCTCCGTTTTCTTAAACCGAAATAATCTGAGGTGGAAATTACGATTACGAAACACATAAATTTTAAGTTTCCTTGAAATGGCCATCCAATAAATTCTGATGATCTACACAAAGCCTGAACTATTACCTCAGTGATGATTTGGAATGCTCCAAACAAAGTCTCAATTAAGTGCGGTGTCATTAGTGATCGAAAAAGGACAAAAAGTTTAAAAAATCGAAGCGTTTTCTTACGCGTTCCAAAGAAATTTACTGACTTTTTAAACAGAACAATCCCAACATAAGAATGGGTCACTCGGAATTTTACAGTATTCGACTAAAGTGGCTCAGTCCGCAACCTGCGAGGGAGGTGTGTATGTGTGTGTGAGTATTGTGCAAATTTTAAGTTAGCTGCTACTGCGTTCCTACAAATCAAAGGTGCAGCCTGTATTGAAGCTGTCATGAGTGACCTATTTCCTTTAGTAGTATGATCCTAGAAAATGACAACTGTCTTCTTCAAGAATGTGGTGAATGTCCTGGAGTGGAAGGAATAAGTGTGGAGTCTTTAATTATTGTTCCTGATGAAAATGAAAGTGTTAGGTATGCCATATGGGAAAACAATAATCTCGTTTAAAAAAACTGTGTCACTTTCTGTTTTCGTATCGTACATTGCTGGTTTAACTGTAATTCATGACTACATCAAGAAAATCCAAAGAGAATTAATTGCCACCGAAAAGCACCATATAAAATTTCAAGATACAAATTCTATTTTACTTCATGTGGACTTCGCTGAAAACTGGACTGATATTCTGCAAAGTGAAATTCAGAGTTATCACCGGAATATGAATCAACTGACAGTTTTGTTGTAATAAACGACGATAAAACACACGATTCGGCTCATGTACTCATAGCCATAGACAAGATTCTAAAAATACTCGAAGAAAAGCGAAAATATATTTTATAGAAAAAGGTTTGAATACGAGAAAATAAGTGTCTACAATTTCCCAAACCGTGTCAGTGATTTCTGATGGTGCTGCATCCCACTTTAAAAATCGCTTTCAGATGTTCGAGATGCAGACAGGTCCGATAAAGCAGTGGTTTTGCAGTGAAACCGGCCATGCAAGGGTCTCTGCGACGTTATTGAGGGGGGGGGGGAGGTGTAAAGAATGTGGCAACGCGGCATAACCTTAGGCAAATACAGATACTCAGTGTTAAAACCGCAGAAGACAAAAAATGAAATGAAATCTTTAAGTTTCACGTCCAACGCTTATCCCGGTTAGGCTAAAGGAGACGGTGATTATGAGAAATGAATGAAATGGTGGAATGCAGAAAGTGGGAGGAAACGGGATAACCGCGAGAAAACCCACGAGCACAGTGTTTGTCCACCACAAATCCCACACGGCGCGATCTGGGATCGAACGAGGGACCCCAAGCACCGGAGGTGAACGCTCTACCACTGAGCCACCGCGCCCCCACTAAAACCGCAGAGGAATTCGTGAGTATAGTGCAAGTACAAACTCCGGGTATTACTCTCGTTCTGTTGCCTGGAACTGAATTCGACGACTTCCGGAAGAAAAAAAAGGGAAAGTATGCGACCGGTAACTGGTATTCAACGAAGTCATCTTTGGCTTTCGGAAAATGGCGAAGTTTTTATGGCAGTAACGGGTCACCATGAACTAACTTCATGCTTCCCCCAAAATCGAACTTTGCAATTCAAAGTGTAGATTTAAGAAATCTGCAAAAAGGAGCTTTTGTAACATACATATATGTATGATAACCAGTGGTGCGTAGCAGAAATATTATGAATAAATCATGAATTACGTGAAGTTGAAGTGCTGTTATGCTTCCACATGGACCTTCAGCATTTTTGACTATCGACAATGTGCTACGCAGGGGCGGATCCAAGACGGACTTCTGGAAAGGGGGGGCGTAATACTGCTACTTAGAGCTACTTTTAAGAGCTCCAAACTCTGAGATCGGTTATATTTATATATATAAAAAAAGTTTCTTCCCCCTAGATCCACTCCTGGACGAGTTGTGAGTGAGCCAACACCTATTGGAGCACCTTCACGGTTACATGCTATTAGCGAAGAAAACACCAACCAAGCAAATGATTGGTCCACGTAAAAAATTAAAAAAATAAGTGAAATTTTGTTTCCGAAGACCATTTTAAGTAAGTGAACTTGAAATTTGTGCGTTTCGTAATCGTAGTTTCCACCTCAGATTATTTCGGTTTAAGAAAACGGAGGAGTAGGGGGAGGCTCATTTTACTATTTCAGAGAGCCTTCTTGATCAAAATAATGAACAAAACAGTCAAGAAAACCTTTTATTCTTCATTTAATGAATGTGAACCACAAACATCATCAAATCATTGCACTTTTATTGTTCCCAGTGTTGCTAACTGTGACATCAAAGTTAACGAAACTTCGCTAACTTTAAAAGGCTGCAGTTAATTCATGAAGCATTGGTCGAGAATGGTATTTGGTGTGTTTATTATTCATGTAAAGTTGAACCATCTGACAAAATTTCAGAATTTTAAAAAATGGTGTTTTCGAGAAAATGGCGCCCAAAAATGGCGATTTTTGAAAATTTTACAAATTCTCGAATTTTTTGCGACAAAACGGTTGCACACAGAAGCGATACAAATTTTTTTTCGGAAAGCGGGTAGTTAGATCTTACCAACCGCGAAAACAGAATTTTAAAATTCGAACCGGAAGTGCTCGAAAAAAATTCGCAAACTTCGACTTTTCAGATAAATTGACGTTCATTTGTTAATTTATGTACAAAAAGATACGCATGCGCAAACCAAACTATAATAAAATATAGTTTATTTATATCCCTATGTACATACCACAACAAGAATTATAACTCTACCTGTCTCCATAGGCGAATGGTGAGGCTCCGAAGTTGACCATTTTCCATGTCTTCTACAATTCATAAATTGTACTCCCCGTCTTTGATGGCCCATTACTTGGCGGGAAATTTTTTTTCGACAAAACAAAAAAATATGGGTCTCTTAAAAACATGTCTAGTTGCTATAAAAAAAGTTTCAACAATATCTGAGATGGTGATGGTACAATTTTATATTTTTTTGCCTGAGTTGAAATGGAAGGCACCACCTTTAATATTACAGGTATAAAAAGAGATGCTCGCGTGACGGTACTATATGTAGTAGTAAATGGAAAGTGTGTCTTATTACTGATATGTAGCACACATGTCTTGGGTCAGTCCAGAGAGTTGATCAAGATAGCAGACAACACTGTTAATATGTGTATGGTGATGGATTTTTTTCTGTGAACAAAGACGTAAAAGCCGCCAATATCTACAGAAGGTTTCAAGCACAGTATACAATGATGAGACGCTCAGATGCAGAGAAACATGATTGATGTGAACATTTTAAAGATGACCGTACGTCTCGTGATAGTTTCCAAACTACAGCAGTCATTTCTCTCAACATTTAGCGCCTGGAAAGCCTCATCGTGTATAATTGATGCATAGCTGCCATAAAATCGCGCAAGAGACAAATCCTGTAGGAACAGTGAACAAAACTATTACCAAACATCTAGATTTTCGGAAACTTGCACGGTGGGTAACAATACAGCTTCTCACTTTTGACCGGCACAGAAGACCTGAAATCTGCTCTGAGTTGAAGAAGCCAGGATTTTTCTTATCGCATCGTAACATGTCCTGATAACGTAATGAAGCGAATTATCATCAGATAGCTCAGGCATATTGACAAATCTTTGTATGTCAAAGCTATAAATGCAGCAAGAGTATATATAAACTCAGATAAATTATTGAAATTTGTTCTTTTGTTGTGAACTCAAAAGTCCCGGTTTGACTTGAGCAACTCTCATACATGTACCCACATGCGCAAAAAAAAAATTGCGTGTATACTGTAACTCACGATTTTTCGCATTTATTCCATTTTTCTTCCATTTATGAGTAAAATTCAATTATTAGTATGTGGAGATAATAGAAAGCTATCCATCTAAGGAGATATTTCCAAAAAATATAAGCAAAAAACAAAATTACGCTCGGCTTTGTGTATACTGGCAATCATGCTTTTGAGGGATTTTTCAGTAGTAGAGCACGATTGCGAAGGGAAATTGACAATAGGCAGTGAACGAGCTGGGGGAAGGAACTGGAGAGTGGAGTAAAATATTGAATTTATTGGTTTAAACCTAGTGTCTAGATAGTTTACCAAATATAAATTAGCTTCTGTAACTAAGATGCCGTACTAAAATATAGAATTAAACAGAAAAACTCATATCTTAAGGTTCGAAGCGATACGCACCATGGTTATGAGCATTATTTGTTAAGAAAAAGAGAACAAACAAAACGTAGTCTCCGTGGTTAGGTGGATAGAGAGGCGAACTAGCAATTATTTTATTATTTTGACACGAGATCAAATCCCATCCCATATTTTTTTTACAAAACATTATAGGAAGTGTATAATTTTGATGTTAATATGAACCGAAACAATATAATAAGGAAATGACTTATTGATAGTATCCTTTAATCGACGCATTTATTCAATATTGGAATACGTGTACTATTGGAAACAGCTATTGTTTTCAGTTTATGGTATTGTATGTTATACCTGCCCTGCCCGTTCTTGAACAGCAGACAACTCACTTCGGATTTGTGTCAAAAACAGGAAAAAGAAAATACGCGACCTTGACAGTCTTTCCAGTCTTACCCCTTGTTACATCGAATGTTAGAATAGCTTGTTGTTATGAAAAAAGGAAGAAAGGAAAAAGCTGATGTCAAATTATCGTTTGTGAGTGTGTGCTTGTGTTTTTTCTTTTTAGAGTATTGACTTTCTTCCTCTCTCTTTTTTTTCATATCTACAAGTGCAAGAAATGCAATCATAAGTCTATGTAAGGAATAAAGAATGCTTTCGTTGAACGAAACTAAATTATACAGATCTATGTATGCGGAACACGAATATTTCAAAAGATAGCATGAATAGAACGATAATCATACCATATTTCTACATTATATAATAGTAGCGTGAAAAACTGATATTAAAATGATATAACAAACAGGCATAAGCTTTTTTTGTTGTTTGTTTTTAGCATGGCAACACTTTAAACGCAACTCAGTAAATTTTGGGGATTACAAATTATCAGCTTACGTGTCGTGGTATTCCTATTCGGTTTCTCCTTTAGCCTAACCGGCATAATCGTGGGACGTAAAACTAAAGATTTCATTTTTTCCTATTCGTTTCCACGTTCGAGCGACGAAAGAAGAAATTGTAGTGATAGTGATAAAATCGAATTCGAGATTTCAATGAATTCAAGTTTCACGCCCCTACATATCGAAAAAGTTATTTTGATGTCTGTCCATCTGTTCGTCACGCTTTTACATGCATTCAAATAGAGGCCATACTGTTCGACGTATCTTTGCTTCGAACAAAATTTTCCAAAACACATTATTTTATTCGCATTTCCCAAATAAATGTTTCAGTAATAGCTGCAGCCTAAGACGAATCAGTTTAACCCTCGAGAACTCACAGCGCGGTCTTTTCGACCGCACCTATAAATATTCTTTGATTTTGTTTAGTGACTTTGAGCAAACTTCACCTCAGCCTCCTCTAATCCTTCCCTTATTGCTGTCATTTCTTCCGCACGCGAGTGCTCACGTATTTGATTTTTTTATCTTAATATTATTCTTTAAAATTTGTTTATTCATATTTTTTGGAGATATACTGTAAATATAACACATACGATAAACTTAGTATTTTAGCGAGTGTTCTAGTTATGATTTGAATGACATATGGATTCGAAAGAACAAGAAAGGATTGAAAAATTACTTCTGAGTGTAGAGAAAGAGGAATCTGCCAATCAGGTACTACGCCGTGAACATGGACTACATGATACTATGTACTGTAACACATTTTGTGAGAAAAATGATTTATTTAACTATTAAAAAGTATACAATTCATTTAAAATTATGTAATTCATTCCTTAACGTCAAATTTTACAGCGCGGTCGTTTCAACCGCGTGCGAGTTCTCGCGTGACGGTCTGTGCGCGAGTGCTGATGGGTTAAGAAATTCGAGCGAGAAAATTCAGTGCGTTTCATCCGTACTCATTCTTGCATATATTTTTAAATGTTACACCTAATTACAATTTTTTTTAACGAAATCGAAACTTCTTTTTAAATGTGCCTTGTTGTGGCCAAATGGTTCAAGTGCATTGGTTCTGGATTTGATTCCCGGTGAGAGCTAGTGTATTTTTTATCCAACGTTAAGATATAGGTAATTGTGTAAACAAGCCTAACCAAGCTAATGAATAATACAAAGAAATAATACAATATTACGAAATTATAGAAGAAACGTTGTTAATATTAGATATTTGCATGTGAAATGTCCAACCGTGACTGTCAGCTCCAAAGGTAAGAAAGTGAAACATCCAATACCAGGTTAATCAGTAGGGCGAAGCAAAAAAATTAATTGATGCAAATTTAATGAAGATCGCTGCTCTTGCATGTGCTAAGCACACTTTCAGTATGATTTCTAAAAAAAAAATCACACTGCTACTGGTCGCAACTGGAATTTGATTCAGTAATTTTATTATTTTGTAATTTTCCAATTTCTCGCTAGATGGCACCACAAATGTCACTGTATTTTTGTAAAACAAAAGGCTTTGCGTGTAGTTGCAGAATTTCCTTACCACATATTTTAATTACAGTTTATACATATTTTCATTTTTCTCTTGTTTTGCTTAAAATAAATGTTTGTTCGATTCAGTTAACGCAGTTTTATCCTAAAACTTGCAACAAGTTTTTGTACCAAATCTTGCATTTATATCTGTACGCCGTTTTTTTTATGCACACATACTCGTCAGCTTGACGTACCATACGTCAACAGCTGCCTTTTGTAAGAACCTAGTCTAGCTGGGAAGTGTTAACGTGTCTTCGAGGACGTTGTGTTGCATACGCACAATCGAGAACAGCACGCATACGCTCTCACTACGATTGACAGCGCTTTTCAGTGCTGGAGGGTGAAACCTTTCATCATCATCATTACTCATCTGTAGGCGCAACACATCTCTTCATTCGGGCATTCGCCCAAGGACGGATTTTTCGATGGCGGACTTACGATTAGGCCCTGGCAAAACGACAAAAGGCAAACATCACGGGTTACCTCAAGTCACTGGCGCAAATCCCGGGGGGACGAGGGGGACATGTCCCCCCCAATCTTGGACCTGGGGGGGACTGTCCCCCCCAATAATCTCATTTAAAAGGTGCTTTTTCGGATAAGTGTCATGATTTGTGTCCGACTGCCCCAAAGGAATGTAAGATGAAATTGATTTATCTTGGCTTATCCATTAAAAAAAAAAAGAACCGTATTCTGTAGTATTTCAAACTGAACTTCGTGCTGTAGTGAGTTTAGTAGTCTCATCAATATGTATTAATTCCACTTCCGCTATTTGGGCACAAATTGCAATAAATGCCAGAGAAGGATATGCCCCTCACCTCATGCTGGAAAGTTGTCTCAGCTGTAGGTACGGGCACAAATTCCGGGGAAATGGGGAGACATGTCCCCCCCAACATTGGAACTGGAGGCTCTCCCAATAATCCGATTTGAAAAGTGTTTTTTGCAGATAACTGTGACGAGTTGTGTCCGACTGCCACAAAGGAAAGTGAGATGAAATTTGTTTCTCTTGGCTTTTCTATTTTTAATGAAAATGAAGGCGTGCGACTGTGCGTGACCTAACCTGATATGAAATCTTATCTCCTCTCCCCTATGCCCTAGCACACGAAGAGTATATAGACTATCCAATGTCAGTAGAACCCATCTTTTAAGTAAAAGCGCATTTAATCTACTTGTAGTATCAGCCTAGGCATCTACTCATGCTTCGTAAGTTAACTAACTCTATAGCCTATGGAACCCGGAGGTTCAATGCCGCGTTCACAAAAGCCCTCCACTGACTTCTATTCTTAGCCAACTGAATCCAGTTTCTACTTTGTATTCCTATCTCTGCGAGAACCATCTTAACATTGTCTTCCCATCTACGCCTAGGTCTTCTTAATAGTCGTTTTCCGATTGGTCTTACCGCTAACACTTTGAAAGCGTTCCTACTTTCTTCCATCCTGGCTACATGTCCTGCCCACCTAAGCCTCCTAGACTTGATAATTTACGTAGTTCGTCGTTATGAAGTTTCCGCCATTCCCCATTCCCGTTCCTCTTGGTCCGAATATTTCTCTCGGGATCTTGTTCTCAAATACTTTCAGTCTATGCTCTGCACTCAGTAAGCTACCATGTTTCGAAACCATACAGAACAACAGGTATGATTATCGTTTTAGGCCTATACATTTTAAGCTTCAAACCCCTCGACAGAATTCGCGACGACAAGAGGTTTTGAACTAAATAATAACACGAATTCCCTGTTTTTAGTCGACATTTAATTTCTTCGTGAATATGATTTTCGCCTGTTAATATTGATCCTAGATATTTGAAAGTATCCACTTTATCAAAAGTATTATTTAATATTTTAACACATACATAATTTGCCGTATTACGGTCCCGACGCATTTCCATGTTTTTAGTTTTCTCTGCATTTACTTCTAAACCCATGTCCATGCAAGCGCGTCTAATAAGACCTCTGCATTTCTTTCTATTTTTCTCCTATCATCCCCTACTAAATTTACATTATCAGCGTACGCATAACCTGGTGAACACCGTTCAGCTCTAGGCCCTGGTTGCTATCTTTGATTTTCCTTATAGCGTATTCCAGGACAAAGTTGAATAATAATGGCGACAACGCATCTTCTTGTTTCAGGCCATTCTTAACGTGAAAGCTCGTGGCCAAAAATTTTCCTACCCGGACTTTACTTTGGGATTCATTTAAACATGCCTTAATTGATCTAATTAGCTTTTTCGGTATTTCAAGTTCTGTAAGAACGTTGTACAATGTTTCTCTCCTAACCGAGTTATAAGCCTTTCTAAAATCAATAAATAGTTGATGTACCGGACTACTGTATTCCCGCTTGTTTTCGAGTATTTGGCGAATGGTAAATATTTGGTCGATAGTTGATCGATTTCGTCTAAATCCACACTGATAATCTCCAAAAATTTCATTTGCGTATAGGGTCAATCTTGCTAATAGAATGTTTGAAAGGATTTTATAGGATGTTAACAGAAGAGAGATGCCTCGATAATTATTACAGTCAGTTTTGTCGCCTTTCTTGTGGATTGGAACAATGACTGATTCTTCCCACTCTTGTGGCAATTCTTCCTTGTTGTAGATAAGGAGAATGAGTTTGTGTATCTTGTTCCACAATTTTTTGCCTCTAGCTAAAATTAACTCAGCCGGAATTTCGTTTACACTCGAGATTTGTGTTTCCTTAATTTCTTTATAGCGATTTTTACTTCTATTCGATTGGGTTCTGGAATATATGGTTCTGCGGTGTGTATCTTCCTTTCTCCACGCACATTAGTTTTTGGCTGCGTGTTAAGCAAATCGTCAAAGAAATCTTTCCATCTATTTAAAATGCTGTCTGTATCAGTGAGAACTGTTCCATCAGCTAGCTTTCATATATAAGAACGAGGTTGATAGCCTTTCTTAAATTCGTCGATCCCTTTATACATGTCCCGAATGTGTTTATTTTTACTATTATCTTCAAGTTCCGAAATTTTAGCTTTAAAATATCGCGTTTCTTTGTTCTAAAAGTTTTGGAAGTTCCTCGCCTGATGTCTACGAAATTTTGTGTAGTTATTTCATTCGGATTTTGTCGTCAACGTAATTTTACCTGTTTTCTCTTCTCTGCTAGTTCGAACCATGGTTTGTTCCTACGTATTTCCGCCTGCCCCAATTTTTCTTTTGAGAGAGGATGTTTCGTAAGCAAAGAAAAGAATTCAATTGCTGGTATATTTTTCTCTATAATCGTAAGGTTACATCTGTTAAGTAACCTTAGTTTTGGGGAAGTCGTCATTTATATTATTATATTACTATAAAACAATTTTAACGTGGATCTTGTGGATGCCTAATTAGAAACATACCAATTATAAATATGCATGTATTCAGATTTCAGAATGTTTTCACGGCAGTGATTTGTAATACTGATATGTACTACTACTTCATCTACATCACCTAATATATAATATACTCTACAACAGTTGATCAGATTCATCTACCGTAATATGAGTTTCATCTCCCTTATCTAGAATAAGCCTCAAATCTGCCCACCTTCCAATGTTGAAGACAACCAATGGCGTATTTAGGATTTTCTTTCGAGGGCTATGCCCAACACAAGGAAGGAAGTGGGCAATTGCCCACCTGAATTTGAGAATTAAATATATTTTAATTTATGCATAAATTGAAGTTATAATGGCAAGAATTATAGATCGATAAATCCTATATGATATGATACAAAAATTTAGAAGTGAATCTAACCCTTTATTCTATTCATACAAGAAAAAAAAAAGCATCCTCTTGGCCGTCCTAATTTCCCGGGCTAATTATTCCCCCGTTTTGATTTTCTTTAATTCAAACATTTCCTTCTTTTAAAAATAACTAAACGATATAATTGTTCCTTTGTTATAATAACTAAAGTCCTGTCATGTTGATATCCTCGCATGTTGGTGTGGAACACTAGTTTCGCTTATCAACTCCTCTTAGTTTTGGTGTTACTGATGACGGCCAACTTGAATCACAACTGACAACGGTCGATAAAATATGATAGGCGAAATGAAAGTAGTAACGTCAAGAAAAAGAAACAGAAAAATAGAAAGGATGACAGAAAGAACAATTAAGGACGCAGTTCTTACATGGAATGAAATTTGACAAATACAGTATTATTTCTGAACAAAAAGCATAAGAAAATGGAAAGTCAATGACATTCTTAGAAATGGTAAGAAGGATTATTGTTGTACGTGGAATGCGTAAAACTAACAAAATATTTCGAGGGGAGAATGAGCCCGATAGCCTCCTAAATACGTCACTGAAGACAATTCTGCTCCCCTGATCCTTCACAGCATTGTTTTTCAACTTCATAAATATTTTGAACATCGCTTATATATATATATATATATATATATATATATATATATATATATATATATATATATATATATTGGAACGTCTTACCCGTCCCCCCCAATGTTGAAGACAGATTTGCGCCTATGCCTCAAGTTCTTGTTGGAAAATCCGAGAGTCCTAAGAAGACTCAGCTTCGGAAGGATCCTAGGCAGTGCCACTCTTCCACCAGTAAAGCACAGCAACGCCGAGGTTCCCAAGCTTCCATTGCTTCTGCTTCTTCAATTGTATCATCCGATTCCGTTCGTAGTAGATCACCACAACCATTAGCATCGAACGATAGCTATTCCGAACGTCTTCAGCAATCTCCACCATCCAAGAAACATCTTGCATCCACATCGCATCTAGATCAGATTCCAATGGACACTGCTGCATCTGCAACCGATAACAGCGCGCCTCCTGTGTCTTCTATCTATTCCATGCTGCTCACAAATTTCGATACGAAGTTCAGCAATGCAAAGTTCGTCGCAATTCAACTTCGTAAATATCTTCCTCGAGCTGCGATCACACAAATTCTGCATACTAGAAACGGCATCATTGTAAAAACATCCGATCCAACTCTTCTTACTAACATTAAAAACAAGGTGCCTATTGATACCTTTGGTCGGGATGCGAAGATTCAAGCACTCACATCATCCACTCGCAAACAGCCTCCACCTCCGAAACGTTCCCCATTACTATCTGCAGTCATCCGTGGGGTTGACCCATCTAATACAGATGACGAAATACAAGAGGAGCTCAAGCTGGAGGGTCATACCATCACTAAAGTCTTGCGAATTCGTAATGATCAAGGACCCACATACATGGTTCGTGTCCTAACCACGCATCAAGACACTATTGATGAGTTATTAGCAACAGGTGCTTACATTTACAATCATAAATACCGTGTTGAACCATCAAGGACACCGGTTCCTATGCCAGTTCGGTGTGAACGGTGTCAGGTCTATAATGCTCATCATACAAACGATTGCAAAAACACAAGTAAATGCGGATATTGTGCAGGCCCGCATACCACCCGAACTTGTAGCAACTTACAGTTACCACCTAAATGTGCCACTTGCAATGATCAGCATCCTGCATATAGCTACAAGTGTAAAGCTAAACCAGAAGCTACTCAGGACCATCCAGAACTCGTAGTTCCACTCAGACCACCTGCACAAACCCACACTATTCCACATCCGATAGATGCACCTGTCTCGTTAGATAAACTCTTGACTTTCCTGACTAGCTTTACAGAACATCCATCCCTTTATAAGACCCCACATACTCCAGCAAATCATTCTTGCGGCAAAAACCACTTTTCATGTTAATTTCACAGCTACTTATTCAGGAAATACAGTTCAGTTTCATAAATCACATACAACTAATCTTGACTAGTTTACTCTATACCATGGCTGTTACTTTTCTGTTTCTTAATATTCGGTCTTTACCCAAAAACAAGATCTTATTCGAACAGCTTCTTTTTGAGGAACGTGTCACAGTGTTCTTACTAAATGAAACTTTCCTCACAAAATCACGAACATGTCGTTTACCACGATACACTATGTTGCACGCTGAAAATTCTATACCTGCACTCCGAGTCAATGGGGGAGTGGCCATTGGATTTTCTCCTCATCTCCCGTTTCGTCAACATCATTATACAACGACACCTCTTCCGGAATATCTCCTCGCCACTGTCTATTTCAAAAACGTCATCATCACACTGGCAACAATATACATCAGACCCAACCATCCCTACCAGAGCAGTTCGTGCAATACATTTCAAATACTTATAAGACGTACATTATCATGGCTGACTTTAATATGCATAGCCGCACCGATGGCGAGAGGACAAATTTTGTTAATTTCATTACGACCAATACCACTGGAATCATACTTGATCTTCGACAAGCAACACGTCCGATTTCCAACACAAAGCCAGATATAGTTATAACCTCAGCAAACCTCGTATCACATTGCACACTAGATATTATTGATCTTCTGGGTAGCGACCATGCTCCAATTAAACTCACCTATCAGCCAAATACCACCACCACCAGGCATATTTCATCTCCACCACTCCGCTTAAGCGTCCGTTACGATAAAGCTAACTGGGATAAATATCGCACACATATCTCTCAACTCACTGATCATCTTACTGAACCAAATACAGGTGAAGATTTAACTGCTGTCGTTGATAATATTACTTCAGCTATTCAAGAGGCCAGTCATTTATATATTCCAACTACCAAATCTCGTCCATATCAGCCTAAACTTCCGCCGCAATATCTCACACTGATCCAACGCTCACGTCAATTCTATAGAGATTATCTTCGCACCCGCAACCCTGAAGCACTACGCCATCACCACCAACTACAACGCACAGTTCACAATTACATTAAAGCTTATAAACTTCGTAAATGGGTAAACACATGCAATAATCTATCCGAGACTTCTCATCCAACCAAGTTTTGGGACCGTTTCAATGCATTATGTGGCAAATTTACTAGCACACCCTACCCGATTCTGCACGGCGACACGCCTGTTTCCACCGATAGTGATAAGGCAAATGCTTTTGCTGATCACTTACAGGAGATTTTCACGCCATCATCCGGCAATGCTTCAGTCGCTGCAGATAGGCTTAACACGTCCACACCGCACCTTCAACAAACACTGCTCATCTCTTACAGCCGGACACAGCCATATCTCAACCCATTAGTGTTCACGAGATCTCACAGGTTCTCCACCATAAACGAAATACTGCACCTGGTCTAGATAATATAACATACCGCCATATCAAAGAGTGTCCTGCTTTACTATTACTACTCCTCGCTAATATCTATACGTTTATCTTGCGCACAGTCTTCTTTCCCTTAACATGGAAAATCTGTAAGATACTCATGTTTCTAAAACCAAATAAACCACCCCAGAACGTTTCATCATATCGTCCTATTCAGCTAACTTCGACTTTCAGTAAGATTCTGGAACGCATCCTGGTCAAGCGCCTACATATCTACCTAAACGATCGCAGCTTAATTCCTATCACACAAGCCGGCTTCAGACCCTCCTTTTCTATTAACGATCAGCTTTTAAGACTCACATCACTTATTACTCAACATTACAATTCTGCAAAACCATCCTGTCTAGTCCTATTTGACTTAGAGAAGGCGTTTGATAAAGTCTGGCACCACGGGCTAATATACAAACTTCTTCAGTTTTGACTCCCCATGTGCTACATCCGCCTAATATACAATTTCATTACCAACCGTCTCGCCTACATATCCATTCATGACTGTTTATCGCATCCGAACTTTCTACTTACTGGAGTGCCACAAGGGTCTGCATTATCTCCTTTACTCTACCTCTTGTACGTCGCTGACATGCCCAGACTACCTGATAACGTTCATTTTTTTCAATATGCCGATGACAGGGCTTTCCTTGGACTCGGAAACTATCCAACAGATCAATACCGTTCTCCAGCTTGCTATCGATCGTTTCAGTAACTGGTGTACTCATTGGAGACTTACTATTAACGCCACAAAAACACAGGCCATGGTCTTTCTTACCTCCACGACGCTCTTCCAGAGTTCGCAGAAACCCCCGTCGCTTATCTCTCCATGTTGATGAAGTGCCGCTTCAGGCCAAAAATACAGTAACGTATCTGGGAATTACCTTTGATCGCCATCTTACATGGTCGCAACATCTGAAAACAGTCACTACTAAAGCCTATAATCGCATCAATCTTTTGAAACGTCTTACTGGTACTACATGGGGTCTGCAGCCACACACAATTCTCAACACCTATAAAATTTTTCTCCGACCAGTTTTGACACATGGTTTCACTGCCTGGATATCCGCCCGGCCTCAATACTATCATGAACTTTTCATCTTAGAACGCCACGCTTTCCGTACAGCTTATCGAATTAAGATCCCTAGCCCTACGCAGGAACTTTACCGCCATATTACTTTTCCAATTCTGAAATTTCACCTCGAAAAACTGCGGCTCACATACATCTCTAAACGCTTTCAAACTAGCCACCCATTACTTCAAGATACAATGCATTATTTAGCAGTTCATCCCACACCTTACACCTACTAGTATCCACCACTCTCTCTACTGTTTACATTATATCACTACACGCTTCAACCACCAGACCCAATTTTGCGATTCATATCAGAATATGTTGTTCACGATCATCTTCCTCTCATCCATCCATCATTTGCCGCACAGTGATAACCTTTGTTTATCAACTTGGGCTCCCCATGTTCTCATCAGCGCCTAGAGCAGCCCCTAGGCTGAAGAATAAGCTCACTTGTCTCACTAACATTACCTAAAGTGTTGTATTGTGTATTGCACTTCGCCTCATATTTCATGCTTATTGATATATTTTGAAATGTTTTTTATTATTATTTCTATTCTTATATTTCACGCACATTTTTCAATGCACGTTTTCACGTATTTCTAATCATTATGTTTTTGTATATTTAACTTTGTTTTATTCACCTCACCAAATGTTAAGGATCAAAGTTCCTTAAGTCACCATGTTAAATTCATTTTGACAATTTGAAGTTAATAAATATTTCATGAAACACTTAGCCCAACAACAGTAAACTTAGCCTATCATATCACTGCACCTCATTCCTAACAGAGGGCATAACCCTCTTAAAGGTGGCTAACCTTTCTGGCTAGCATTAAAAAAAAATTATGCATACTTCAAACCTAACTCCTCTTGTAGTTAGTTACTGTACTAAGCAGTGAACAAGTATTGCAGACGTACTTGGGAGGACAGTACAGATACTCTACTTAGGAGTCTGACAGAAGATTCTCATCTTCTGGAGGGTTATACTTAAATTTTTTAAGGTCATTGTGGAATTCATATCCTGACCAACTCTTGTTGCTCTCCGTTGATCGTATCACTCATCCGAACTTGCTGCTCTTTACTCGTATAAACCCTACCTTATGCGGTGCATATTCTTTATCGCACCATGCATAAGCTACCGGGATTAGTTCAAGGACCTACACCTAAACCAGTGGCGGATGCCAAACGAGATCCCCGACGTAATCGGCGTAGCCGACAGCTCTCGGAGGGTAGTTTAGAGTCTGTTGAGAAGAGATCCCGCTCTCGTTCCCCTACCTTTATCAAACGTCCAGATGATCCAGAGCCCATGCGGACTACCGCATCCAATCCTACTACGTCCACTGTTGCTATGCAACAGTCATATGCAGCCACACTTGCACGACCGAAACTTTACTCATTTCTGCTAACCAATTTCGATCCTAAATACAGTAATACTCGTCACATATTTAACCAAATCATTAAATACCTACCACGAGCCAGTATTCACCAAATTGTTTTCACCAGGGGAGGTGTTATTATCAAGTCTGAAGATGAAAATTTCGGTACAACACTCCGTAATAAGGCAAGTTATGAAATTTTTGGTAAAGCTGCCCAGTTATCTAAACTGCCGGATAGAGTCAAACAAAATCCTCCACCACCTAGAACTCCTATGATGTCAGTAGTTATTCGAGGTGTCTTACCGGAAATAACTGATGAGGAAGTGCTTGAAGAATTAAAAGCTGAGGGAATTGAAGTCTCAAAATGTATCCGAATTAAAAACAACAACGGCGCAACATATATGGTACGAGTTTTGACCACTTCTCAATCAGCCATTGATATTCTGTTGCAAGAGGGCGCATTTATATACAAAAAGCGTCACAGGGTAGAACCATCTCGTACCAATCACCCTCTGCCAATTCGGTGTGAACGGTGCCAAGTTTATAATCAACATATAACTGCAAAATGTCCAAATGTTGCGAAATGCGGATATTGTACTGGCACACACGAAACCAAAGATTGTCCAGATACGGGAAAGGCACCGCACTGTTCTACTTCTTCCAGTGACACGCATCCAACCTATAGTTATAAATGTAAAGCTAAACCAGCAGCAAATCCAGAACATCCTGAGATGACTGTCCCACTACGGACTACAGACTCAACAGTACCAGTGTCACAATCTATTACAACTCCATTAATTGTTGAAAACTTTCTCCGTTACATTACGCTTATCCTTCAAAATATATTTCCTTTCCAACGCCAACTTATTCTGGATCACGTTATTGCAGCAGCCTCAGCTATCTTTCAAGTTAATCTGTATGCTACATATTCTGGGCCCTATGTTCATTTCCACATTGTACCGAGAGACACCGCGGTCTAAGTTCATAATGTTTTATACGATTATGGCTCTTGCACTTCTTTTCATGAACATTCGCTCCCTACCGTCACATCGCATACTGTTTGAGCAATTACTACTTGAGGAGAATATAGACATCTTTCTTCTGAATGAAACAGCTCTCAAACCAACTACATATATTCGTTTTCCTCGATATAACTTTCTTCGCTGTGATTATCCAGACCATAATGCAAGAGCTCAAGGCGGCGCTGCAATCGGCATACGTAATAAAATCACTCATAGAAACCACTCTATTGCACTGCATTATCAGTTACCAGAGCACCTAGTGACAACAGTTTACCTTCCAAATCTTGTACTAACAGTGGCTACAATCTACGTTCGTCCCGGCAACGTCATTCCTCTTGCATTTTTCACTAACTTGTTTCATCAATTTAGACATCTCATAATATTAGCCGACATTAATATTCATAGTCGCTCTGTACAAGATAAAGAACAGTTTCACGATCAGATATCACTTAATTTGCATGGACATGTTTATCAACTACCCAAACATACGCGACCAAGCAGTCAGACAACACCTGATGTTGTTATTAGTACTGTTTCAATTGTCGATAAATGCATCATACAGATTCTGGATTGTATTGGCAGTGACCACCTTCCAATAAAAGTAATTGTTAACCATAAAAGACAACAATCTGAACCAGTTTTAAGAACTATCAAGCTGTACGACAAAGCGAACTGGGATCAATATCGCTGATATAGATGTCGCTCTTGCTTCTTTAGCATCACCTACTACTGAATCCGAGCTTGAAGGTACCGTACATAGCATTGTAGAGGTTATAAGAAATAGCGCTGACCAACATATACCTCAGTATCGAGGTAAAACATATCAGCCAATGATACCTCCTCAATATTTGGCTCTCGTACGCAAATCTTGCTATTACTTTCGAGAATACGAAAAAACACGAAACCCGGAATACCTAACGCAAGCTCGTAGATGGCAAAGGACGGTGCATAATTATATTGTTGCACACAAGCGGATTAGCTGGAGCAAAACCTGTAATCAACTGAACACAGAGTCACATCCAACGAAATATTAGAAAAAATTTCACCTTCTAACTGGTCAAAAAGTAAATTCATCTTATCCCCTTATACAGAATGATTAACCTTTACATACGGACAATGAGAAAGCAGATGCTTTCGCTGGCCATCTCCAATCTGTCTTTATACCTCCTACCTATATTCACCGCAGCAGTCCCAAAGTTTCCGAAGAAACAATAAATCAGCTATTACAGCCTTCAATCCATCACAGGTTAGACAACAATAATCCTTTAACTCAGGAAATCACTTCTGGAGATATTCTATCCGTCATTAAACGGAAACGTAGCACTGCCCCCTGCTTTGACCAAATATCGTACAGACTTCTGAAAGAATGTTCGGCCAACTTTTTCATTTTTCTGGCTACAATATATACATTTATGCTTCGAACAGGTTACTATCCTTCCGATTGGAAGGTATCCAAAGTCTGTATGTTTTTGAAACCGAACAAACCAGCACACTCTGTGCAATCATATCGTCCTATCCAACTAACGTCCACACTTGGGAAAGTCTTTGAAAAAATACTGGTCTTACGTTTACACCCCTATATCACTGATCATCAACTTTTACCACTTCATCAGGCTGGATTTAGACCCTATTACAGTATAAATGATCAGTTACTTCGCCTAACCACCATCATAACCAACCACTACAATAAATCTCTTCCGTCTTGTCTCATACTGATGGACCTTGAAAAGGCATTTGATCGATTATTTTATAAACTGATTAAATTGAGTCTTCCTCTCTCATATCTCAGAGTTATTTATTCGTTCATACTTAACCGTATTGCCTATGTCAGCGTCAATAACTCTCTATCCCATCCACACACAGGGGTACCGCAAGGTTCTAACTTATCGCCTCTTTTGTACATCTTGTATGCTTCAGATTTGCCATCTCCAGCAGCGAATACTTATCTGTTCCAATATGCTGACGATACAGCCTTTCTAACACTAGGCAAAACAATACAACATATTAACGTCCATTTGCAGACTAGATTACAGCTTTTCTGCAATGGTGTCGTAAATGGCGACTATCAGTAAACGAAGACAAAACTCAGACACTAGTTATTCTACCAACAAAGTGTCGTAGTAAAGTTAGGCGTTATCCCAATCTGTTACAGATACGAGTAGGTGATCACCTTCTTCACCCCTCTAAAACTGTTACATACTTAGGTATAATCTTTGATGATAAGTTGCGATGGACACCTCAGTTACAAAAAAATGTTACGAAGGCTAAAAACAGATTACAACTTCTTCGTCGCCTTGTTGGTCAGAACTGGGGACTGAACTCTAAATTACTACTTAACACCTACAAAGCATTCATGAGGAGTTCCCTTACTTTTGGTCACGTAGCTTGGTGTTCAGCCCCACAAAAATTCTACAACAGACTTGAGATCCTAGAGCGACACGCCATTCGTTTAGCATATCGGATCAAACTTCCTTATCACCAGGACCCGGATCTTGTTGACCTAAAAATTTTTAAAAAGTGACCTATAAAATGACACTAAAATTCCTGTAAAATGACCCTAAAAATCACAAAAATTGACCTTAAAACTTACGTTTTCTCAAACTTTTATTTCATTAAACATTGACATTTTTTAATATCCATTGGATTTTTAATTAACATTTCTCACTCATATTCAAAAAGTTTTGTTTCAGTTAGTTGCAGTCCATTTATCACTTATGTCCATTAATCAGTCCATTGTACGGCATTGTAAGTATTGAAAGCGCCAGTTCACTCCCGAGTTGAAACTAGGAAGCACTCTTAAACAATAAAACTTAGCATGTTTAGATTACATGAAAATAATAGATAAAACACGTTTAAAGCCCTTGTACGCCTTCTAATGCATTTTTAGTTATTCACGTGATAACAATTCTTTGTGGTCAATAACCCTAAACTATCTGTTTGGCCACCTACCAATCCCCGCCTTTCGTTAACCAGCTACAGTTTAGTTTTCATTAGCTTGTTAACAATGCAGTTTTTCCACTCCAATAGTCAGGAAGTAAGAAAAGAGATTATTCAACTTCGTCTTTTCCACATCCGTAAACCGTGTTCATTTAAAGATTTCCTTATGTAGAAAAAAAGAATAAAGAGACCATAAGTGACCTAAAAGTTACCTTAAAATATTAAAAAATGACCTGAAATTTCAAAACAGCAAAAAGAGACCAAAAGTTGATCCTAAAAAAACACATTTTTAGAACCTAGAGTTGATGGATAACGTTTTTACTTGAACTTGCCTTTTCCTATGCGTAACAGAAGAAAGTTGACTTGTCAACAAGATCCGGGCTCTGCTTATCACAATACTGACCTGTATAATAAAATTGACTTTCCTCCGCTCGTTCACCACATTGCCAACTTACGTGAGAAATTTATAGCCAAGAATCTCCAGAATCGTAAGGATATATTTCTTGATACAATCTTTACAGACTTACAACAAGAATCCGCATATAAGTACTGTTATACACCACTCAGCGTCCTGGTTACAATATATCTCCGCAATATTCCAGCAGATCATCATCACACAGCATTCTTTCGTCACCAACTTATCCAGCAGCACATTCCTAGTCTTTTCCCATCATAGCACTGTTTCTCCACACCATTAATAAGGGCTATCCATATGTCTTTCATCAGTCCTGAGCCGCCCCAGGACAGAAAATTAATATGCATTTGTCTGTTCTAACATCCATCTACTGTGTTGTGACGTCCAGAGCACCTCACTCATCACCATTCATTTGTCATAAATTTGTACTATAATCTCTTTCAACAGTACCTTCTAAAGATTTCACAAATTTTATTCTGCTCTACTTCTATTATCACTTTTTTGCACTTATGTTATTTTTCTGCACTCGCACCTTTGTTTACTAGTTTCATACTTTGTTTAATATTGTTTTGTTTAATAACATTTTGTTTTCATATTTCGTTTTGTTTAGAATATTGATATATAAAATTAATCTTTTTTGATATAATCTTTGTATTTTGATTTTGTTAATGACTAAAATAAATATTTCTTTCACAGCTCCTTGACCGACCATAATATGAATAAAGAAAAATTGATGATCTCAAACCCCAGGCCAAGAGAGAGGGCGAAACCCTCTAGCGGCTGATTATATACAACTAATGTTTATTCAAGTTCCCCAAAAATAAAGATTGTTCCACTCATAATAAGATGCCCTCATACTTCCGTATACATAAATAAAGTTTTAGCTCTAACCACTACCCTCTAAAAAAAACTATTTTTTATGAGATGAAAATTTCACTTTGTGGAGGATCTCTGCTCGACGTCACAGTGTTTCTCGTCTGAGACCACAGGGGAGCCCCAAGAAAATCTATATTTTTGAAGGAGCTTCCACTTTGAAGGATCATAAGATCGACATCACCGTGCTTTTCTCTTATTGAGAGCACAGGGGGGTCACACCTAGCTTTGACTATACATTCGATTTGAGGACACCCGCCTCATTAATAAACGGGTTCTCACTAGTGATGGGCAGTGGGAATATTCCCGGTGGGAACAAATTTAAAAATGGGAATATTCCCGGGTTTTTTCCCTGACCTATAAATTCCCGGGAAGGAATTTATTTCCAACTTTTTACTTTATCTTCCAAATTATAAGAACCATATGACTAATTACTTTATTTTAATACATTATTATTTACTTTTAGGCTTTAAAGAATTTGGAGGTTAAAAATTTAAAATTCTTTGACTGTACTGTATATAACTAATAATATGATTTTTTAAGTTCCATTTGAATTTGCACTAAAAAGTAAGCTAATTGTTTATATTGGGGGGCCAAAACTAGCAAAAAGTAGGATGATTTACGGAAGAAATGAGTTGATAGTGATGTTCAAGTAGTCATGAAAGTATCGAACACATTTTTTTTAGGGCAGTAAGGGATTTGTACAAACCGTAAAGATAAGTGGAAGTGATTTGTGTGAGAAAAGAAAGTGGATTGTTGGTAACGAAGATATAAAACAACATGCCATGCGGGGCTCTAACCCGTCTTCACTCGCTAACGCTCGCTCTGCAATGCTGTCTGAATTTAATGTTGGTAACGTAATTTAACGTATGAAACCATAAAACAACCGCATGAGAATAGAATATCGCAAAAAAGTAGGTGCAAAAGCTGGCCCCCAATGCTAAACGACAGCCAAAATTAGCAAAGTACTAATTTACAAATGATGGAAAGGAACATTTTGTAAAGTAATTTAGAATTAAGTAAACTTATGTGGAACTAGAGATGAAGTACTATTAATAAACCCTGAACCACCGTTAGCAATAGACGTCGGTCTGTCTCCTCTCTCTGACTCAAATTTCTGAAGAGGTGCTCGGACTTCTCTTACGTGTGCATTAACGCACGAAATTTCGAGAAATGGGCAGGAGGAATGGTCGTGTGTGGCAATGTAACATGCAAAATCATAAAGATAAGAAAGTATCTTGCAAATATTGTGAACATACATATTTATGCGCAAATGTTGACAAAATTGTTTATAACATTTAAAAAATTAATATGTTTATAATATCAGTAGTAGAGTCAAGTTTAGAAAAGCTACTTACATGTAAATTTAAACTGTTTAGCGGTTTAAAAGTATGTGGACTTACTATACCATTTTTGAAATATATTTACTTTCATAGGACCCTATTGCTAATAAATATCCATTTATGCGTACTCTCTAAATATAATAGAATATTAATAAAATAACATCGTTCAGAATATACATTTTAAAGACTCCTCTGGGGACAACAGTAATAACATACTGTGATATAAAAACGAATTTATCTTTGAAATCATAATATAGTAATAGAATGCAATTTTCTTTGTAATTGTACATAAATTCCCGGATAAATTCCCATTTTGGGAATCTTCCCGGGAATATTCCCAGGGAATATTCCCGAAAAATATCTTCCCGGGAATTTACCCATCACTAGTTCTCACTTTTAGCGGGAGCAGAACAATTTAATAATCATCTATACTTTCGATTTGAGGACACCCGCCTCATTAAAAAACGGGTTCTCACTGTGAGTGGGAATACAGCACGCTATCATCAAATATCTAAGAGGGTGAACCACCTCAGAAAAAACGGACTTCTCACCCCTAGTGGGTGTGAAGTATATCTCTTAATCTATTACATTCATATTTAGTTTTAAATTTTCCATACCGAGTAGAACGATTTTGTGAAATTGTATGTATTTCAGTAAAGCAAACTAACAGTGAGTATGGCTTCATCTTCGAGAGGACCACTGACTCGATCAGAGTCTCACCATTCTTTATTTGGTCAGCCTGAAGTATTTTCTGGAAGACAACTCCCGACGACGGAAGTAGTAGTTTAATGCTACCTGTTCTACAGAAAAATGCTACCTGAAGAGGGGAAAGAAACACCTTCTACGAGAGATATTTTAAAATATGTGGCGAATGATCTTCTCACAAAGTATCTGGAACAAAGCTAGCATTCCAGTCATTGGATATTCCAGCGTTTTGGGCAAACTTTCAAAGCTCATACGACTTGCCCAACAGCTCCAAAAATATCCACCAGCAAAGCGCACATCACTTATATTCAAAGCGGACTTCAGTAATTTCAAACAAGTATTTGATATCTGTACTTGCAAGTGTGTTAGAAACAAAACAATGGACAGACAATTGTAGAAATGCGCCATAAAAGTACCACAAATTGAGTGGAATTTCTGGGTAGATCAGACTTCGGGTCGGAAAATGGTAATCGGTTCGATTGACAAGATTGTTTCGAGTTCACTTCAGAAAAAAGCAAAGAGGAAGGACCAGGAAGAGCGGTTTAGGAAAAAGCATTTGCAAAGCCTAACTACGACTAAAACTACCGCCTACCAGTTGAACTTTATGGAAGAAAATGAAGCAAGTGGTGTGGCATCGGAAGATGAATCACCTTATGAAGCAAACACATCCGACTCTGAAGACAGAGATTCCGAAAAACGGCCAGCACAAAATAGGCATCAGTACCCAAACTTTAGCCAAATGATGGAAAGAACTGGCGTTAGTAACCGAGATGCTTGCAAATTAATTAATGCATGCCTGAAAGACCTGAAACTGGATAAACCGGAAAATATACTAGAACCAACAGACTTGCGGAGACAGCGAATTTATTGCAGAGACAAGGGAGCAGAATCTCGTTCATTTGACTTGCGCAGGCTAATTTGTGTTGGTTTTGATGGGCGCATAGATGAAACCAGACTATTTGGACCAGATGGAGGACAACTAAGAAAGAAGAAGAATCACTACGTTATTATTGCATATCCTAGTGAGGAATACGTGGATCATATAGCTTCACAAAGTGGTAAAGCAGAAGATATTTCAAATGAAATACTCTCTGTTATACGTGACACGGATTCGACAGCTACTTTGCGTGCTGTGGTATGTGATGGAACAAATAGAAACACCGGCGAACATTCTGGAAATATACGTCGACTGGAAGAGCTTTAAATCGACCTTTACAGTGGCTCATTTGTATATTGCATTTGAATGAGCTTCCACTACGAGAAATTTTTAAAAATATTGATGGCAAAGCAACTGGTCCAAAGGGATTTTCGGGGCATATCGGAAAGATGCAAAGTTTTGATCCACGGGATGTTCCAATAGTTGATTTTCAGCCCGTCACTGGGAATGTCAAGGAATTTTGTGTGAATATCACAAAAGATTTTAGCGCTGATCAAAAGTATTTGCTGAAGGCTTGCATCGCAGTACAAAAGGGAAAGGACAACGCTGATGCTGCTGTTATAAAATTTTTACAAACTACTTCTCCAGGTGCCCTTAATCACGTCAGGTGGTTGACGCTCGCCAATCGAACCCTTCGTTTGTTCATGGGCACAAGAAATCCATCCAAAAACCTATTACAGCTTGTAACCTACATCGTTAGAGTGTATGCTCCCAGTTGGTTCGAGATAAAAACCCATTCCAACTACACTGATGGATCACGTAACTTCTATTTTATTTTAGAGAAAGTTAGAAATTTACCCGATAGTGAGATGAAGGAAGCTGCAATAAGATCTCTAAAGTTAAATTGTTATTTTGCCCACAGTGAAAATATTCTTCTTGCAGCTCTTGCAGATCCAGACATTGAAATAAGAAAAGATGCAGTAAACAAGACTGTTGTTGCAAGAACGACCAATCAAGCTGGAGTGAGAAAATTTTGTAAATCCAATATTATGATTCATCTCGAAGCAGAAAACTACTACAAGATGATTGATTGGGATGCTTCCATCACAACGCCACCTCCACTTGTAAACTCAATATCAGATGAAGAATTGCTGGCAAAGATTGAGATAGGACCACTGGAATTTACAGGAATTCAATGTCATTCACAAGCAGTTGAACAAGTCGTAAAAGAAGTTTCCACATAAGTTTTTGGTCATAAAGCCAGACATGGAATGATTGCTTCATCCGAGGAATCAAGAAGGAAATTTGGATACTAAGCATGCGTTTCTGAAAGCAGATAATTAAGTAACACTTCTTTTAAAAAATTAATGCGTGTTTTAGAACAATAAACCTACTAAACAGAAAAAAAACTCTTATCATATGCCAATAATGGCTTCATTGTTAACTCAAAGTTGGGACCCTCAAAATAAAGATAAAAATCTGAAATTTTACATACGAAATTATCTTTACCTGTATCAACTTTTAGAACTAGAGACAGAAGCTTCTGTTTACATTTCTTGAAGTTCGCCCCGCCCTATTAATCAGTGGTTTCTAGGTAAAGCTATCCTACTAGAAAGTGAATGAGATAACAAAAAATGTAATCGCTGGGAGACATGTTACGAGAATACAGTGGGTGAGAGAGTTTAATACTGCAACTCATAAATAGTCTGCACCTTCGTTGAGTATTAAAATGCGTAGCCCTATATAGGTTTGCATTAAAATGAGCATTAATACACAATATCTGTTGAACATTACGGGGGACTTGCGGACAGGCTTGCAGTGCATTTCACGGGGTTCGATATTGTAACGATACTAGCGAACTCCTGAGCCTTCCCCACTGTACACTATAAGTTAAATTCGTGCTTAATTTAAAACTCTATTTGTTTAAATTTAACACTGTTAACAGTTATTACCTGTGCACTACGGGCAACAATCCGCCAGTAATTCTTAATTTTTGCCCTTTGTTTTATCGCCATAAATGTCTTTGTTCATAAATTTCTTTGTCTATGGTTTTGCATATATGTAGCATGGACATTAAATTTTGACTTCCACGCCATATGCATCTAATTACAAACACACACATAGAACGAACACAACAAACTTGGAATATACGAGGGTGGGCTAATAAGTTCTCGGCCCGACCCAGAAGGACTTGAGCTGCAGGCATGAAAGTGTGAGGCTATTCAAGATAGTCCCCTCGAAGGTCAACACACTTGACACTTCGATGCTGCACTTCTCCAACCCCTCCGAAAAGATTTCTCAAGGTCTGCAAAAAACTGTTCCGCAGCTGTTATCACCTCTTCATCACTGTGAAATTTATGTCCTTTCAGTGCTGTTTTGAGTTTTGGAAAGAGATAATAATTAGAAGGGGCAAGATCTGGCGAGTAAGGTGGGTGGTCAATGCACTGAAACCCTAGGTCCCTCAGAAAACCCATTGTTCTGCCAGCCTTATGGACGGGAGCAGTGTCCTGCACGAACAAGAAATCTCGTGTCAACTTTCGCCGGTGCTTTTCTTTAATAGTGTCCTTTACCTTAGCCAGCAGACTGCAATAATACTTTGCAGTTATGGTTTGGCCCTTTGGAAGGTAGTCTGAGAGCAAAACACCATCCTTATCCCAGAATATTGAGGCAAGCACCTTCCCTGCGGGTTTTGTGCTTTGAATTTTTTAGGCCTTGGAGATCCTGAGTGGCGCCACTCGCATGACTGCTGTTTGGTTTCCGGATCAAAGTAATGCAACCACGTTTCATCGTGGGTAACAAGCTGATTTAAAAATATCGTCCTTCGAGTTCGCAAAATGCCGTAAAATCACTGTGATGATCTCACACGTTCGCGTTTCTGGTCCGCGTTCAAACATTTCGGAATCCATTTCGCAGAGAGCTTGCGCATGTCCAACTGATAATGGATTATTGACCCAACACGTTCTTTGGATATGTGCACTTTGTCAGCTATCTCCTGAAGCGAAATCCGTCTGTTGCTCGAACTCAGGTCATGGATCTGGTCCACTTTTTCCGGAGTTGACACTAACACTGGCCTGCCACACCTGTCACCATCTTCTGTTGAAAATTCACCACGCTTGAAGTTCTCACACCATTTCTTCACAGTGGAGTATGAAGGGCAGTGTCCACCCAATGTGTCTAGCATGCAACCATGGATTTCCTTGGGCGACTTCCGTTGCAGAAAGAAGAACTTCATTATACCTCGCAACTCCTCTTTGGTGAATTTGACATCTGGCTCCGCCATGGTTCATTCAATTACTTGTAAAATAAAAACCGTTCATGGTAGAATCGTAGTAGAATTTGGTACTTAAACATATAAAAGATCAACATTTCACATGACATTAATTACATCAGGGTAGTACATTCGGAAGGGGGTCGGGTCGAGAACTTATCAGCCGACCCTCGTATAGTTTGTGTATGAAAAATCATACACGAGGCGCTGCACGGGAGACCCGTGTGCATACGTATGGCAGTCAACTTTCTAAAAAATTTATAATAATAATAATAAACAGAAAACGAAACAATTATTTACATAATTTATTTATTTAAGCATGTAAGTGCAATGGACTTGAGTTATTTCTCACTCTCTTTGAAGGCAACAACCCTTAGGGTGCAAAGACGTAGAAAAGGAATTGTGGCACTCATGACTATAGGGTGGTGTGTGGTTGGTACATCGGGTTCCTTGGTTGTTAGTCCCAGCTTTCTAGACCGGATGCAGTTATTCCCGGTAGAAAATACAAGAAAATATACCTTTATAATACTATTAAAGTAAATAATTACACTCATTCCATCAATATGATACTTGTTTGTTTAACTGTATACAGACAGCTGATCCATGGAAGAATCGTTGATGATAATAAATAAAATAAACTCGACAAATATTTTTCTTGTAAATAATAGGTAAAAGTTTGCGTCACACTGTTCATTTTACTGGGCACGCCAATGTGCCGTGTTATCCGGTTGTGGCATACTGGAATATAGAGTATGGCTTTCTAATCTTTCCCAATTATTTTAACTGCTTCAATTGAAATGTATCTATAATAATAAGAGAGTGAATTTAGTCTTCTTACTCTTCGATTTAGAAATAAGCTCCGCTAGAATTGTATATATAAAAAAATAATAATACCCAGAATTTTATAGAGTAGTTTGTTTTATTCGAAATGACATACTTCCTGCAACTGTTTGGGTTAGAATGATTTGAAACCAAATCTTTTAAGTTTTACGACCCACGGTTATACCGGTTAGGCTAAAAGAGACAGTGATGATGAGAAATGAATGAAATGGTGGAATGAAGAAAGTGGGAGAAAACGGGAGAAACCCGAGAAAACCCGTGCACATGGTGTTTGTCCAAAACAAAATTCACTTGGCGAGCTGGGATCGAACCAAGGACCCCATGCACCAAAGGTGAACACTATCACTGAGCCACCGCGGCCCCTCTGAAATTATTTATAGGAGAGAGTTACTACTTTATGAAAACTTGATATCGAACACATTTTTTGTTTAAAAATACCAGCTTTTGCTGAAATATTGCTTAATATTCAGGAAAACTTAAGTCAATAATAATAATAATAATAATAATAATAATAATAATCTTAAATTAAAAACTCTCTGGACCTAGTACATTGGCACAATTCCACGAATTAAAAAGAATTTGTTTACTTCTCATGTAAGTGTAGGACTTATCCCTGTTGCTTTCAATATACAAAGAAAGTGTCCAACTGTCAAATGATATGCTACATAAATTACCCTATGCAACATAATGTAGTATACAGTCATCAGTTTTAGGTTGTCTAAAGTACACTTTTGTTTTAGCAAGAAAGGAAGAAAATAGAAACTGCTCAGTTTTAACCTAGTAGAAAGTTTGCAATTTAAGGGAAAATGCAGTGTTGGATATTAAATGTAGTTCGGATAAATGGAGTAAGACATCGTAAATAGTTTATTGTTTGAAACATACTGGGACTGACCAAGCCATCACCTATGGAAATATCGAAAGAGATACGTTAATGGTGTTAGTTGCAAACTTGTAGAAATGAAAAAAAAAGGAAATTTCTCAAACTCTGAAATCACATATCCAAATTGACTGACTGTTAAGTAAAACTGCTAAATCTCACTAAAGCAAAAGCAAAAAAGGTATTAATGACCTATGTTACAGTTTCAGATATATCATTCTCATATCAAAACTACAATAGAAGTAAATTATGAATAAAGGTGAATTTACAGTTCAGGAATACCAACAAATGATTTTGCTAGATGTAAATTTTGGGAAAACTTTTTTATAAGGCTTTAGATTTATTTATTGGTTTGTTTATTAGCTTCCCCATTCCGTAAACGTCGCCAACACCTAGTGGCCCACTTGCCGGCAAATGGCGATTGAAAAGGGAAAGAAAAAAGAAAGAAAGAAAGAAAGAAAACTCTGTAACAAATGTGATGCATGGAATAAGTCGTGAGTGGGAACCCTTCACCCCTGGTGGGGATATTCATGAAGCTATCAGCTTATGTCTAATTATATTGGAATATATTCCATTTCTTAATTTCGAACATACTAGGTTCGATCAAAATGAGGAAACTCTTTATCGGACTTCTGAAGAAAATAAAATAAAATAAATAAATACATGACCGTGTTTATTATAAATGGAATTCCCAGTCACGACCCCCTTTTCAGTTTTATTAAAATAGAAGAAGAAGTAAAGAAGAGGAGAGAAAGTTGGGATAAGAAGAGAAGAAAAATAGGGAAAGTAAGAAGATAAAAAAGGTACTGTTACTGGATAATTTTGAGAAATATGGTAAAGGAAAGTGAATAATTATGGAATTGGGATCATTTCCAATAGCTATTGGGTGAATGTTTGGTATTAAGGTGATCAAAGGTAGACACATGTTAACCCATACATCCCAGACCTAAATCCATTTAACCCCAACTACCGAACTATCCCAATCTAGCTCCGAGATAGATGAGAAAGTTTAATTTAACCGTTTATTCAATATTTCCAGAAGTTCTAGATTAATATCCAATATTTGAAAAAAAATTAAACACCGAAGTTGATGGCATGTTAGAATCGACCACAAAAAAAAAAAAAAAAAAAAAAACAGAGCAACACACGTTTGTCGAAGATTCTGACTCTCCAAGTTCTCCCATGATGATCGTTCGTTTAGGTTACTTCAGTCCTTTTTACTTCCTTCATAGAGCCAACTTAAATTAAGTTAGTATTGACATTCAACGACTTTAATTGCCAACTACCATTAAATATAATAAGTCACACATATATGTCACAATAATTGGTGCACTTAATACTAAACCTACATTCCACTCACACACACATTCATACAGCACAATGTATACTTCAGGTTGTATTTAGTTGAATTAAACTAACTTAACTACATTTCTATAGACATTTATTACATTTCAATAAGAGAAAACTTAGTTTGACATAACAGGAAAAATTTGATACATAAAAAGAATGTTTCATAAGCATGCACAGAAATCTGCTACTTTCAACAAGATCAAATAACACATTTCTCTTTCTAGAGATGTTAAAAGTTGGATTACATAAAAAAAATTCGACAAAAGACGAAAGACAAAAAATAAAGAAAAAAAGAAAATTCAAAGGTCAATATATTTAAGATTCAGTGCAATGAATACATATCATTGCGGAAAAAAGAAAAAATATAATTGGTTAATCATTCTAAAAAAAAACACTTTAGTAGCATTTTATTGAGTCTCTGTCCCAAGAGGAGGAATTTCGATAATTTTATGAGTCTTTGTTCTCACGTCGATAATAACTCCTTTTTCAACTCTCTTTATTCACTATGATTGGTGTCCATGAGAGTATTTAATCGTTTTGGTTTTAATTACAGACAAATAGTTGCTTCATATTACATATATATTTTTTATTTCGTCACTTGACGCACTTGATATGAATATTCAAAGTTTATCGAGATTTAAAATATCGAGTCCAGTCCCAAACATTGGGAACTTATTTCCATTATACGATATCTCAATGGACCCCTCGTAGGTCCTGTATTCACATTCCTAAATTATTACCAAAATCAGTTCATCGATTTTTTTTCTGGTCTACATCGTGTAGTCAAAATATTCTAGTCACTGAATAGTTAGGTTTTCGATCGTAGGGGAAGGATTTGCTTCATAGTTTACTGATACATGAATTTGTTGGTGGGGCGCACTGTTTCGTAGTTTACTGAGTTCACTATGATCTCGCAAAATAAATTTGGATAAGGATTAGGGTTTTGTTTACTTTTCTTACGACCTGCTACTTGTTTCATGCAACATTTGATATAGTATTAAAAAATTGAATAGTTACAAACATTACTAACAAATCGATAAGGTGTCATTAATTATAAATTACGCGGTAATACTTTACATCACAAATAATTGGTCAAAGTCGGGTGTCAAAAATCAATGGCAACCTAAAACAACCAGGGTAAATACCGAGCCCTTTACATACATACTCGCATATATATATATATTCATATTACTCAATATAATAAATTTCACTTTAATATTCATCTTAGTATTTCGTCGACATTTAAATTCTACATAACCTTTTTATATTCAACAAGTATTCACGCTTGTTTAGCTCAAAATAAACAAAAACCCTTACTAACAAAATTCTTTTTTTTTCATAAGGTTGCAACATTGTACTTTATATGTAAACCCGATAATCAATAATAATTCTCAATTTACTAAATTCCGCGTATAAAGAAATAGTTGGTGTTATTTAATAAGTTGACATAAGAGGTGGAAATACAACAAATAGAGCAGGCACGTAACTCTTTAAACTATGTAAGTACATATATAGAAGTATATACAGAAAAAGAAAAAAATCAAGGTTATTCGAAACTAGTGGGCCCAAACTACTAATACATACACCATATAACCAATCAATAGAAAGAAAACCAGAAATCTGTAATCAATGGATATAATTTGTACAATCAATGAATAACAAATAAGTTTCTGGAAATCTGAAATCATAATGTACCTTCTCGTCAGTTTCTCCCGTGGTGGGTTGAGTATCACGAAAATGGTCCTGAGTTGTGCTGAAATACCTCCACGAATCGTATCCCTCGATGTCTCAGTTAGTACATACGATCGAAATAAGTGATATGGATATTGTATGTTTTCATGAGTTTCAGAAACCGGGGGGGGGGGGAAGGTTGAAATAAAAAAACCTTTAGAGTAGTAGTAGAAGAAAGAATAGGTAAAAAAGAGGAGACAGAACACTACAACTACGAAAGATAAGTGGTCGAATTTACGTATACAACATACTATAACCAAATATTCTCTTTTATGCCAAAAGGGGTTCGGCTTACCAAATAAATAGCCGAAAAAAGATGTCTGCAAAGTCGAGACGAGTCTGTCTCCTCGATGGGATTTTCGGAAAGACAAAAAGCTTTAGGGAAATCCCACCACTCACCGTATCCGGTCAACGCCCTTGCAGATCCAGGAATCCACCGGAAGATTAGAGAAGGCGCTAATTTAGAATTTCAAAGAGAAAAAAAAATTATCCGACCTCTAAGAAACTAGGAGAGTCCAGAATAGTAATGAAACTAGAGTAAAATAATAGCTAAGATATACCTAATTAGTGATTTGCCAAAATAAAAAAAAATAAAAAAATAAAATAAATTTCGGATCGGTGATTTTAATGACCAAACATCACCGATGGCTACCCTGCGCAGACATGCCAAAGTCTGGGACGTCGTCAATTTCCATCAACTAATTAAACTGAGAAAAGAAACGAAAATACTTGAGAGGGTCATTGGTTGACGTCCGGGTACGCGATTGAGTATAAATATTAATTTAGTAACGGTTGATTTAATCGGATAGTCCGAACTGAGCTGTCAGCTATATGAACACTGCAACAATAAATAAGGTAAGCAACGAAAGAAAAAAATCTCGGAGAGTCAATGAATGTTAAAGGTACAAATGACCGAACCTGTACTTTCCGATGATCACAGGATATAGCAGTTAGTTTTCTTAATTATCATTTCTGTCAAACTTTAGAAGTAATTCCCACATGATGCTACCCTATCTGTTGAAAGGCTTAAGATCCGGGACTATTAATATGAGGTACTTAAATGCGAAGTAACACACAATTCACAACTACACATTATTATCCAAATAGCAAACTCGGTTGGATTAATGTACTGGTATAGAAGTCAAAACGCGAGAGATTTTTAGTAAACATATTCATATTCTCACTATATAACATACACTAGGCCTATCCATTTAAATATAGGTGTCATATCATCTCATTCATATTTTATATCATATTATTAATATATCATTACATTCATTCATTATTTATTCAGTTTCGCGCGAAGTAATATTTTATAGACACCCTATTTCATACATTTTACACGCAGGCCATACACATATTTATATTACACACTAATAAATATATAATTATCACAATCTATCACGCTCAAACCACTACACGATAACATTCATCTAACCACGGACTCTTATTACGAAACACCCAAATTGTATTTACTTCGCAGTAAAAAAAAAATCATACGTGCGTATTCACTGAAAGTTAAATTGTCAACGATGATTTTATTTCTTATTTGCTGATAAAACTAAAGCAACAATGGAAATTTTCTACAGCCACAGGAAAAGAGAATTTAATACTACATTTTGAAACAAACAGTAACAGCATATGGGCTTTACCTCTATTAAGAAAATAGGCATTCTTTATTTCAGTGGATATTTCAATTGCTAATTGACCTAGCAAGCTGTAATTTTCAGAATAGTAAGATCTCATGCTATTTCATATGAATGTATACTCATCTGAACCGAAAACCATGTCCACGGGATGTAATTTGAAAATAAATGGCCAAAATCAAACAACTTAGATCACTAAGTCATGCGATGTCGTAACGTCAACAAACAATTGACTAACGAAAACGAGCACGATGGCGCTGTAGTGGAGGCATAATTTACCGTGCACTGGAATATATACTTGTACTTATTACTCAAAACTCTAATATTTACTCTGGTTTATTGTGCTTTGAGTTAGACAAATGGTATTAAACTAATGCATGTGAACCACACTGTCCGAACCATAGAAATCACACACTCACTCAGAACTACTAACTACACACACCACTATAAATACGACACATAAAAACTACTAACTAAACAAACACCATTTAATTACATGCATATTGGGAAAAAGTACTCCTTTTTGGTATATAGAGTTGGCTCTATTAAACTTTAAGGGCAAAATGAGAAAAGTTAACCCTAGGTCCAATTGACCTGACCAATTGTTTACATAATGATTGCTAAAGATTGATGCCCTGGGGGCACCTTAACGAGGTTTATTTAGGGACCCTTCCCCTGATAGGGGAAAAGGCTCTAAAACAAACAATAACTAACCCATCCCCCGCTAGAAATGGTTCAATTTCGAAAAGGGAATAGGAGCCCCTTTTTGTTAGCTTAAGCTGCCATTCTGAAAGTTAACATTGCAACTATGAAACCTACTGTGTACATGCAATTACTAAATAAATAATTAAAAAAATCACATTTACTGTATACATGAACAAAATACACAAAACCAGGTCGTATTTCCCCTAATCCCTAGCTGAATCTATGGTTTGAAAGAAGAGGAGGGTAAAATCATACTTCCATTATATTTGTTCTAAAATGATAACATCATGGCGTCATGTAAACAGAAATCCGGAAATTGATATTTCTCCTTGGTTCTTTCCACTAAAGTATAGGTTTACATGCTCCTATGTAATCATATAGCGTTTACTACGGCATTTAATCTGATTTTTAATGGATTTGCACTAAAAAATTTAAGTCTTACCAGCAAATATAGAGTAGATGCTGTCCACGGCTGTACCTGCAGAATTCTGTGTTAGGAATGAAAACATTGCGCCGAAAACGACAAGGATTGGAAAATTCCACCAATGAGGCGGAGTCTACCAGCCGCGGAAATTACAAAGCGAATAGAAATTTGGTGAAATCCAGATATAACCGGATCTGAAAGTGACTATGGACTAGTGAGAGGGGGTGAGGGAAAGATTAGGTACCTGACTAAATTCTACATTGGTCTGAAATTAAGAAAATTTATATCCAATGACGAAACTATTTTTTTGGTATGACGTCAGTCTGATAAACCTTGTTACTATTCAACTTGTATATGCCAAAATGGGATTTACACTTAATCAAAATATAAATAAATATATTATTCAGTGGGAATATGGTTACTAATGAAACCTTTCGATTCATTACATTTAATTTGAAGTAAAGAGAGTAAATAAATTGTGTAACTAAACCGAAATCGAATAAAAAAAATACTAGGTACAGGGTGCGTAAAAAAAAGTTGCCATTACTTTCAACTGTAATGGTACATTACACGATCGTCGATATAGCGACGCGTCGAAGGATTGCCGCTAGTGTGCCACTAGTGGTAGGGATTCGTAAAGTCGAACCAGATATCTAGAATCGGGGGTATTGAAGTTACCACCGGGTAACAGCGAGGACTTAATTTGGGTCCTCGCTCCTTTGATTTGTCACGGAGAATCGCAAAGGGGCCAACACGAACTATCGCCAGTCATGTGCATGCGGTTATTATTTTATATTATTATTCCCTGACGAATTGTTATTATAAGGACAATACTTGAGCTCCGGGGATCAAGAGTAACTCCTGCCTTTACATCGTGAAGTGAAAAATCTTGAGATGGGTGCGTATAATTGTATGAATTTAGATGGCATCTGTCGCCGTTCACTAGCAAGTGAATATGGGAGAACCATGAAAAAAGTAAATAGACGCTTGCCATTTTGTTATAAATTTACATGGCGAGTGCATTTGATCTGATTCCAAACAGTTATCGTCAAATATACACGGTTAAAGGAGCACTCTGAGTAGAAATAATAAAAAGACGTCAATGATTTATCACTCTACAAGCTGTGTCTTCATAATCGCCTCCGTGGCGAATTCGGAAGAACATGCAAGTAGTAACCCTAAGGTTGGTGGTTTGCGCCCAGCTTCGGCCATTTTTTTTTTACTTTTTTAAAAATGTTTTTAGACTCATCTTAATGCAAACAAATTACGCATATAGGCGATTTAACGTATTTTACGGGAATAATTTTGTGGTTCGTTGGCGTTCCGTCGCTTCTCTGCCGATGGTGGTATAATTTTCAAAACTGAAGTGGGACCACCGCCGATCGTCGCTGCGGAACCGCCAATTTTTGGAGACATGTTGCTAGTTGCCTATCGGTGGTCCACCGCCGCTTACGGCATGGGGTTGTCCCCTCACAAGTGACGCATATTGTAATTGACCAAGAGTGTTTTACAAAAATGGGGAACATCTTCCGACTTCGACTTCTGAATAATCCGTTTAGGATGAAGTCGAATCAAGGCTGCCCCATGGGAAGGTAGAACAAGTGAGGCAATCGTTCCAAGCACTACGCTCGAGAGCCTCCGTCTCATTCAAGACTTAGACTCTTGAGGGAAACTAACAAGTTTATTACTTGTAATTTATTCTTTGCGTCACAGTAGTTTGCAATAAACCATCGTTTTGTAAGATATTTTTACGATTGTATACTATTGATTTCGAAAATTGTACTGATAATATTATTTCACATCATGGATTTGAAAAAAATCAAAGTTCGAACAAAGAAAGATCTCCGATCCACATGTCTCTTCATTTTTGATATGGAAGTCTCATCTTCATTATTGACCCTTAATTTATTTTAGTCCTAGGAAACGCGAATCGACGGGATGACTCAAAGTAAAAAAAATCATTTAGATGATTAAGTAATCAGGAAATTCCTGCTATTTCACGAAACACAACAGATCTCGAGAAAAAAAACAATTTTGCTTATCAAGGGAAAGGAGTAAATCATCTGCTTACGTTTGTTAACTAGGAAGAAGGCAAAAGCGCCGATCCTGGGGGGCCGGGCCTCCCCAAAGCTCATGTGAGCCCCCTTTGTATTTATGAATATACAATATTTGGCATAATTTGAGTGCAATTTGTTTTTAAATCCTCTGCATTTGGATGCCCCCCCCAAATTTACAGAGATATCGGCGCCCTTGGAAGGTCTAGTGAAATGAATAAAAATGTGATAACGTAATACTTGAACAACTATCTAATGGAGGAAAGTAAATTAGTATTCAACACTTCTTTCAATTTTAAGCATTTCAAAGATTCTCGTAATTTAGTAGCGTCCCGGATTTGCATTTTTGAAATATGGAAACTCTATCTATACCTTAACGTGAGAATCGGTTTCGGACCATGCACTTAAGCCGCTTTGCCACAAGAGACCCATAGGAGTTTTTCTTTCGATTTCCTTAGGAATATTGCGAATGGTATGACTTTTAAAACTATGTTTAAAAAAGAATACACATCGACACAATAAGATAATAATCTGATACCTAGGAAATATATTGAATTGTTTTTAATTTGTTCTCACGCTACCAATACAGTACTTATGCTTTTTTTCTTTTATTCCAGCCTTTTAATATAAGCATTTCATACTACTGTCTGTTCTAAGACGATACAATTCTAGTTCATGTATATGCTAGCTTTGGAAATACAGTAGAGTTCCGCTTATCCGACATAAGCAGGCAGGCAGAACGCCGGATAATATGGATGTGTTAAGAAAAGACCTATTAAAAGTAAAACTTATGATATAATTTTACATATTACGCATGTAATAATCATGTTTTATAACAAATAAATGCACTGCAATGAATCAGGGACGTATCCAGCGTGTTGTTCTTCTCCCAAGAAAACAGGACGAAAGAAGCGATACAACAGCATGAACTGAAAACACTAGCTATTACTAATAGTACTCTAATCCTGGATAAATACGTGATTAACAGCAAAATATCAATAAGTTATGTCTTTATTATATTGCTTCGGTTCATATTAACATAAACATTATGTTTTGTATATAAAAAAGTAGGATGGGATGGGATTCGATCTAGTGTCAAAATAGTGTAAGAACTACTAAACCCCCACGCTACCGACCTAACCGCGGAAACTACTTTTTGCTTGTTCTCTATTTCTTAACAAATAAATGCTACTATCCATAGCGCATGTCACTTCCAACCTCAAGACAGGAGATTTCCTCTTTGTTTTTATATTTTCGTACGACATCTTGGTTACAGAAGCTAATTTATATTTGGCAAACCATCTAGACACTAGGTTTAAACCAATATATTCAATGTTTTACTCCACTTTCCAGTTCCTTTCGCCAGCTCGTTTACTGCCTATTGTTAATCTCCCTCCGCAAACGTGCTTTGCTACTGAAAAAAATCCCTAGAAATCATGATTGCCAGAATACACAAAACCGAGCATAATTTTGTTTTTTGCTCTTATATTTTTATTATTTTATTATATATATATTTTGGAAATATCTCCTTAGATGGATTGCTTTCTATTATCTCCACATACTAATAATTGAATTTTACCCATAAACGTAAGGAAAATGGAATAAATGCGAAAAATCGTGAGTTACAGTATACGCGCAATTTTTATTGCGCATGGGAGTACTTGTTTCTAAATGCTTAACTAAGACAATCTCTCAACAATCTTGAAATAGCTTAAGAATACGAAATACAGCTGACTGTAATTTAACAATTAACTGAAGAAAATATAAGACTAGAAAAGTTTTATTATTATTTTTCATCAGATGATCAAATACTAATTGCTACGTATAAACATAAAATGCAAACACACACAAAACATTCTCTCTGAAAATTTAAAGATATTGAAGATGTATTACAAAAAAATTAAATTATAATATATATATATATAAAAAATTAAATTATATATATATATATATATATATATATATATATATATATATATATATATATATATATATATATATATATAGCACCAATAATCATCCAAGCTATCAATTTTTCGTATATGATATTTACAAAACAAATAAAAGTTAAGTTTGATAAAGCTTCTTGAATTTTTATACGAATGGGGAAAATAATGTCCAAATGTTAAAATATTTCCGAAAAATAATAACAATAATAATAAAAATAATAACAGCTACTTAGCATTTAGTAGTACAAAATTCATTAATAAACTAATGCTGATTGCTTCTTTCTTTTGGAAATCTTACGAATTAACACATTTCCGTAATACATATTGTGTTTTAATTACTTTTATATGCAAACGTCAAAATAAATTAATTATACATTCAGCAGCATGTTTTCACTTTACATTCTAGTTGTAGTCACAAAAAAGACAATAACTCTGTACAATAATATATTATAACACGTGGACACATGCTAAAAATACTATAATAACTTGTACTGCTATTACATAGCCATCATGGGTCTAGGCTCTAAAACAATCAAATCATCTTAACGAGAAACTGTACCATAATCCGATACATTCACGAAAATAAAGCTGTCAGGTGTGTACAATTCAATATCGTCCCTTTCCTTTACAAGTTGACAGCATTTTTCTGGAAAATAAAGAAAAAATGACCATGCATCAATATAGTTTTTATTATTATTATTATTATTTATAATGATAAAGGGATGTAGTTAAATATGTTTTGAGCAGCTTTAATTAAGAAGACAAATTTCACCTTACAGCTTACACAAGAATACAAATTTATAAAGCTCCTTCCACAAATTATATTGAGGAATGTTAGCTATACTAGGGCTTCTTTATAAACATATTTATAACAACTACTGAAGGAACTAAACTAGTGCATAGTTATAGCTATAAAATTAGACTCATTAATGCTGAAATTCTTAATGGGAACCCCCATTTTCGCCAATAGTTTATCTATCTATACAGGCGCGGATCCAAGGAGAGGGCTATAGCTCTCCCTTTGCCCTTGAAGCTCAGGTATACACTGAATAAAATGGGCTTCAATCCTACTTTCTTTACACTGGATAAGGCAGCAAACTATGGTTTAGCCCCTTCCTTGAACATATCCTGGATCCGCGCATGTATATGAGTTTCGAATTGAGATTTGTTTTTAAGTCGGTTAAAAACATTCAAGAATATTGAAGACTGTTATCAAGAAATGCATTTTAGAACAGACTAACTTGGCGAAGAACCAAAGCCCATTTTCAAGACGTAGATGTCAAATGCATATGGTCAAACCGAAACTAACTTTAGGCAACTCTTTGTTTATTAATCATACTGAAAAATGTCGCTACTTGAAAAAAAACATCCCAGAATTATACCGGAGACCCTAAATCACAAAGAAATACTTTCTTTGTGATTTCACAACCTTTGAATTCACCGTGAAGAAAAACAGAAAACTTAATTCAATCTTCTTTTGCTTTAATTTCATCATCATCCATCTGATGATTTCTGCAGTCACAAAACATATATATATACCTGTTAAGTAAGAGAGTGGGCAGCATTACGCACATCTGGTACTAGATATCGCCGTACTTCTTTCACAGCCCAATAGAGGGAACCTGTGTCCTCCATGCAGTGTCCAGAAAGCACTAGTTGGGTGTGGATGTGACGGAGAAAGACAACAACAGCAATGAGTACAGGTTACACGTTGCGTTTTGAGGCAGTGTTTCTCTGTAGCCACCCCAGAGGCCCGAAAATGAGTCACACCACGGCGGTGAAATGTGAGGAAGTTCAAGTCGTTTGTACGAAAGTGGTGACGCTATAAAGTGAAGAACGTAGATGAATTTCAAGAACGTGGGTCAAAAAGGAAAGTAGCTTCACAAGTGGAAAAAATGATTATTATTAAGCTGTTTTCGCGAACTCCAGCCTTAAGATTGCGTCAAGCGAAAGCAAAATTAAAGCAAAAGGGATACGATGTTCGTGTGTAACTATTAGAATGCACCCCCGGGCTCACAACCTTAAATATCGAGCTACAGCGAAGAAAACTTTATTAATTAAAAAGCACGCCACTAAACAACAGGCGTAGGCAAAGACCAACTTGGACCGCTAGTGAGACAACGTAATTTTTACCGACGAATATTCTGTGTGGGGTTATATAAGCAGACAATGGGCCTGTTCAACTGCCGCCAACAAGTTGGTCCAACGGACAGTGAAACATCCCATGAAGGTGCATATTTGGGGGTGTTTCTCAAAATTGGATATCAGCACGTTGCACTTGTTTACCGGAACTTTAAATGCACGGAAGATGTTACAAATTTATCAAAGATGTTTGCTACCGACTACCAAACATTGGTTCATCGACAAAAATGAAGATTGGATACTGCAGGAAGACAATGATCCTAAGCACCGTAACAAACTCGGGAGCGAATGGAAAAGGAAGAAAGGTGTGCAGGTATTGGATTGACCCTCACAGTCGCCTGACGCTAATCCCATTGAAAATACCTGCTATTATGAAAATTTTTGAGGAAACATGCAATGTTTTGTACATGGAACTGCCTGTAAAAGCCTGTCAGATTTTGACAGGCATTATACAGGCGCCTGTTACGGCGAAAACACACGTAAAAAAATATTACAGGTACATTGTCTTCAGGTGATATGCATGTCGAAAAAGTATTAAACTTCTGTTGGAAATTTTGCACGAAAACACGCGTTGTACAGAGCCTGTACATTAAAATGAGAACATGGGATGATTCCGATAAGGGAAGGAGAACCCATGACGTGCTCCCGGATGTGGCTGAAAGGCTGCAAATGGGATATATGCGCCCAGGGAAAGGCCTTGTACACTTTGTAACAGGACACGGTCCGTACAATGCTAAGCTTCATCAATTGGGCTTGGCTAGAGCGCTACAGTGTGATTGTGGGCGTGCCCCGGGCACGCCAGAACATACTGTCATCGAGTGCGCGCTTGTTCAGCAGGTTCAACCGGCTGAGCGAGCAAGGTTGCTGCATATACCGCTGAGGGACGCCTTGCGTTCTGAAGCGTTATGTGGCGACTTGGAAAGGCTCACCACCGCAGTGTCTTCCTTCTATAAGGAACGATACTGCGAGCTTCTCAGAGAGATGCGTGGAATTCTCCCACAGGTACACAATGGAATTGACGAGCGTCTGCAGCAGGAGTAAAACCTTGTAAATAGTGTAAATATCGTGTACCAAACAAACTCCAACTCGGAGAGATCCGGATGACGAGCTCCTACGCACAGCAGACAACTGACAAGGAATGTTTGCATTCCGCTAAGGAAAGGACTACCCGAGTCTTCTTCCTCCCCCAAACCCTGCCAGGGGATGAGGGATTCCTATGGGTCTCCCGCTGACTCCCAAATGGGAAACTAACGCGTCCCATTGGGTCTGGTAGAGTACGTGGTACCTCAACACGGTAAAAAGTGAGGTAGCCCTCTGGGCGACCCTACTGGGGGAGAGCAGCGGTCAAGGCCCTTCTCCCAAACGGCAACCTACACGTGCTGTTGGGTCCGGGAAGAGATACTGAGTATCTCAGCGTGTATGTGGTACCTCAACACGTAAAAGAGAGGTAGTCCCGTATTGCTTGGACGATCCTACCGGGAGGGGAGAGTCGGATTCCTGCCTGCAAGAGGACCAAACGGAAATGGAAAAGGTCCAATCCCAGATATCTGGGCAACGGTACTAATTCGACGGAAGGGAGGTAACCCTGCAGGATATGGGCCGGCTCCAAACTCAAATGGTGACTTACACGTACCATTGGATCCGGGATGAGATGCATAGCATCTCGACGTGTGTGTGGTCCCTCTACACACGGCGGTTGCCAGTTGAACGATAGAGGTAGGCAGGGCCGGGACTCAAGCCCCCTCGGGCATTGCCTGGTGTTCTCGGATTGGGTTGGACTCTGTCGGGTTGTGGTCATACCGTGGGATTCGGTAGCACATGGGAACTAATCCCAGGGACCTGGGTAACGGCGAACATGTGCGGGAGGTGAGCTCGCCTTATAACGCTCGGGCACCATGCCTGCAGAGTATGGTAGGGCCTGACTCGCTAGCAGGACCGCCTCCACCAGTAGGTCAACTGGTAGGCACTCAGGACTTCGGTCTGGCCGCGCAGTAAGCGTATCCCACTCCCTCAGTGAATGGGGATTACACACTTAGGTGTTAAGGTTAAGGGACAAATCTTAACGGTGCATTTGTGCACGAGGACATAAGTCCAAAGCAGGAGCAACTACGGGCGGGGTGCCTTGTTTGGCGGAACCCGTCCATTAAATAGACCGAACGGTCGCAGGCATGCTCCCCATGCATGCAATTAAGCGTGGCGTAGTAGACCACTAGCTCACAATGTAAATATACTATTCCAGCAAACTCAAGAATTTTGACTGTGCATCCTAAAAGTATATATAGCAACTAAATTACTTACCTGTTAACTACTCCAGTGGAGCTGCTAAAGGCTCGTCTTCCCCACTACTTTCACCATCGTCTATGTCAGTTAATATTTCGTCATTGTCTAAATCTGATTCTTGTTAATTTACTATTATGGGTTCCAAAATTTCGTCACGTCCTATTTCTTTCATGAAGTCACTTTCTTGTAATTTGTCCGTGAGTTGTACACAAGATTGCCAGTCGTTGTGCGTTATGCTATTAATTTCTTCGTTTATCAGTCTTTCAACGTCTGTCAACTTGAATGTCATATTTCTTGTTGCAATTCGTCTCTTTACTTGAGCCCATATAGCTCGATTGGGTTGTATTGACAATGATAGGGTTGTAACCTTACTATCTCGTGTCCATTTTCGTTTGCTAGTTGGTCTAGTTCGTACATTTTAGATTGGTTTTTGAACGGCATTACGCGCTGCAATAGCTCAACCTTAGTTTCTGTTGCCGAAAATTCAACACCTTTTTGGTGTAACCATTCAACAATGGCATTTTTTCTAGTTGATTAATTTGGAATTTTATTTGTGACGACTGAATGATATGGGGCATTATCCATTATTATAATGCTACCCTCCTCTAAATAATTTAGAAATCTGTTCAAAAACCAATCCTTAATTGTCGCACTTGTCATTTCTTCGTGATAGCCGGAAGTTGATTTAGACCGAAATATCCACTTACTTTCAGGTATAAACCCAGTTTTTGCAGATCCGATTTAGACCGAAATATCCACTTACTTTCAGGTATAAACCCAGTTTTTGCAGATCCCACATGACGACAATAAGTCTGCTTCCTTTTCTCCGGAGGCAACTTTAATCCACCGTTTTTTGTGGAATCTTGCCAAACTGACTTTTGTGAATGATTTTGATTTACCCAAGTCTCGTCCAAGTAAAATATTGGTCTTGTGTCGCCAGAAGTCCGAATTTCATGCATTTTCCGAAGAAATTTTAGTCTTGCCGCCACAATATCACTCCTCTCCATTAAAAACTTACGTCAATCGGTTGTTTTTTTATACCTGAAACCTCAAGCCCGGAGTATTCTGTAGGTGGATGACTTGGAACCTGTAAAGCAAATCTTACTTTTCAAAGCATTTGTGATTTTTTGCAAAGTCGGAAATTCGCCTTGGTCATAAAAGTCAAAAACAGTCCTGCGTACTACGTCCTTGTCAAAGTAATTAAGGTTTGTGAGCCTTTTGGGGGGTCCTTTGTGTTTTCTAGGAGACAGAAAAACTGGAATATTACTGGGAGGTAGCTTTCTTGCCTCCACGCAGATTCGTGACACTGTGGCTCGATTTATTCCGGAAGCTTGTGCTGTTAGGCTTTGACACTTTTGAAGTTAAGTTTCTTTCTTTCTTCTTGTGATGAGTATTTCTTTTTAAAAAATTGTAAACACAAAAAATAATTCTCCGAGCTGACTTCGAAGCACTTCTTTTTTAGAAAACCTCGTACTTGCACTCGGTTTGCTTAAAGACATTGTCAATTCTAGTTTTCGGAGAACAAACGAGCTACCACGAAAGAAAGCAATCCAGATACTGATGAATTCTATTTATGCTAAAAGAGAAGTTGCGTTCCTACACAACTAGCCCCTTTGTTCCTTATCAGTTTTCATAACAATTAACACTATTGGGCTTGGCCTAGGTCTCACGAAAACAATCCGTCTGATTCTTAAGCAAGTTTATATGATCGAGTTTGTTTTGGGTTACGATAATTTACGACACCATTCAGACGCCTGGTGCTTTTGAACCCCTGCTTGAGGGAAAAAGAGGGAATAAGTGGTCGCATTATGTAATGTAGTGAAACGTGAACGAAAAAAAAAAACATACTGCTTTTTCTTCTGTCGAATTAGGAAGAATCTATTTGGAAGTGAACTTCAAATCAATACTACGAACTTCCCATACTTTGTTCTTACGATGCTAGGCATATATATACATGCCTAGCATTCATATATGGAGAGATTCTCATATATATATATATATACATATATATATAAATCAAAGGCTTGATATTATTTAATTCGCTCGCTTACTATTCTCAGGGGTGTAGCCACTGGGGGAAAAGGAGGCCCTGTCTTTCCAAACTATTTCCAACCCCGAAATGAGGTTCGTCTGGTATATGTTTAATAAACTTATTTAATAGTTAATGTAAATGAGGGGCGTTTATAATAAAACATGAAAATTGAAAAAGGAAAACATCATCAGTACGCTTTCTGTACCTAATTAAAACAGCTAAAATTAATCATGTGCTTTACATTCTCATTTCCCTTTCTGGGCGCACACCGTGTGAACACTATATTATTGCATAATAACATTTGAGTTGATATTTTTTTCAAGTTTTTTTCCTTTACTATTTTAACCCACATAAACACAAAGTCAGATAAACAGATTGCCATAAACAGCATTTGTTTTCTTATGAATAGCTTATTGATCCATCTTTTACAATCCGGTTTTTAACTTCAGTACTGTCAAGATCCGCCTTTTGCTAACGTAGCATTGTGAAAATATAATATGCGTACAGTATGTATGTATGTATGGTGAGTTAAAATGCTTTCATGTTGTGAAAGAGGTGATTTATTCTGCTTTTAATATGTGAAAAGCTTGCTTCCCCCTGAAAGTTATGTTCCCCTGCCTAGAACAACCTGCTGGCTACACCCCTGATTATCCTGTAATAAAAGGTGTGAGTTCTATTTGCAAATCGAAACAAAATCCACTGGAAATCAGACGCGGGACTTGACGCTCGTTTTACTAATTGTTTTATATGGAAACCTTTAAAAGCGTGTATCATGACAACCAGTTGACATAGAAAGATGCACGTATGTGTTCGTAATTCTTTTCACTACTTCCTAAAGTGAGCAGTTAATGTGCTAATACAATATTTGTAAGTAGCGCCTCTCATATTGTCAAGATTCGCAGTAGCGCGAGAAGTCAGCGTGAAGAACTGCTTGTCGCGAACTGTTAACACCGCTCAATGCCAATTGGACGCCGTGTGAAGCCAACTCAAGGCCATGTCGTTTCTCATTTTAAACCTGCAATAGTCACTCACATGCAAGTAAATGGAGTGAATATGTGCATGTAAAGTACCTTGAATGGATTGTTGATAACATTCGTAATACAGGAAGAATGAAAAGTACAAGGTAGGTTAGGTGCCTGTTTATCAACATGTAATATACATGCGTGACATTCGTATTACAAGTAAATACCATGTATTAGCGTACCATGGAAAATGCATGATGTAGAATATATTATTTTACATTTATCATTTTTGTGTACATGCAAAGTGTGTAACTCCCCTAAGTGCAGTGTACAGGTAATGTACAGGTGAATGGGAACATGCATGATCATGATTGCCAATAAATGGATTAAACAGATACGTGTGGTGAACAAGATGGATTGGAGCTAAACATTCACGTTATAGACATAGGAGACATGCAATATTCAGGCACAAGTCTCCAATTCGACATTCGCTTTGCAAGGTACTGATACATGTATAATACATGGGATTACAACTGAATAAATTGCCTGTATTATCTCCGTATACATGCAAAATGTGAACCCATCTATATGCAATATACAGGCAATGTGCAGGTAAACGGAAAATGCAATGATCATGACTGCCAATAAATGGATTAAACAGACACGTGTAGTGAGTAAATAGCTTAAATAGGTAAATTCGATAGACAAGGTTGATTAGAGTGAAACATTCACGTTACAGGCATAGGGAACATGCAATATCCAGACATCAAGTCTCCACTTTGACATGCACCTATGCAAGGTGCGGACACATATATACAGAGGCGAGTGCAAACCCTTGGATTAGATGGATCAAATAGTAGGATTACTCCTTAAAGTATGCAGCCTATATTCTGGTAATCGGATTTGAATTTTACACATTTTATTTCTATACTTACATTTGAAGTACAGTATCACGCATGACCCACTTTTCGTCACTGGTAAATACTCGATGGGAATTGGGTACATCAGGGACGTACGCAAGAATTTCTTTCCGGAGGGGTCCAAACACAATTTCAGGTTAAATTATATTAAAAATTGTAAAACTGCCCCTAATATAAATTTAAAAAAGGTCCTGATTTGGGAGTGCCGATCTCCCCCAAGTATTTGAAAGCAATCACTCCCAAATTTGTCTTTCTCCCCTCCAAATATACCAATGCCCCCTCGTCAAAAATAGTAGAGAAAACTTAATTTGGCGCTGACAATCAAGATAACTTGTTTAAATTTTATTTAATTTGAGAATTTTTTGTATTCATAATAAATATAGACTTTTAGCTACCTATCTGCATGCATGCAATCTATACAATACATACCTAATTCATGATCATGCAAACTGCATGTTACATGTGGCTCCCATGTACATGTTGCCTACATGTCTCTTCTGCCGTATATATACATGGAACGTACATGTCTTATGCGTGTCCAACACCTGTGACACGCAAATTTTATGTACACTTAATGCGATGTACTTTACATGTATATTTCGCTAACTGTTCACTAATTCGCTAACACCTGTATTTCACATATCAATTACATTTTTATCAAATGAAAAGCAGCTGTCGTCAGATCCTCATGAGGTAACGTATATATCAACTACATGGAATATGCCGGTTACGTACATATCTTTCCACTCTCTACATATTGTTTACACGCATTTTTCACGTTGCAAGGTTGCAACCCTATCAACATGAAAACCACCTGTTTCCGTGAAATGAACATGCAATGATCTTGAAAAAACTCGATACCTGTCTTATGTGTTTAAAAGTGTTCCATTTTCAGGCGCATGTAAAAGTATGTCTGTTTATGCATGTTTCATAGGCGCCTGTAAACCACCTGCATTTTTTGTCTGGGTATAGAACTGGTAGGATCTTAAAAACCTTAGTGGGTGGTAATCGGAACTGTCCGAACAATCATATCCTCTTACTAGTGACATTATAACTTAACTTATGTTCAACGACGTTGCCATAGCTTTGGTCCCCATTACACTGTGATTAATGGCTTACACATGTGGGTTCTTTCTTTCTATATAGAGAAGGGGGAAATAAACAAACACAGACCAATTTGCCTGCACATATAGATCATTCCTTCTCAATGGAAAAAAAAATTCTGTGGAAAGCAGGTTGAAAGTGTCAAATAACAAAGCAAAATCAAGCACTCGGAGTTTCCAGACTACTTTTTTCTTCGCCAAAACATTTGAGACATTCCATTCCATATTCATATGACGGAGAAGATCAGCTTTTGCTCACCCCCTATTTTTGCTGAGAGCTGCCGTCTAGTTCGAATTTTGTTCCTCTCCAAAGGAAGGAGGAAGATTCTTCCACTCAAAGTGTCAAATAACGAAACAAAACAAACCATTCGGAGTTTCTACGCTACTTTTTTTTTTCCTTTTTCGCCAAAACCTTTCTCAAGTGACGGAGAAAAATACTCACTCCTCTGGTCGAAAATTGTCAGCTAGCTTGAATTTCTTGGCAACATCGGATTTCGGAGAAAATATCGGTTTAAGTCCATGTAGTAGGAGGAGAAGGTTAATAGGTCAATTTTCTATACCTCCCCCCAAGGTTTTTAAGAAGTTTCTAAAAGTTTAATCATACATCAAGCTGAAGTTTCAAGGCAAATGGGTCTTCACTTTAACCCAGCTGTCAATGCAAATTCGACGCATTTTAAGATCTCTTCCACGTGAATATGCGGAAAACTTGGTTGTAAAATGCGTCGGAGATGCTAAGCCATTATCGACGCTTCGAATGACTGGATACATTACTAATTGTACGTGCATTTTTCTTTTGTGCATTTCTGATGTATGTATATGGTTTCATTTGCTGTCAAATACACGTTTCTCCTAATCAACCCGATCAACTGTTACCTAACAGACTATATATATATGTATATATAACCGAAAAAATCTTGAACTAATTTTATATATACACTGAAAAGAAAATCCGAATTGATTTTATACATAGACGTAACTTTATACACTAACTGAGCAAAACTCATGGAATAGCAGGTCACTGATTCGTGGATGGACACTAGGGTGGTCCGAAAAATTTTTTTTCAGATATTCAGGATTGAGTAGTTATAAAAAGTTGTGCATTGGTACGAAATGAAGCCATGTCAAATATGTTGATTTTAAAACAATATTTAACCGGGCCCCAGTGGCACTAAAGTTCCTAATTTTTTGTTCAAATAAAATGTTTTTAGCTAATAATACCATTTTGCCAGACAATACTATTAATACATAAAACATGAAATACATGGTTTCAATATATGCAAATAACTATTAAGAGCTTAACTAACTTTCATAACTACCATATTAACACACGAAAAACCCTTGTGTTCAGCCCAACTCAGAACTCTCAAACTTTAAGAGAATATCACTTTTTCGCATCTGGATGCAAAATACATAACACTGGCTTTCCGAAGGCGGCGCTTACATTGCTGAATTCAAATAAACTAGAAACAATATGGCTGCGAGCCTCTCTTCCTGTATTGTCTTGCCTTCGAATTAAGCATATGATTTTGAATTACAACTCAAAATGCAAAACGATCATTAACCACATTAAGAAATGGGATATACCCCATTAAGAGCCAAACTAAAGAAATTTAAGAACGGTGCTCAGAAGTTATGTGATATTTTCTCTTGCAAATGCTGCAATAGATTAACCTGTAAGTGTGGTAAATCAAATTATATACCGCTTTTGGAGTGGGAGCTCATATTAGATCAGAGAAATCAGAGACAAATGACGTGTTGCAATGTAGATGAAGCAGAAACCCATAGGCTCAGAAGAAAGCATGACACACAGATCGATTATGATGCTGCGGTACCAGTTACAAGAGGGTTACAATCGTTAGCCTCAATCCCGTACTTGGAACATACATTAAGCGCTTCCACCCCGAATTCAGACGATGAAGAGTTCGCATGGAGCTATCGTTTAGAGAATAAAATCTAAAGTAAACCTAAATAAACAATAGTGAGTCCTAAACAAATGAGTACCGCAAAAGATTTAACAGGTATATCGAATAGGTCGGCTGCTAAAATCGTATCCGCTGTTTTAGAAGATATGAATTTACTGAACAAAACTAACTAAGACAAGGTAGTAGATAAAAACAAAATCCGTACGAAACTAGCAAAAAAAAAAAAAACCGTCTATAGTGTAAAGCTAATAATTTTAAGGGTCTCTATTTTGATGGCCGAAAATACCAAACTATAGTTCTAACTGACAATTGCAATAGGCAAAGCACTGAAGAATATGCGGATTATATCGATTGACCGATTGGTCAGAAGTAATAGTAACGAAACCTCCAATTTCGCCTAACGTATCAATAGAAGAACCAACCGAAATGATTGTGGAAAAGAGGAAGTTTCGGTTTGTCACGTTCCCCTTCCACACGCAGGCTTTGGAGAAGTGTCTGAAGGTAGTAACAGAATCTTCTTCAGAAGTATGCGGTAGTGTTGCACGAGACGGTTATATTCGCGCAAAACTGGAAGCACGAAAGTATCTACCAAGCTTCGGACATAAATCTCAATATTTTGTTCCAAGATTCCGCTAAGGAGCTTTAAGCAAGAGGAGGGTGGGTGGGAGGAACTCGCTGTGTAGCCATCTCCACGTGGTGAGTTCTGCGCTGGTTTGGTGTTTGTTGGTCAATTTTTCAACCTTACCTTATGTATTTGTGTCCGTACTATTATATCTACTAAACACCAATCAGGCGAAGAGCTGCACATCAGATCAGGACATTTAAAATCCTGGAGTCAAGTTAAAGTATTAGGAATCTTAACCAATTTTCTATGCATACTTAAAATAATGGTATATATATTAAAAAAAAACACTTTTCGGACCCGCAGGGCCTGGTGAAATATTTTTATTTGCCTCTGTTTTGGGGAAGAAACATAGCATTATACAACTTTTGCACGGTACTCAAACTTAATTTTCTGAAAACAAATATGTCAATAATATTTTCACTACTCACAACCATATTTTTTTCAGCATTAACGTTCTTCTGGGGTCCTGGGGCGCGGTTAAATATCTTTTTATCCGGCTCTGTTTTGGTGAGGAAACATGACATTATAAACTTTGCACGGTACTCAAACTTGACTTTCTAAAAAAATATATTTCAATAATATTTTCACTTTTCACAACTATTTTTTTTAATTAACGTTCTTTGGGGCCCCCGGGGCCCGGTTAAATATCTTTTAATCCGGCTCAGTTTTGGTGAGGAAACATAATATAACATTATACAACTTTTGCACGGTACTGAAACTTAACTTTCTAAAAATATATTTTAATAATGTTTTCATTGCAGGCTACTTTTTTTTTCAGAATTACCGTTCTTACGGGCCCCCGGGGCCCGGTTCAATATCTTTTTATTCGGCTCTATTTTAGTGAAGAAACATAATATTATACAACTTTTGCATGGTACTCAAATTTAACTTTCTAAAAACTAATATTTCAATATTTTCACTACTCGCAACTATTTTCTTTTTTAAATTAACGTTCTTTGGGGCCCCCGGGGCCCGGTTAAATATCTTTTAATCCGGCTCTGTTTTGGTGAGGAAACATAATATAACATTATACAACTTTCGCACGGTACTCAATCTTAATTTTCTAAAAAAAAAAAAAAAAAAAATTCGGCCGTTTTCGGCCCACCCTAATGGACACCACGTATGCTCAACGCCACCTGCAGGGCTCAGCGACGGCTTCAGTTGTGTGGACTGGCTGTGTGAGTGATCCAGAAAAATGTAACGTGGTCGTGAGTTGACGGCATTCGGACGTGGCATGGTGGTGGATGCCCGACGCATGGGACATTCGATTTCGGAGATGGTGCAGGAATTCGGCTTCCCACTTTCAACCGTGTCGAGTGTGTACCGAGAATGGGTGAATGAAGGTGTTACAGACCACAACAGACACCATAGCGAGCGTCCAGAGGCCTTCAATGACCGAGACCGGCCTCTGGATGCAAAATACATAACACTGGCTTTCCGAAGGCGGCGCTTACATTGCTGAATTCAAATAAACTAGAAACAATATGGCTGCGAGCCTCTCTTCCTGTATTGTCTTGCCTTCGAATTAAGCATATGATTTTGAATTACAACTCAAAATGCAAAACGATCATTAACCACATTAAGAAATGAGATATACCCCATTAAGAGCCAAACTAAAGAAATTTAAGAACGGTGCTCAGAAGTTATGTGATATTTTCTCTTGCAAATGCTGCAATAGATTAACCTGTAAGTGTGGTAAATCAAATTATATACCGCTTTTGGAGTGGGAGCTCATATTAGATCAGAGAAATCAGAGACAAATGACGTGTTGCAATGTAGATGAAGCAGAAACCCATAGGCTCAGAAGAAAGCATGACACACAGATCGATTATGATGCTGCGGTACCAATTACAAGAGGGTTACAATCGTTAGCCTCAATCCCGTACTTGGAACATACATTAAGCGCTTCCACCCCGAATTCAGACGATGAAGAGTTCGCATGGAGCTATCGTTTAGAGAATAAAATCTAAAGTAAACCTAAATAAACAATAGTGAGTCCTAAACAAATGAGTACCGCAAAAGATTTAACAGGTATATCGAATAGGTCGGCTGCTAAAATCGTATCCGCTGTTTTAGAAGATATGAATTTACTGAACAAAACTAACTAAGACAAGGTAGTAGATAAAAACAAAATCCGTACGAAACTAGCAAAAAAAAAAAAAAAAAACCGTCTATAGTGTAAAGCTAATAATTTTAAGGGTCTCTATTTTGATGGCCGAAAATACCAAACTATAGTTCTAACTGACAATTGCAATAGGCAAAGCACTGAAGAATATGCGGATTATATCGATTGACCGATTGGTCAGAAGTAATAGTAACGAAACCTCCAATTTCGGCTAACGTATCAATAGAAGAACCAACCGAAATGATTGTGGAAAAGAGGAAGTTTCGGTTTGTCACGTTCCCCTTCCACACGCAGGCTTTGGAGAAGTGTCTGAAGGTAGTAACAGAATCTTCTTCAGAAGTATGCGGTAGTGTTGCACGAGACGGTTATATTCGCGCAAAACTGGAAGCACGAAAGTATCTACCAAGCTTCGGACATAAATCTCAATATTTTGTTCCAAGATTCCGCTAAGGAGCTTTAAGCAAGAGGAGGGTGGGTGGGAGGAACTCGCTGTGTAGCCATCTCCACGTGGTGAGTTCTGCGCTGGTTTGGTATTTGTTGGTCAATTTTTCAACCTTACCTTATGTATTTGTGTCCGTACTATTATATCTACTAAACACCAATCAGGCGAAGAGCTGCACATCAGATCAGAACATTTAAAATCCTGGAGTCAAGTTAAAGTATTAGGAATCTTAACCAATTTTCTATGCATACTTAAAATAATGGTATATATATTTTAAAAAAAAAACACTTTTCGGACCCGCAGGGCCTGGTGAAATATTTTTATCTGCCTCTGTTTTGGGGAAGAAACATAGCATTATACAACTTTTGCACGGTACTCAAACTTAATTTTCTGAAAACAAATATGTCAATAATATTTTCACTACTCACAACCATATTTTTTTCAGCATTAACGTTCTTCTGGGGTCCTGGGGCGCGGTTAAATATCTTTTTATCCGGCTCTGTTTTGGTGAGGAAACATGACATTATAAATTTTGCACGGTACTCAAACTTGACTTTCTAAAAAAATATATTTCAATAATATTTTCACTTTTCACAACTATTTTTTTTAATTAACGTTCTTTGGGGCCCCCGGGGCCCGGTTAAATATCTTTTAATCCGGCTCAGTTTTGGTGAGGAAACATAATATAACATTATACAACTTTTGCACGGTACTGAAACTTAACTTTCTAAAAATATATTTTAATAATGTTTTCATTGCAGGCTACTTTTTTTTTCAGAATTACCGTTCTTACGGGCCCCCGGGGCCCGGTTCAATATCTTTTTATTCGGCTCTATTTTAGTGAAGAAACATAATATTATACAACTTTTGCATGGTACTCAAATTTAACTTTCTAAAATCAAATATTTCAATATTTTCACTACTCGCAACTATTTTCTTTTTTAAATTAACGTTCTTTGGGGCCCCCGGGGCCCGGTTAAATATCTTTTAATCCGGCTCTGTTTTGGTGAGGAAACATAATATAACATTATACAATTTTTGCACGGTACTCAATCTTTACTTTGCGGTACTTAATTTTCTAAAAAAAAAAAAAATTCGGCCGTTTTCGGCCCACCCTAATGGACACCACGTATGCTCAACGCCACCTGCAGGGCTCAGCGACGGCTTCAGTTGTGTGAACTGGCTGTGTGAGTGATCCAGAAAAATGTAACGTTGGTCGTGAGTTGACGGCATTCGAACGTGGCATGGTGGCGGATGCCCGACGCATGGGACATTCGATTTCGGAGATGGTGCAGGAATTCGGCTTCCCACTTTCAACCGTGTCGAGTGTGTACCGAGAATGGGTGAATGAAGGTGTTACAGACCACAACAGACACCATAGCGAGCGTCCAGAGGCCTTCAATGACCGAGACCGGCGACACCTAGGGCGAGTAGTCAACAGAGACAGGAGAACAACTGTGCAACAAATCACGGTTCAATTCAACACTGACCGTGCTGGAAACGTCTCCCAATGGACAATCCGTCGCAACATGCGTGTCCTCGGGTATGAAAGCCGTTGCCCTACACGTGTGCCACTGCTAACCCAGCGTCATCGGACACTCCGGCGTACATTTGCCACCAATCACCACGGATGGACACTGCAACAGAGGCGTAACGTCATATGGTCCGACGAGTCACGTTATCAAGTGTACCATGCCAATGGGAGGAACCGTGTGTGGCGCAGACAGCATGAAGCGATGGATCCTGCATGCTAAGAGGGCATGGTCTAGGCCGGTGGGGTGTCAATCATGGTGTGGGGTGCATTTTCCTGGCATGGAATGGGCCGCCCGGTTGTTTTGGAAGACACATTGACTGGTCCGCGGTATCGTCAAGTGCTCGGAGACCATCTCCACCCGTTTGTGATGTTTGAACACCCTGACGACATTGCGGTCTTTCAACAGGACAATGCGGGGCCACATCGCGCCAATATCGTCCGTGACTGGTTCGACGAGCATGCAGGTGAGCTCCAACGATTGAACTGGCTACTCAGAAGCCCTGATAAGAACCCACTGAGAATATATGGGATGCCCTTGAACTCAGGCTCCGAGCATTGGATTCTCAACCCACGAACAGGCCACAATTGACTGCCGCTCTGCAGATTGTGTGGTGTCAACTGCCTCCGAACGTGTACCAGGGACTTGCAGACTCCGTTCCACGCCGTATCGCTGCGCTCCACAGGGCCAGAGGAGGACCAACCAGATATTAAGTGGGTATCCCATGAGTTTTGCTCAGTCAGTGTATTACTCAAGAAGCCATGAAACGAGTCTTGTTTTCATTTCCAGCCAACATCGTGTCTATGGGCACTTCCTTGCTCTCAAGATTACTGGTGATACCGTATGAAACCTATCGAAAACGAAATGCTTTTCGCTACAATGCTTGAGCAAAGGACAACTGTACACGCGACTGCATTGTCTAGTTCTTCAATATTCTTTACCGCTTTCCACTGAAGTCCCATCACAATTTATTTTCTGCGCTTTCGCACTTGCTTGCAAACTATATATATATATATACCCTCCATTCCGAAAGAAACCGAACTTTTGAAAACAAATAGTACCACTAGTGCCATCTGTTGTAATATTTTACCGGTAGATGGCGTAGTCCCTCATTGACAACTGGTATAAATGTCATGACATTTGGATGCACGGCAACAAAGTTATTGCGTTTCAACTGTCAGTGTGTTGTGTACATCGGTCGGAAAATGAGTTTCAAACAACGAGCTGCAATTGAGTTTTGTGTTAAACTGGGTAAAACTTTTAGTGAAACGCACCAAATGCTACAAAATACATATGGTGATGAGTGTCTATCCCGTACGCAAGTTTACGAGTGGTTCAGGCGATTCAAATCGGGTAGAGAGACGCTGGATGATGACGAAAGATCAGGCCGTCCCAGAACCGGATTATCGGAAGAAAACATCGGAAAAGTGCGTGAATTCATCAAACGTAACAAACAATCGTCGGTGAAAGTTATTGAAATGGAATTAGGCATTCCTCAAACAACCGCATACCGCATTTTGACCGAAGTTTTGGGCCTTAAGAAGGTTAATTCGCGGTTTGTACCACACAAACTCACCGAAGACCAAAAAGTTGATCGAATAGCGCATTGCAAAGACATCGTTAAAAGTGCTCGGCATGATCGAAACTTCTTGAAATCGATTGTAACTGGTGACGAGACGTGGTGTTTTGAATATGAGCCCGAAACAAAGCGGCAAAGTGCTGAATGGAGAGCGCCGGATGAAGGAACACCCAAAAAAAGTCGCTTGGTGAAGTCAAAAGTTAAGGTGATGCTGATTTGTTTTTACGATTCAAAAGGAATTATCCACAAAGAATTTGTTCCGCCCGGCCAGACAGTCACTGGAGAGTTTTACTTAGGCGTCATGAAGCGTTTGCTGGCAAGAATTCGTCATATTCGGCCCGAATATCGCGAAATCGGCAGTTGGACTCTTTTGGACGATAATGCACCATCACATCGTTCGCGACTTGTAACTGAATTTTTGGTCAAAAATCACATTATTCGGTTGCATCATCCGCCCTATTTACCAGATCTCGCTCCGTGCGATTTCTATCTGTTCCCGAAACTGCATTTGGCGATGAAAGGAAAGTGGCACGCATCGATTGATGCCATTGAGAAGGCAACGACCGCCGTCCTAAAGACCATTCCAATAAAGGACGTGGAGAAGTCGTTTGACAACTTGTTGGAGCGTGCAAATATGTGTATCGATGCAGAAGGGGAATACATTGCTTAATAAAAATGATTTGTTACAAAATGTACATTGCTTTTTTGTTTTTTAAAACGTTCGGTTTCTTTTGGAATGGAGGGTATATATATATGTGGTCTGACGCGTAAAATAAAAAGTTATGGATAGAGCGTGGTATAAATACCAAAGAACGTTAATTTAAAAAAGAAAATAGTTGCGAGTAGTGAAAATATTGAAATATTTGTTTTTAGAAAGTTAAATTTGAGTACCATGCAAAAGTTGTATAATATTATGTTTCTTCACTAAAATAGAGCCGAATAAAAAGATATTGAACCGGGCCCCGGGGGCCCGTAAGAACGGTAATTTTGAAAAAAAAAGTAGCCTGCAATGAAAACATTATTAAAATATATTTTTAGAAAGTTAAGTTTCAGTACCGTGCAAAAGTTGTATAATGTTATATTATGTTTCCTCACCAAAACTGAGCCGGATTAAAAGATATTTAACCGGGCCCCGGGGGCCCCAAAGAAAGTTAATTAAAAAAAATAGTTGTGAAAAGTGAAAATATTATTGAAATATATTTTTTTAGAAAGTCAAGTTTGAGTACCGTGCAAAGTTTATAATGTCATGTTTCCTCACCAAAACAGAGCCGGATAAAAAGATATTTAACCGCGCCCCAGGACCCCAGAAGAACGTTAATGCTGAAAAAAATATGGTTGTGAGTAGTGAAAATATTATTGACATATTTGTTTTCAGAAAATTAAGTTTGAGTACCGTGCAAAAGTTGTATAATGCTATGTTTCTTCCCCAAAACAGAGGCAAATAAAAATATTTCACCAGGCCCTGCGGGTCCGAAAAGTGTTTTTTTTTTTTTAATATATATACCATTATTTTAAGTATGCATAGAAAATTGGTTAAGATTCCTAATACTTTAACTTGACTCCAGGATTTTAAATGTTCTGATCTGATGTGCAGCTCTTCGCCTGATTGGTGTTTAGTAGATATAATAGTACGGACAGAAATACATAAGGTAAGGTTGAAAAATTGACCAACAAACACCAAACCAGCGCAGAACTCACCACGTGGAGATGGCTACACAGCGAGTTCCTCCCACCCACCCTCCTCTTGCTTAAAGCTCCTTAGCGGAATCTTGGAACAAAATATTGAGATTTATGTCCGAAGCTTGGTAGATACTTTCGTGCTTCCAGTTTTGCGCGAATATAACCGTCTCGTGCAACACTACCGCATACTTCTGAAGAAGATTCTGTTACTACCTTCAGACACTTCTCCAAAGCCTGCGTGTGGAAGGGGAACGTGACAAACCGAAACTTCCTCTTTTCCACAATCATTTCGGTTGGTTCTTCTATTGATACGTTAGCCGAAATTGGAGGTTTCGTTACTATTACTTCTGACCAATCGGTCAATCGATATAATCCGCATATTCTTCAGTGCTTTGCCTATTGCAATTGTCAGTTAGAACTATAGTTTGGTATTTTCGGCCATCAAAATAGAGACCCTTAAAATTATTAGCTTTACACTATAGACGGTTTTTTTTTTTTTTTTTTTGCTAGTTTCGTACGGATTTTGTTTTTATCTACTACCTTGTCTTAGTTAGTTTTGTTCAGTAAATTCATATCTTCTAAAACAGCGGATACGATTTTAGCAGTCGACCTATTCGATATACCTGTTAAATCTTTTGCGGTACTCATTTGTTTAGGACTCACTATTGTTTATTTAGGTTTACTTTAGATTTTATTCTCTAAACGATAGCTCCATGCGAACTCTTCATCGTCTGAATTCGGGGTGGAAGCGCTTAATGTATGTTCCAAGTACGGGATTGAGGCTAACGATTGTAACCCTCTTGTAACTGGTACCGCAGCATCATAATCGATCTGTGTGTCATGCTTTCTTCTGAGCCTATGGGTTTCTGCTTCATCTACATTGCAACACGTCATTTGTCTCTGATTTCTCTGATCTAATATGAGCTCCCACTCCAAAAGCGGTATATAATTTGATTTACCACACTTACAGGTTAATCTATTGCAGCATTTGCAAGAGAAAATATCACATAACTTCTGAGCACCGTTCTTAAATTTCTTTAGTTTGGCTCTTAATGGGGTATATCTCATTTCTTAATGTGGTTAATGATCGTTTTGCATTTTGAGTTGTAATTCAAAATCATATGCTTAATTCGAAGGCAAGACAATACAGGAAGAGAGGCTCGCAGCCATATTGTTTCTAGTTTATTTGAATTCAGCAATGTAAGCGCCGCCTTCGGAAAGCCAGTGTTATGTATTTTGCATCCAGATGCGAAAAAGTGATATTCTCTTAAAGTTTGAGAGTTCTGAGTTGGGCTGAACACAAGGGTTTTACGTGTGTTAATATGGTAGTTATGAAAGTTAGTTAAGCTCTTAATAGTTATTTGCATATATTGAAACCGTGTATTTCATGTTTTATGTATTAATAGTATTGTCTGGCAAAATGGTATTATTACCTAAAAACATTTTATTTGCACAAAAATTAGGAACTTTAGGGCCACTGGGGCCCGGTTAAATATTGTTTTAAAATCAACATATTTGACATGGCTTCATTTCGTACCAATGCACAACTTTTTATAACTACTCAATCCTGAATATCTGAAAAAAAAAATTTCGGACCACCCTAGTGTCCATCCACGAATCAGTGACCTGCTATTCCATGAGTTTTGCTCAGTTAGTGTATAAAGTTACGTCTATGTATAAAATCAATTCGGATTTTCTTTTCAGTGTATATATAAAATTAGTTCAAGATTTTTTCGGTTATATATATATATATATATATAGTCTGTTAGGTAACAGTTGATCGGGTTGATTAGGAGAAACGTGTATTTGACAGCAAATGAAACCATATACATACATCAGAAATGCACAAAAGAAAAATGCACGTACAATTAGTAATGTATCCAGTCATTCGAAGCGTCGATAATGGCTTAGCATCTCCGACGCATTTTACAACCAAGTTTTCCGCATATTCACGTGGAAGAGATCTTAAAATGCGTCGAATTTGCATTGACAGCTGGGTTAAAGTGAAGACCCATTTGCCTTGAAACTTCAGCTTGATGTATGATTAAACTTTTAGAAACTTCTTAAAAACCTTGGGGGGAGGTATAGAAAATTGACCTATTAACCTTCTCCTCCTACTACATGGACTTAAACCGATATTTTCTCCGAAATCCGATGTTGCCAAGAAATTCAAGCTAGCTGACAATTTTCGACCAGAGGAGTGAGTATTTTTCTCCGTCACTTGAGAAAGGTTTTGGCGAAAAAGGAAAAAAAAAAGTAGCGTAGAAACTCCGAATGGTTTGTGTTGTTTCGTTATTTGACACTTTGAGTGGAAGAATCTTCCTCCTTCCTTTGGAGAGGAACAAAATTCGAACTAGACGGCAGCTCTCAGCAAAAATAGGGGGTGAGCAAAAGCTGATCTTCTCCGTCATATGAATATGGAATGGAATGTCTCAAATGTTTTGGCGAAGAAAAAAGTAGTCTGGAAACTCCGAGTGCTTGATTTTGCTTTGTTATTTGACACTTTCAACCTGCTTTCCACAGAATTTTTTTTTCCATTGAGAAGGAATGATCTATATGTGCAGGCAAATTGGTCTGTGTTTGTTTATTTCCCCCTTCTCTATATAGAAAGAAAGAACCCACATGTGTAAGCCATTAATCACAGTGTAATGGGGACCAAAGCTATGGCAACGTCGTTGAACATAAGTTAAGTTATAATGTCACTAGTAAGAGGATATGATTGTTCGGACAGTTCCGATTACCACCCACTAAGGTTTTTAAGATCCTACCAGTTCTATACCCAGACAAAAAATGCAGGTGGTTTACAGGCGCCTATGAAACATGCATAAACAGACATACTTTTACATGCGCCTGAAAATGGAACACTTTTAAACACATAAGACAGGTATCGAGTTTTTTCAAGATCATTGCATGTTCATTTCACGGAAACAGGTGGTTTTCATGTTGATAGGGTTGCAACCTTGCAACGTGAAAAATGCGTGTAAACAATATGTAGAGAGTGGAAAGATATGTACGTAACCGGCATATTCCATGTAGTTGATATATACGTTACCTCATGAGGATCTGACGACAGCTGCTTTTCATTTGATAAAAATGTAATTGATATGTGAAATACAGGTGTTAGCGAATTAGTGAACAGTTAGCGAAATATACATGTAAAGTACATCGCATTAAGTGTACATAAAATTTGCGTGTCACAGGTGTTGGACACGCATAAGACATGTACGTTCCATGTATATATACGGCAGAAGAGACATGTAGGCAACATGTACATGGGAGCCACATGTAACATGCAGTTTGCATGATCATGAATTAGGTATGTATTGTATAGATTGCATGCATGCAGATAGGTAGCTAAAAGTCTATATTTATTATGAATACAAAAAATTCTCAAATTAAATAAAATTTAAACAAGTTATCTTGATTGTCAGCGCCAAATTAAGTTTTCTCTACTATTTTTGACGAGGGGGCATTGGTATATTTGGAGGGGAGAAAGACAAATTTGGGAGTGATTGCTTTCAAATACTTGGGGGAGATCGGCACTCCCAAATCAGGACCTTTTTTAAATTTATATTAGGGGCAGTTTTACAATTTTTAATATAATTTAACCTGAAATTGTGTTTGGACCCCTCCGGAAAGAAATTCTTGCGTACGTCCCTGATGTACCCAATTCCCATCGAGTATTTACCAGTGACGAAAAGTGGGTCATGCGTGATACTGTACTTCAAATGTAAGTATAGAAATAAAATGTGTAAAATTCAAATCCGATTACCAGAATATAGGCTGCATACTTTAAGGAGTAATCCTACTATTTGATCCATCTAATCCAAGGGTTTGCACTCGCCTCTGTATATATGTGTCCGCACCTTGCATAGGTGCATGTCAAAGTGGAGACTTGATGTCTGGATATTGCATGTTCCCTATGCCTGTAACGTGAATGTTTCACTCTAATCAACCTTGTCTATCGAATTTACCTATTTAAGCTATTTACTCACTACACGTGTCTGTTTAATCCATTTATTGGCAGTCATGATCATTGCATTTTCCGTTTACCTGCACATTGCCTGTATATTGCATATAGATGGGTTCACATTTTGCATGTATACGGAGATAATACAGGCAATTTATTCAGTTGTAATCCCATGTATTATACATGTATCAGTACCTTGCAAAGCGAATGTCGAATTGGAGACTTGTGCCTGAATATTGCATGTCTCCTATGTCTATAACGTGAATGTTTAGCTCCAATCCATCTTGTTCACCACACGTATCTGTTTAATCCATTTATTGGCAATCATGATCATGCATGTTCCCATTCACCTGTACATTACCTGTACACTGCACTTAGGGGAGTTACACACTTTGCATGTACACAAAAATGATAAATGTAAAATAATATATTCTACATCATGCATTTTCCATGGTACGCTAATACATGGTATTTACTTGTAATACGAATGTCACGCATGTATATTACATGTTGATAAACAGGCACCTAACCTACCTTGTACTTTTCATTCTTCCTGTATTACGAATGTTATCAACAATCCATTCAAGGTACTTTACATGCACATATTCACTCCATTTACTTGCATGTGAGTGACTATTGCAGGTTTAAAATGAGAAACGACATGGCCTTGAGTTGGCTTCACACGGCGTCCAATTGGCATTGAGCGGTGTTAACAGTTCGCGACAAGCAGTTCTTCACGCTGACTTCTCGCGCTACTGCGAATCTTGACAATATGAGAGGCGCTACTTACAAATATTGTATTAGCACATTAACTGCTCACTTTAGGAAGTAGTGAAAAGAATTACGAACACATACGTGCATCTTTCTATGTCAACTGGTTGTCATGATACACGCTTTTAAAGGTTTCCATATAAAACAATTAGTAAAACGAGCGTCAAGTCCCGCGTCTGATTTCCAGTGGATTTTGTTTCGATTTGCAAATAGAACTCACACCTTTTATTACAGGATAATCAGGGGTGTAGCCAGCAGGTTGTTCTAGGCAGGGGAACATAACTTTCAGGGGGAAGCAAGCTTTTCACATATTAAAAGCAGAATAAATCACCTCTTTCACAACATGAAAGCATTTTAACTCACCATACATACATACATACTGTACGCATATTATATTTTCACAATGCTACGTTAGCAAAAGGCGGATCTTGACAGTACTGAAGTTAAAAACCGGATTGTAAAAGATGGATCAATAAGCTATTCATAAGAAAACAAATGCTGTTTATGGCAATCTGTTTATCTGACTTTGTGTTTATGTGGGTTAAAATAGTAAAGGAAAAAAACTTGAAAAAAATATCAACTCAAATGTTATTATGCAATAATATAGTGTTCACACGGTGTGCGCCCAGAAAGGGAAATGAGAATGTAAAGCACATGATTAATTTTAGCTGTTTTAATTAGGTACAGAAAGCGTACTGATGATGTTTTCCTTTTTCAATTTTCATGTTTTATTATAAACGCACCTCATTTACATTAACTATTAAATAAGTTTATTAAACATATACCAGACGAACCTCATTTCGGGGTTGGAAATAGTTTGGAAAGACAGGGCCTCCTTTTCTCCCCGTGGCTACACCCCTGAGAATAGTAAGCGAGCGAATTAAATAATATCAAGCCTTTGATTTATATATATATATATATATATATATATATATATATATATATATATATATATATATATATATATATATGAGAATCTCTCCATATATGAATGCTAGGCATGTATATATATGCCTAACATCGTAAGAACAAATTAAGTTTTCTCAGATTTTGGATCAATTTTGGAGTAGATTTGTGACTATAAATGAAAACTCGAATCTGCTTAAGGAATTGAAACTGGTTTTGACTTTATCGCATGGCAGTTCCAATGTAGAGCGTGGCTTTACTGTTAATGCGGAATGCATTGTTGAGAACATTAGGGAAGAACTTCTAGTTGCCAGCAGGTGTGTCTACGACACTATATCCTCTATTGGTGGTCTCAAGAATTTCCGTCTTGAAAAGCGACTTATTCATTCTGCTAGAAATGCATATGATAGATATAAGGAGGCTCAGAAGAAGAAGAAAAAGAACAGATGAATCAGCTTTGCGGACCCAGAAGAAAAGGCAAGCTGCTTTGGAAGTGAAGCATTTAGAGGAGAAGAGGACGAAAATTTTGCAGCAAGCCCAAAGAGAAGCAGATCTTCTTAATGAGGAAATTAAGAAGTTGAAAAAGCAGAAAAACACGGGTACTTGGTATGTATGTGCAGAAACTTAAATCGCAAATAGTGTCTTTGAAAGTACAAAATAGTGGGTGCGTGTATATATGTATATATAGTGTCGTTCTGTAAACATGTGAACAACTTATATATATATATATATATATATATATATATATATATATATATATATATATATATATATATATATATATATATATATAAGAGTTTCTAGTTGCCATTTAAGGAATTTTAGTTCCTGTCATTTATGAACAGGTAGGTATGAGCTTTGAAAACCTTACTTATTTCGGTCGATATTTCAGTTCCTTTTGCTTCCTTAGTCGATTTTTTTAAACGAAAGTATTTTCTGTCATTAATAAACATTGTAATATAAATGTTGCTAAAAATGCTTGGCCCATGAAAAATAATTTCACTTCTACTTCACATTCAATTTTATATAAAATAATTATTATGTAATATGAAACGTACACGAAAATTCCATTTTAGTGAGAACAACTCGACTCGGTTTGAGGGTTTAGGACCGGATTAAAAAATACATTTAGGTTTTAAAAATAAATAGTAAAGGAAAATGAGGCGATGTAATAAATTGACTCATTAATAATAACTAAATACATATGTTTGTTGTTTGACGAGATTCTGGTCATCAAATTACTTGTAATAAGTAGATGACAATGCGCTGGCCCACATAAGTTTCCTTGTCCGTCAGATTTTGGCGAAAAGAAAGGACACAGTCCTTCAGTACCTCTCATATTCGCTTGATTTGACCCCAGTGGATTTCATGCTCTTCCCTAATCTTAAATCTGCCCTCAAGGGAGCGTGTTGCATTGATTTAAGCGAATGTGACAGCGGTGCTGTATAGTATTGCAGTGAATGACTTTTTTAAAGACGTTCCACAGCTTCTACGACTGGTCCCGCGAGTGTGTATCTTGTGATGGGATGTATATAGAAAGCTAACTTGGTATATTTTTTTTTCTGGAATCGTTAAGTGTATTGTTTCGAGGCAATCCTAAACTTATTGAACACACTATGTATTTTGTCATTTTTCTGTCTGGTTATATTTTGTACATATTACTCAGGCCATAAAACTGCAATTATTATTATTAACTAACTTGGCCTATGGAACCCCGAGGTTCAATGCCGCGTTCACAAAAGCTCTCCACTGACTTTTATCTGTAGCCAACGAGATCCAGTTTCTACTTTGTATTCCTATTTCTGCGAGATCCATCTTAATATTGTCCTCCCATCTGCGCCTAGGTCTTCCGGATAGTTGTTTTTCGATTGGTCTTCCAGTCTAGACTTTGAAAGCGTTTCTACTTTCTTCCACCCTAGCTACATTACTTGCCCACCTCAGCCTCCTAGACTTGACGATCCTAACAATGTTGGGTAAACCGTATAAATTATGTAGTTCCTCGTTATGAAGTTTCCGCCATTCCTCTTGAGTCCGAATATTCGCCTCAGGATCTTGTTCTCAAATACTTTGTCTATGTTCTTCCCTCAAAATCAGCAACCATGTTTCGCAATTATACAGAACAGCAGGTGATTATCATTTTATATATTTTAAGCTTCAAATTCCTCGACAGAATTCGTGATGACAAGAACTTTTAACCCATTAACGCCGGAATTATTTTTTGTTTTCAATTTTGATGAAATTTGTAATTTTGGTTCATTTAAGTGTAAAGACCACCCATGAGAAATTTTTAGTTCGTGACGTAAACGGTTTCGTTGGAGTACCCCGTGATCATATGAACACGCGAGGCGTTTAAATACATACTTTCAAATATTATGATTAGATGGATGCCCTGTTAAATTATTAACACATATGCAAAAAAGAAAAACATTTATTGTGTTAGAAGCTGTTACATACTAGAAGACAAAAAGAAACACAGTATTGGGACTATGGAATTGTCAGTTTATGGAGCCCCTTATATATGGGACTTTATGGCAATTGAAAAAAAAAACAGTCAGTGCACAAGCTCACATTACATTTCGAATATTTCGTACGAACTGTGCTCGAGCACAATTTACCTGCACAACGTCTACGCTCAGAGCGAATCACTAAATGGTCTCTTCCGTCAAGACGAACATCATCGCTTACACGATATTGTTGACTGCTGAACTTAGAAATAGCTGGACGTCCTGCATCTAATGGTACGGTCTTATATTTCTGCAAATCAGTTTGGACAATGTGCCTTCGAAATTCTAAGTGTGAGATGTCTATTCTGTTTTTTCTCAACAAAAGCCATGCATTTTGTACCGATACGTCAATCATCCAAGAGAAAAGAGCCCACCACCACTTTCTGGATCTGATCCCAATACGATAATATGAGATATTCTGGTCCATTTGATCAGTACCTCCCATGTGCTTGTTGTATTCTCCGAATACATATGGACGAGTAACACGCACTTTCTGCTTTTTACTCTGGGAATATCGCTCGACACTAGAAAGAGGCTTTGTCCCATGACATGTAGACGCAGTTGTGACGACAGAGTTGTCTACCAAACGTACAACACAAATTTCATTAACATTTTTTGCTACCTCAAACGTGCCGCGTGTTCTTTTTTTCATCTCCTTGGAATTTGTAATAGGAGACTCCTTTGGCACTCTATTTTCTCGAATCGTACAAGTAGCATTGTATCCCCTACTGTTGAGGTGCACTAGACGAGGGATTCCTGTGAACAGGTTGTCGAAGTAAATATGGAATGGTAAGTATTTCATACTGGATGGTAACTCGTCTATCATGGTAAGCATAGGAGCTGCGCACTTACCAAACTATTTTTCATACTCACTCCGTCCTCTCGGTTTTTTCCCTGATATACATCAAAATTAATCAAATATCCAGATGAAGTGTTTAGACACCAAACTTTATACCCAAAACGGATAGGTTTCCTACGGATAAATTGTTTACAACCATGCTTACCAAACTATTGCACCATGCATTCATCAAAGTCAATATTTTGTTCTGGCTGAAATAAGGAAATGAAACGTTTTTGAAGTAATATCATGAGTGGACGCAGCTTCCACATTTTATCATCTTCAGTTGGTCGAGTACTATCAGCACAGTGAACAAAACGACATATGTAAAAAAATCGATCTCTTTGCATAGCATTCACCACCAGTTCATTTCTTACATCACCTGCTCCCTCCTAATACGACCTTTTCGAAAGAACTGTATTGTACCCAGAAAGAAAAAAAAATGCAATAGAAACTCTCATTTCGTCTTTAGTAATTCCAGGCGGATTACAGTTTTTGAAAACCATATTTGTTAGATTCCGAAACAAGCAAATCTAAAACTTCATCATCGAAAATCATTTCATAACATTCTGTAGGAAATTTTCCACGAAATGTCGAGAAAAATGCCCCAGGAAATACAGTTGCGACCGGTTTTATGCCATCATGTGTCCAAATATTGGCAACTGTCTTCTTTTTCTTAAAACGTTTACCTTTCGTCTGGTGGGAAGACATTGTTGGTGACTCATCTTGCGTATCATCCTCACCAAGTCGGGTGTTATCCCTAAAAACTACTTCACCGTGACTGGTAAGTTGGCGCCTTGTAAGGTTGTCAATGAGTCCACTGCCATCCTCTTCTCCTGAATCTTCATTCGAAATGATGTTTGGTTCCGGGGGTTCAAGATATATGTCTTGTACGTCTTGCACGTCATTCGATTCCAAAATATCAAGGATTTGTTGCAGTGAAAGACCTCTGTAACAAAAAATATATAATTACAAGAAACAGTACTACCAAAAGTCATTTCTAATAATAATAATAATAATAATAATAATAATAATAATAATAATAATAATAATAATAATAATAATAATAATAATAATGATGATAATAATAATAATAATAATAATAATAATAATAATAATAATAATAATAAAAAAGTGAAACGAATAAAGCAAGTCAAGTGAAATCACTTATAAACTGTTCTAAGTTGATAAATCTGCAAAATTTTACTGTACTATTTATATTTTTACGAACGCACGTAAGAAAGCAAAAACCTGCCTAAACGCCGTGCGTGTTCACACGATCACACTGATGAAAAACTTGAATAAGCGTGCCCCAGATGTTTTCAGGTGAGTCAAATCTAATTAGTTACAAACTTTGACATCTCTAAAATAAAACCCAGTACAAAACCACTTGAAAGGATAAGATATAAGAATATTTGTTAATACTTACTTTGAGGACGATTCCATTTTTCTTCTATTTCTTGCGCACTGCTAATAACTGAGTCTCTAGGTTGCATTCACTCCGCAATGTGGAACTTGTTTTGTTTGAATAGCGTTGCCAGAACCTTCTCTTAGTAGACCACACCAACAATGTGACCAAACCACTAAAAGTGTATCACACAAGACTTATTTTCATAAACACTAACCGCTGTGATCATATGATCACGCACGGCGCTAATGGGTTCTGAGTAATAACACAAATTCCCTGCTTTTAATCGACATATAATTTCTTCGTGAATATGATTTTTGTCTGTTAATATTGATCCTAAATATTCGAAACTATCACTTTATCAAAAGTATTATTTAATATTTTAACGCAACTATTATTATTATTATTATTATTATTATTATTATTATTATTATTATTATTATTATTATTATTATTATTATTATTATTATTACCCAAATGGATGAGTTTTATAAAACCTAAAATGGATGAGTTTTTTTGACGCATTTAATTTACTATTATTTACTGTACAGATTATGATGCCCAAAGCTTGATATTTCAAAATTTAATAAAAGCTATTTTAAAAATGCAGAAATGCTTTGAATTTAGTAAGATCTTGAAAACATGTGAAAGTGGATGGTGGGATTAAAAAGCATCCTTAACCTGGTTTTATTTTGTAGGCTAATGTTGACAGTGAGAGGATGGTCAAATAGTTGGTTTAATAAACAACTAGAAATGGAAATACATCGAAGAAATTCATTATTTGATATTTGTCCAATTGACCCAACAACACTCTTATCACTGAGCAGATGTAACCCACATGATATGTACAGTATATTTTGTGTAACAAGAAATGTTAAGCGATATTCCTTAATAACTGCATTCCTAATACTGGAAATTCAGAATTAAATTAGGTTCGTGGTTAAAATTGAGTAAACTGTGGTAGCTCCAAATAAACTAGACTGGGAGATTGTAAAGCAGATTTGTTATTAGAATCAGAAGATAAGCTGATCAGTTAAGTTAGTCTTTTAACAGTGCATATTATATATATATATATATATATATATATATATATATATATATATATATATATATATATATATATATATATATATATAACTTTATAAGTATCATAGCATACATATTACTTTGGTTTGATATCACGTGCAAATTATTTTCAATTTTTCAGAGCTCTAAATGGTTCTTTTATGTCACTAGACGATATTAAGCAAGTGCTTGGGGAGAAGAATGCACAGAGCTTTTACCAGGTAAATCGTAATTTAAATAGTAATATTCTGATTTCTATAAAAATATCTTTCGTGTTGGTATAGCTTTATATTATTGTTTAGCTATTGTTTATTAAGTATTAAGTTTCCACTGCATTCATTGCTGAGTATCAAGTTAACTATGCTCATCAGTTTACTTACATTCTCTTCTAGACTTGTTTTACTTACGTGATCGCAATTTTACTTGAAGTTCTATTAAATTTAGAACTAAATAAGTTAGGAGTCAATCTCTCATAACCGCCTTAGTTTTCAAGGTACTGACAAATATCTGCGGATAGATCGAAACGAACTGTAATCAAGAATTTAAATCAAAATATATATATTTCCTTAAAAAATTCTCCACAAATACCCGTTGTCAATGCCCTGTACTGTCTACAGGATTTAACTCAATTCTTTTCTATGTGTCAACAGAATCTAATGCAGTTAGATGAGCATATAGGGTATTCTCACCACTTCATTAAACTCAAGAAATGTATTGACACTATTTTGGTTTGATTTACTATCATTTTCTGAGCAATATTCAGAGAAAGATTTAAAATGGCGGCTTAAAAATTTTTGATGTTGAAGATTTATTGGTCGATATGAAAAAAGTAAATAAAAATCCGAGAACTGTTTACGCTAAAAGTTTTAGGAATAATATTGACAATAAGTTACCGAAACCTCTTTTATCTGTGTTGATAAAATTTCCAGAGACAGTAAACTAGCAAAATTCGTGGCCTGACGCGTAAAATAAAAAGTTATGGATAGAGCGTGGTATATATATCCATACTAGGGTGGAAGTCATGTAGCTAGGGTGGAAGAAAGTAGAAACGCTTTCAAAGTCTAGACTGGAAGACCAATCGAAAAACAACTATCCGGAAGACCTAGGCGCAGATGGGAGGACAATATTAAGATGGATCTCGCAGAAATAGGAATACAAAGTAGAAACTGGATCTCGTTGGCTACAGATAAAAGTCAGTGGAGAGCTTTTGTAAACGCGGCATTGAACCTCGGGGTTCCATAGGCCAAGTTAGTTAATAATAATAATTGCAGTTTTATGGCCTGAGTAATATGTACAAAATATAACCAGACAGAAAAATGACAAAATACATAGTGTGTTCAATAAGTTTAGGATTGCCTCGAAACAATACACTTAACGATTCCAGAAAAAAAAATATACCAAGTTAGCTTTCTATATACATCCCATCACAAGATACACACTCGCGGGACCAGTCGTAGAAGCTGTGGAACGTCTTTAAAAAAGTCATTCACTGCAATACTATACAGCACCGCTGTCACATTCGCTTAAATCAATGCAACACGCTCCCTTGAGGGCAGATTTAAGATTAGGGAAGAGCATGAAATCCACTGGGGTCAAATCAAGCGAATATGAGAGGTACTGAAGGACTGTGTCCTTTCTTTTCGCCAAAATCTGACGGACAAGGAAACTTATGTGGGCCAGCGCATTGTCATCTACTTATTACAAGTAATTTGATGACCAGAATCTCGTCAAACAACAAACATATGTATTTAGTTATTATTAATGAGTCAATTTATTACATCGCCTCATTTTCCTTTACTATTTATTTTTAAAACCTAAATGTATTTTTTAATCCGGTCCTAAACCCTCAAACCGAGTCGAGTTGTTCTCACTAAAATGGAATTTTCGTGTACGTTTCATATTACATAATAATTATTTTATATAAAATTGAATGTGAAGTAGAAGTGAAATTATTTTTCATGGGCCAAGCATTTTTAGCAACATTTATATTACAATGTTTATTAATGACAGAAAATACTTTCGTTTAAAAAAATCGACTAAGGAAGCAAAAGGAACTGAAATATCGACCGAAATAAGTAAGGTTTTCAAAGCTCATACCTACCTGTTCATAAATGACAGGAACTAAAATTCCTTAAATGGCAACTAGAAACTCTTATATATATATATATATATATATATATATATATATATAAGTTGTTCACATGTTTACAGAACGACACTATATATACATATATACACGCACCCACTATTTTGTACTTTCAAAGACACTATTTGTGATTTAAGTTTCTGCACATACATACCAAGTACCCGTGTTTTTCTGCTTTTTCAACTTCTTAATTTCCTCATTAAGAAGATCTGCTTCTCTTTGGGCTTGCTGCAAAATTTTCGTCCTCTTCTCCTCTAAATGCTTCACTTCCAAAGCAGCTTGCCTTTTCTTCTGGGTCCGCAAAGCTGATTCATCTGTTCTTTTTCTTCTTCTTCTGAGCCTCCTTATATCTATCATATGCATTTCTAGCAGAATGAATAAGTCGCTTTTCAAGACGGAAGTTCTTGAGACCACCAATAGAGGATATAGTGTCGTAGACACACCTGCTGGCAACTAGAAGTTCTTCCCTAATGTTCTAAACAATGCATTCCGCATTAACAGAAAAGCCACGCTCTACATTGGAACTGCCATGCGATAAAGTCAAAACCAGTTTCAATTCCTTAAGCAGATTCGAGTTTTCATTTATAGTCACAAATCTACTCCAAAATTGATCCAAACGTTCATTCCTGGAATATTCTCTCAGTTCCCTCAACATGTTATCACTACGACAAAGTTTCTCGTGTTCCCTTAAACTTCTGTCTGCCGTGGAACTTGATATCCAGTTGCACTACAACAGAATAGTTAATAATAGTTCCATCCTTTTCTTAGCAATGTTCATGTTAAGTGCAATTGTAGGGTCGAAACAGGAAATCGCCCTTGTTAATTTATACTTCAATGGGGACCTTTCCAGCATTTTTGAAATAAACTTTATTAGGGCCAATCTGCAATTTTCTCTAAACCTTAATACATCTATGCCTTTGACAGTATCATGCACTTTCCTAATTGCATTCTTAGCGGCAATTCCTATCTTTACTTCTGTTGGTGACAGAAGATTTTTACCCGCCAACTCTATAGCCGTAAGAGATTGTTCACTTCTTGTCAATATTTGTGGCTGAATAATGTTCTCCATTTGTGTTCTTATGATGCGAAGATCATAGAGGAATGGGGCTAACGGCACATCACTCTGAAACTGACATAAGAAAGGTTCAACATCACAAGCTCCTCCTTTAAAAAACTCGAACTTCGCAGCAAGTAGGGGATCACTTATGTGGGAAGCTACCGCTTGAAAACTGGGTGTGTCAATGGTTTTACTTTGTTTCACTTCATTGACGCAACATAATTAAGTTCGGCAACATATCCAATGCACGCTGAGCAACTTTCACATTCTCCACCCAACGAATAGCACAAAACTTCTTCGGAAAAATAGTAGACTTGGTAATGCTTGTATACAGAGCCCTTCTAGCAGGACTATCTTTGAATAAATTATAAAGTGCCCTCAGGAATGGCATAATGTCCCAACCAGTTTCAGTCATTGCAGTCTTGAACGAACCATGCCTATGAAAAAAATAAATTAAAAAATCAGAAATGTTGCACCAAACCTTATTCGCAAATATGAAAGTCACGCAAAATATTTAGTATCATCACCACAGCTTTTTAGAACGTTGAAGAAAACAAAAAATGCGGGAAAATTTTTGCTCTACCTTAAGGTTAGGTGAGGTTAGTTTAGTTCAGATTCGGTTCTCTTCAGAACTGGAGTGATGATACTAAACTTGTACCAAATTCACTTTACGAATACACGAACCAACTAAAAGAAACCAAACTTTTGCCCAAAATTTCGATTTACCGGTTTTGACGTTTTTTATGCCTTCAAATCTTCTTCTCATATGCCTTTTGTTGCATTCTAAGATCTGCAGCTGATTCGACTAGACGGCTACTTTTGCTAACCCTTTATGTGGGAACAGCCTTGAAAGTGTGGTGTTAAACGCGTTTTCTCGCGTAGGTTATGTCATTTTAGGTATAAAACAGATTTCCTCCAAGCCGATCACATATATACTAATGTATTTATTCCTACTAATACAAAATAAATGTCATGGATGGCCAATTGTAATAATATGGTTCTCGTACTTCGGTATATAGTTGTAGATTAGATTAACTTAGGTTCGGTAATTGCAATTCACGGTCATTCTTACGTTTAGTCACCTGTATGAATTTCGACAAGTTATGAATTTATTAATGGTTTGTTAGTAATATTCATTGAAAAGAAAAGTTGTCACTCATTTTGTTTTCAAGCAAGAGTACTCCCTGCTACATAATTTGCCTATGTATTTTGTGTATATCCTATTTAATTTCCTTTCTCATGTAGGTTATTTAGCGTATACGCGTAAATACACGTAAACAAACACACAGAAACTTACTATCCCCATTATGCAAAATAGGCCAAAGTACAGAAGATGCCTCGGTTGTTTAGCAAGTGAAATAACAGATCATTAGATTTTTGGTTTGCTTCTTAATTTACGCTTCTTTACATTGTTTTAGGTTAGATCAGGATAAATTTGGTTAGTTTAGGTCGCTTACTTCCAAAAGAAAGTAATGTATGTCTCTTGTCCGTGAATGGATACACTGGATTAACTCAAACACGGTTCTACCAAATATAAAACTTGCAGGCAGAATAGGATGAAACCCAAGTTTCTTAGCGATTTTATGGCCAACTCTAGTTTCGAAGTGGCGGTTACAGGCTAACTCACTTTACTCACAGCCCGTTTTCTTCAATATCAAAACTAACTTAAGATGGTTCAACCTAACGTGATTAAAAATGTCCAAAATTATATTTAAAAAAAATATGTAAGAACTGAACAAAATCGGTGGAACCATGTATTAGAGTAGTGTCAATATACTTCTGCTAAAATAATTAGGAACTGCCCTTATGATATGTATTATCCGACACAGCAGCAGCCTTATTTCTTCTTTCTACACAGATTTTTTTAAAAATAATTTTAGTTTGCAACGGGGTACATATCATGCACTTGACCCCCAAAATGTGCACAGACTTGGGCTACATTACATATACTTACACTGTGTGTAATCCACAACTTTCCATGTCCAAGACAGATCATCCACTTGGTAACTTACTTTTGAGGTCTTCTTTTCAATCTCTCAAAAATTTATGGTTCACATTCGGCCCGTCCATTGATATTTGAATTATCTTAATTTTATCCAATTCCATTATACCTTCTCTAAATCCTTGAAGTAAGTCAAGAGCGGTGGACCGGCCTAAAAACACTGAAGTTAGCTAGCGCATATTAACTTTCTCTATAACTCTATCCCAATATCGCAAATGTTATGTCCATCTGTTGTTTCTGGGAGACTTTATTTAATGACTCATAAAATTCTACAAAATAAAATCACTTTGGTTAATTTTTTTCGGCAAAAGTTCATGTTTGAAAAAAGGTGCAATAGCATTGTAACCAATCTGAGTTCGAGGTCTCTATTTGGGTGAACATTTATTTGTAACCGTTTCGTGTAATCTGGTCGCTGTTCGTGGTTCGTGGTCCTACCAATAAGTATCTTCCTGATACTTGAACTTACCTGGACAGGACGATGAAGGACCTCTCCAAGAAAAGGTTACAAACTGTTCCCAAATCGCTCGTCGGTTTCAATAATGAGATGAGCATTAGGCGCCGAGAGGTTCGAGTGTCTCGTCTCGAAAACCTCACGGACGATCAGACGGTCATCCAGACCATAACGCACATAAACATCACTCATACAAACAACGAAAACACACTGGATTAAATGACACTATACTTATTTATTAGAACACTACTATATTAAAAAAACTAGTGAAGAGGAATGAACACAACACTGAACACTGAATATGTATAATAATTTTCGTCGCTGAAATCACACTTTGCCTTTTCAGTGCGCGATAGCCCTTTAAATATATAAGATTATAATTCGGATTTCACTGTAAATGCTTCTCTCACACCATTGCCACACTTGGGGGATTAGCACTGGGGAAAAGTCGTTTGGATCGTCCCACGATGAATCCAGTTGTTACGCTGAACCATCCTAAAACGTAGAGGTGATTCTTCAGCAAATTAAACAAGAAATTCTCCAAAGTAGAATGCTGATGTTGGAGGGCGCGTGTGTAACTTACATGTACGCACAAGGTCTGCGGACCTGGGACTTCACTAGTTGGGGCTAGCCGTAATAAAACGTTCTTCGCCGGCTAATAGCTTGTGCCCCTTAACAAAAAGTCAGACTTAATTCCCGACGCAACGTGCGTGGTGGCTGCTTCTAAACTTGGAGTCGAACTCCCTGAGCACCAAAGCTCAAGGTACGGGTTGCAATGGTCAACTAAAAAGTGTTGGCAGTTCATTCCAAAAATCACTCAGTTAACTCACCTGTAGGCACATACAAACAGAATACGGAAAACAATTTATGTTAATTTTAGTCAACTGCCCAGAATGCACGAGACACTGCGACAGGCACGTAGCCAAATGGTGGGTCCGGGGGGTCCGGACACCCCCCCCCCCCTTCAAGACCAGAAATTAAAAAAAAATAATGAAGGATGAAACAAAAAGAAACGAGAAATAGGAAGAATCAGCGGTAAAAATAAAAAGCGAAAAATAAAAATAATTTTACATCATCGCTTCTGTGCAGTTCGAACATATTATTTCAGAAACTTTTATTAACTGTTCCTTTAACTTGTCATTTGGAACAGACAGTAGTTGACGGAATAATAGAAACAAAAAGTTATGTGGAAAGTAAGTTCTGTTAACATTTGATTCAACAGAGAAAGGAACGCAAATATTATAAAATATTTTACATTATTGGATACGTACTTAAAAAAAAAAATAGTTGAGGTCATAATGAAAGGAAAATTGTTATATTTGAATGAACAGAAGAAGAAATGTAGATATTGTAAAATCTTTTTAATATTCTTTTATTCGAGATTTCTTCATAGTTTGCTACTAAAATATTCACTAACATGTCCTCATTTTCTTGTCCTAACAAACAAATATGTGTTGCTAGTAAAATAGTTTAGATTGATGAAGCCCCCGGTGTGATAAGATAACCACAATATTTCATGTCACACTGCCGCCCCCTCCCATTACGAAATCCAGACTAAACGAACCAATCTATGTTACCAATAAAATAGTTTAGAATAATCGAACTCTGGTGTGACAACCACAATATTTCATGTCTCGGATCCCCCCTATTACGAAATCCTGGCTACGTGCCTGCACTGCGATAACTCGGGCGTGAGAAAGTACAGATAAGGAACTGCAAAAACTGATGCTGGTGCCACTCTGGTCACTTGAATACCTGTTCTGGTCTGGTCTGCTCTAATCTATTGCAACGTTGCATAAGCGATCAAAGAAAACACTTAATTCAGTTCCCAATAACTATAGAATATATACTGTGCATATAATAAGTCAGGGAGAAACACTGAAATGGTTCGTCACTAGCTGAAATATTCTCACTAAAAGCAATGTTTTAAATATATATATGAGAAAACGATGAAAGACTTCTTTGTCCAATTGTGTGGGAAAGAAGCAATTCCCACCGAAGAAAGAACTTATATGCGTTGCAGAATAAAGTATAAATCGAAAATAATGATCACTGTCTTTACGAAATATACAGAGTGTCCACAAAAAATCCTTCTATAACCTGGTAGCGGTTATACCATACGTTATTACATATCCTATTTTGTCTTGCTGCAGTTGCATTTTGGCGGCAATTGCACTGTCCGGAAACATAACTGGAAACACAGACACGTCACTACCACTTGTACGTAACGAAGAACGGCTCATTACACTCTGCAGACACCAGAAAATTTCTGCTTTAGTCACACTATCGTTAAGAAAAAATAAGTCTAATTCACGGGGAGAAGTACCTTGAGTACGCTTACTCTGTCCAGGATTAGCTGTTGAAGAAGCTTGCTTCTTTTCTCCCTTCTGAAATTCCGATACTGTTGAAGCTTCACTTGTAACACTGACACTTTTGGGATCTGTTTCCACAGTTTGTTCGTTTTCTTGAACTTTCTTTCCTTGTTCGAAAAAGCAATGTAACGCTGCTGAATTACGTACAGCATCAAATTTTATTCTGTTTGTCACTACTCATGTGGCTTGTAAGAGCTCTACGGCCCATGTTGCTCAAATTAAAAGTTTTTTTTAACACTTTGCAGTAAGCTTTGATGTTATCGGGCACTTTTTGGATCCAACAACGAAATAAAGGATCATTTAACCAATCAGACTGAAATACATTATGTTTATACATTATCACACGAATGTTTTATAACTGCATTCACTGAAAGTTAATTTTATCACTAAATGCGAACAGGAATTATGCTACTCGATGAAAACTTAACTAATGAACACCAACCAACCTCAGCTCGAAACAACAAAGGAACAGTCCCGCTGGATAACAAGTGAAAGCCAAGTAGAGAGCAAAAGGGTACGTTCGAAGTTATTCGATTGCTCATCACGGAGATTTCGCAAAGGGAATTTTTCGATTTCTACCGAACAGTCTACCGGATATAGTCCGATTTAACAGAAGATCTACCAACCACAATTGGCACCTCCGAATTGGTCCTCCGTTCAGCTGGATCAATCATCACTCAGTCGGTATCCAACGTTTGCTAATTCAGCAGGAACGGTTTGATATATTCATTATTGTTTTTATTTAAAATGAGAAGCAATGTAAAACGAATGTAATTAGTAGACGGTGGGAGTAAGATGATTAGTTAACAGTTATAATTACTGGTTTGATTCCAAATATCCTTAAGGAATGAACTATTTATAGGGCCAGTCCTACAATGTGTGGATAACTTTATCCGCCTAATAAGTTAGAAAAATTTCGCGGCAGTAACTCTCACTTTACATACAAGCTACACACTAGTACTGTGATCAGAGGGCGCATCGCGTAATTATATCAGGTTGTGGAGGGATAACAAGAGGTGGTAGGACTGGCCCTCCCGAGAGATTTTTATCGGTACCTTTAAAAATGTTTTGAAAGTACTTCAAAAGTAATGATTTGAGCAAATATGTAAAATGGAGGCATCTTTCAGGCGCGGACCGCGACATACCTGCCATCTGCTGTCAGAAATAACAATAAAAACAAAAGAATGTCAGTCGCAATTCGGATACGTAGAGTAACGGCATAATCGAGTGAGAATAGCGGAAGGGTGCTACGCGACGTGACGGAGGATGTTTTCAGAAGCGTCCATTAGCATGGACCTCGGTGGAATTCGAAATCACTTTGATAGAACTGAATCTATCAGGTGGACAGTTCAATAGAAATCGAAAAATCCTCTCCCTTTGCATTATAAGCATATCTCTAGTTCTATCAAGTAGATTACCTGGTAGAAACGTTATTAAATACACTTTAGCGATACACACAGGAAGGACTCTTTTTAGGCTTTCCTTTTCCCAGCAAAAGAAATTTACATTGCAAAAACATTAGATTTTAGACTAAATTTCTCTGACTCCTAGCAGAATTCCCTGACTATTCCCGAATTTCATAATTCCCTGATTTTTCCAGGTTTTCCCGGTCGCTACCCACCATGAATTAGTGCAACAGGTATTTCCCAATCATGTGATTTCTCGCTTTGATGACATTGAATGGTCTCCCCGTTCCCCAGACTTGACCGCTCTAGATTATTTTTATGGGGAATTTACAGTCTATGTCAATAAACCAAACAATGTAGAGGATTTAAAATTGCCATAAGAAATAATATTCGCTTGATAACAAATGAAACATTTGCAAAAGTTATGGATGACGTGTTAGTTCGTTGTTAGAAATGCATACGATTGAAGGGAGGATACCTAAAATCTGTAATTTTCAAAAAATAGGTAATGTTGTCAATGTCCTGTATTTTCATGTATCATACTACTTACTACTTCAATTTTATAGCTGAAAGTTTCACACGAATTAAATTATACTAAATATAAATGTGGTCGTTAATTAATTGTCATACTGTATATATATAAATCCTACCGTTAATTACAAATTTTCTGAATTCTTTACGCATTGAAACCAAGCTATGCATAAGTACAGAAACTAATAGAATGGTATGTCTGTCAACGGGTATCGCAGCAAAACCGGAAAGAGTGAGAAAGAGTTTTCTGATAAAAACCATCATTTCTGGGTTCAACGTTAATCATAATAGTGGAAAAACGATAAGAAAGAGAGAAACTGTTTTCTGATATGCATTTATCATCTAAAGAATTATCTTTTCTACTCTTATCAATATAATAAAATGCAGGCGGTTGAAAATCCGCTGGAACTTCTATTTTCAATATTGATACTAATACAGCAAAAGCGATAAAATAAAAAACACAAGAAACTATCCTTTAAAATATGAATTTAGTGTTCCAAAATTAGGTTCAATCGCAGTACCAATCTCCCTATTGTAACTAGAATATACTACTACTACTAACAGAAATAGACTACTACTTCCGGTTTCAATATTGATTATTAGGAAGAACAGTAAAAAAATGGCGAAATATTTTTTTCTTCAATATGGATTTAGCATTTCAAAAGCAGATCTCATATCAATCTTTAATCCCTTTACTGAAATCGGAAAAGGTTAAATAGTGTGAAATGGTTTTCCTTAATACTAACTGACTGTTCTAAAATTAGATTGACTCTTTATTGAAATTGGAAGTTGTAGAACCATGTCATTTCAGGTTTTAATACTAGATTTTCATATTGAAAAAAAAAAGTTACTGTAGTTTTACAATTTGAAAAAAAAAACTCACTTGTCCTAGGAAAAAGATTACATGTTACACTACATACTAAAATGGTTAAGGAAATATATATAAATAGTTGAAGACTTTCGCCAGAACTTTTCAGGTCCTGGATTCGTTGTTCGGCGGGAGAGCACCAATATTTAATTTCACATTCATTCATTTTTATTAATTCCGAAATAACTTATAAGTTCATGGAGTTTTAAGAACTCCTCAGGATGGGTTTTTATGCTTCCCAAACTTCAAACAAGGTTATCGATTGGGCAATGAAAATAACTATTTGCTCAGCAACTACTAACAAATGGCCTAGCGGAATAAGCATGTGAAAACTGCTCCAAGAACATCTGCACCAAATTTACAGTATATATTAACATTTATGAGAAACTCAGTTTCCAAAGTTTCAGCTCCCAAGCGCTTTTGGAGGGGTGTTAGGAGGGGGTGGGAAGGAAAATTGAAATTATTTTCTTTCTCCTGATCGGCTCAGCCTATTTGCATGAAAAAAAAAAATAGATGTTAGCTGTTCTCAACAAGAAAAAAGTCGGAAAATAGTTTTTTTGAAATTTTGAGGGTTGAAAATTGAAGTCAAAAAAATTTTGAAATTTAAAAAAATATATTTGTGGAATACTAACTGAGACACCCACAATTTTTTGTCAGTTTTGTCTTGAGAGGGTCCCTAACAACATATATTGTTTTCATTTTGTTTGCAAGTGTACCTCATAGTGAAAGAAAGGTAAATGTGCGTAGGTCAGCATCTATGCGGTATACGAACGATATACACTGTACACCACTAGGATAACCAATACCTTTGAATGGGGGGATGAAGTTGTTATAACATTGGAATCTTATGATAACAAGTATTTTTTGTCTTAATGGTAATTGGTCTCTGAGGATGAAGGGGATTCTCGACCCTGTTCGCACCTCCCTTGGCTACGCCACTGCTGTACATCAACTGAAATTATACATTCCCGCATTTTGTGTTAATTTTGCACATAATCAATGTTCTGTGATATATATAGATTTTTGTTTAGTAATTGTTCTTGTTTTCTAATAGTTGGTTAATAATATGCCTGTTGTTAATAGGTATTTATGTGTTTAGTTTGTTTCGATGGTATTACTGTATGTGTGTTTAATATGACCAAATAAAGAATGAATTAAAAGAAATTAATCCTCATCACTATTTTCGTCCACTACTGGAAAATTTCGGTTTTCGTGAACAGAACTGTTAGCTTCTGTTCTCACGTTGCTGCTATTGTGTATTATTTATTATATGCGAGATACTTATCGAAAATCATTCGAGCAGCTGAAATACTCAGTAAAATGTTCACGAAAACCGAAATTGTTCCAGGCAGCAGTGGCGTAGCCAAGAGAGGTGCGAACAGGCTCGAGAACCCCCTTCATCCTCAGAGACCAATTACTATTAAGACAAAAAATACTTGTTATCATAAAATTCCAATGTTATAACAACTTCATCCCCCCATTCAAAGGTATTGGTTATCCTAGTGGTGTACAGTGTGTATCGTACGTATACCGCATAGATGCTGACCTACGTACATTTTCCTTTCTTTCACTATGAGGTACACTTGCAAACAAAATGAAAACAATATATGTTGTTAGGGACCCTCTCAAGACAAAACTGACAAAAAATTGTGGGTGCCTCAGTATTCCACAAATATATTTTTTTTAATTTCAAAATTTTTTTGACTTCAATTTTCAACTCCCCAAAATTAAAAAAAAAACTATTTTCCGGCTTTTCTCTTGTTGAGAACACCTAACATCTTTTTTTTCTCATGCAAATCGGTTCAGTCAGTCAGGAGAAAAAAAATCAATTTTCCTTCCCCCCTCCTAACTACCCTCCAAAAGCGCTTGGGGGGCTTAAACTTTTAGAAACAGTTTCCCATTAATGTTAATCGATACTGTAAATTTGGTGCAGATATGCCTGGGGGCAGTTTTCACATGCTTATTCCGCTAGGCCCATTTTTTTAATTTCCACAAATCAATATATATCATTAATGATCCTACAATGTACTCATTCGTCAGGAAAAAAATAAATCTAGAATAAGTACTATGTAATGAATAAAAACAAGATTACAATTGACTGAGAAAACGTAGCGCAGTTGTAGCATAATGCAGTAAACACAAAAAATACTTGAAAGAACTTAATTCAATATCAGTACAGTTCACTCCAAATTCTCCTTTCGCCATAAAATAAAAATTATTCTTGTAGCCACAAGTTCTTACTATATCATTTTTATTAAATTTAGTTTAGGGACGAATATGACTGAGCAAACGAATTTGTAACTACTTTTGCTCTTACGGAAAAGCTTGGAGAGAAAATATTAATTGCATCGCTAAACCAATGTAACCTCACTTACATTTCGTGTAACACACTTTTGGCATCATACTGATACGCATACTTCGTCGTACTGGTTTCACTGGTAGGTCTTTCTTGTTTGTCTTATTTATCTTTGTTTTAGGAACAAGCTGAAATAAAACAAGCAATAATAAGTTTTAACCATTAACGTTCTCGGAAGTTACAAAAGCTTTTCAAACTCTACGATGGCAAGGTTGTTGGAATTTCTCCAGTGAGTTTTACTGGATAAAACGTGTATATATACATAAAATCTCCAAACAAAAATACAGTATGCTTCAAATCCTGAATTAAAACGATATCCTTGCTGTGATTATAATTACTTTTCTTTTTCAATCGTGTTCGTCAGTACAAACCTTATTTCAGAATTGGCTTAAAACATGTATTTGTTAAGGGGAAATCTCCAGAACAGAATACCATTGAAAAAGAATACATATGCTTGAGAATCATTGTAACCTACCCAAGTTTCATAATAATAATAAAAAAAATATTGTAAAAAGAAAAAAATGTGAGATGAAACTCCGGCTTACTGCAAAGCTGGTTAATTCTCTATGAGTTGGAAGCACTGTACAAGTAACCTTAAGTGTTGGTAGCGCGAGCTTCGTGTCGTTCGGGATGACGTCACGTTGCGACCAAGGTGTTCGCTTTAAGCAAGGAGCTGGTTACAGTGCTACGAAGCCCAGGTGAGTGATGCAGGTTAAGGAAAGAATGGGTCTTTAAAAGCGTTTGCGTAAAGTTAACCTTTCTTTATTAACTTCTTTCAATATTATAACAGACCCTGACTATTGAGTTTATTCAGGTTTTGACAGTATTATCTGTTATTTATGAAAGTATTTTCTAAAAATAAGAAAAGAAAAGGAAAGTAAATCGAAGTTATCGTATCGTAACTCAAGTGATTTATGCAGGTATACTTAAGCCTTAAGCCTGTCTCCGACGGGACTGAAGTAAGGCTGCGATTCACGATCTAAAACTCACGACCTTACTTAACGATCGTGTGAGAGGTAACTTGCCCTTAGGTCTGCTTGAAATTTTCTGCTGTCTTTATTTGGATCCTTACTTGGAAGAAATAGACTGATTTTATATTTTCTTCTGGACTTCCATACAACTACCAATCAGAAAAGAGTAGCGCCTGACGACATTCAACTTTATTTCTCGCTGCAATTTCAAAACAATACTGCATTAACAAGAGAAGCATTAATAAAATTAATACAATCATATGAAAAATATGAATTTTTAGATAACGTGAACCACGATTTATATTATTTTTAAAACAAACTGCAAGAATAAAGACCTTAGAGAGGGTATGCAGTGAAGTAAGTAGTGTCCGCCCGAACACAACAGGTGTGAACAAATGTAATTAAATCTTTTAAAAGAATAAAAATAGGTTATTTAAGTATGTTGTGCAGCTTGTATACCAAAAAATGTAACATGTTTTAAAAAAGCGTGCAAGTTTACTTTTGGCGCACCACTCGAAATAATTGTTCAAAAATTAGAATTTCTTTACTAATTTCCTTCTTATTGTTTTCTAAATGATTTGTGCTGGGTGACATGAAAATATCCACAATGCATAGTTAAAATTCAAGGGCGTATCATAAGCAATTGTTGAAAAATTATAATTCTTTTACTATTTGCCTATAAATACAGCGTCCGAACGCATGCATAAAAACTACAGGCCAAAAAACACAGAACAACCTGCGCTAGGTCGCCAATAAAAAGCACGAATGCTATCTAACCGAAGCTTGGGGGCCCGAGTGTTAGCGAGGGAGTGCATCAGTGAAGGTGGGTATCCGCATAAGCGAGGGTAGTGGAAACGAATGGGTTTTGACAATGATAAGAGTTTCAATAGCATTTGTCATGGTTTAATACTAGTAGCGTTTCACTTATAAACAAAATACAACTTCTGTACATTTGTGCAGAAATTCACCGCCGGTGTAAAATAGTTTTTATACAGGCATCTTTCATATGAACTTACTTATTTTATCCGTCGTAAAGCATTTGTAATAATTTTACACTAGTAATTCTACACATATAAACATAAAATTCAGGTGTGGTACGCGAAAAGTAAACCAGCACCAGAAACAGAAACAATGAGAGTTAATTGTCGTCAATGTTGTGTGGCAGTCGTGCAATTTTAGGGAACAGTCCTACAATGCTGGCACAATACAGAAAGTCCGGGTGCAGTGCATGAGAGGAGCTCCCGGCGCGGTATAGGTTTACTTTATGGGTTATGTGAGCATTTTTGTGGGTAATGAGCTGAGCAGATACACTCAGTACCTATACTAGAAAATTGGTCTTTCTTTATTTTAGCTTTCCGCGCCTGATAACTGTCCTCATTTACATATGTGGACAAGTCATTTGATTTCAAGTTCTACAATCTGGTGAATACAAGGATCTACAGACCTATTTTCAGCTGATAGAGACTCCCTCTTGTTCGTATCTCGCTGCCGAATTTTCGGAGTTACTAATTTCATTAGCGTGTGGAATTCTGAATAGTCCACTCTGTAGGTTTTTTTTTTTTTTTGTAGGAACGAGGATCTTCTGTATATAGTTCATTATTGACCATTGAAAATACGATGCTTTACTGTGCATTATTGGGGCGAAGAATTCACTCCCTGACCAGCAGTTCCTCTTTATTCTTTCTCTCTCGTTTTTTGGGGGGAGGGGAGGGCGGATATTGTCTCAACAACGGAGCAGATATCAATGCTACGGCTATTTCATCCTCGGATGAACTCATATTCTGAAATAGATAAACAATAATATTTACAATTACGACAGTTGATTGCCTGTGCGTAACACATTCTTCAAGTTTTTTTGTCTGTTTAACACACCGACCAAGAGAGGCTCTGCTGGTAAAACCTACCTAGTTTTAAGGATCGTCTGACACCCCTACATCACCTCAGGATAAAGAAATTGTATGGAAGTTTGAGTTAAGCAACACTGCTAAGTTATAGCCTGGATTGAGGCCTTAGTTCAGATCCGTGCAAGACGGGCTTTATAGTTAAGCATGTTGATTTTTGTTTTCATTGCAAAGTTAAATTAAAAGTTGCTAGTCGGAAATTAAATATACTACTGTTATGGAAAAATTCTCACGCAAGTGGAGAATTAAAGAATGATAATTTTCCTGGAATTTCCAGTTAAAAAAAGGAAAAAAAGGAAAAGGAAACTATTGAATTGCAGTTGAGCTATCGTTAGAAATTCAAGCTTGTTGATCCATTTAATGTCTAATTTCTCTCCTCCCACATTTATGATGCTTCGGGAAGCCACTTGGCAATAACTGAGTTCCATACATTTTGAGAAAAATTATTGTAAAGGTTCCTATTTTCTACATTGAATTTATTATTGGATTTAATGCTAACTTCAAAAAACATTTGTTACTTGAAAACAAAACTTTTTAAAGAAAATAATTTGAAGTTGTTGCTAACGGAGATTTCTATTTATTTTATTGTTACTTGTTAAATGGTCAAATATTTTCTATATTTATATATACCACTTTCGGATTTTGTTATAATAAAATTTTTTCACTTGTTAGAAAAAACTTTTACCTTTACAAGTAGTCGTAGAAATTCTCCTGGTAATCTTACTAGATATTTATATGCATATAAATAAGCCTTGTCCATTATTGAACCCATCACTCCACGTCGTCATTATTCTCAGCCCCGTGGGGGAATGGAATTCTTCTCTCTCTCCTTTTATAATTTTATATTCTAAAGGGAAAAGTGAGGTAACGTCCGTTCTCGCAGAACTGTGGATAGTGGGGGTAATTTAAAAGTTATATATGTGTCGTTCACCCGTTACATATATAATTTTTAAATAAAGTAAAACTTTGTAGCACTGTCCTGGAAAGGCAATTTATGCTGTCTCCTGGGTCCAGCTCTAGGGGTCCAGCCAAAGTGTTCCCCTTTATATCCTTGTATATATATGTGTATTTATTTGGACAAATTAACCTCTAAATTTAAAAACATACTTTCTTTATTCTATGCCTTAATTGTTAAGATACTATAAACGTTACCAATGAATAATGATACAAAATATTTAATACAGTGTTGCTCGGGTCGCATAAAAAATTTAAGGTTCAGTAAACCATTGTGTAAGAAGCAAATAAGTATCGACAAGGTTGTAAAAATAATAATTATCTTTTTTGGTTTCTTTGAGCTCAATATTTTGTGGTGTGCTTGTAAGGATGGCACAATCAAAGGAGACACATGTAAAATATAGATTTTCGGATTCTTCGAGTTCTAGTGGGGATGAATGTCTAGGATATTGTTATGAGTTTTGTAATCCTATGTTTGACAATTCTAGGTCTTCTGCTCATATTCAAATGAATCCTCACGAACTTTTGCTAGGAAGCCAAAACAGATCAGAATTTTAACGTGAACCTACAAAATAATGTGGGACACAGTTCACAATTTGCGAATTCCTCGCCTAATTTAAGAGGAGAAGGGAGTCAGAACTTTCAAAATAGGTATAGAGACAGACCATCTAATATGGCAGGTTCATTAAATTTAAATTTTGAGAAATTTGCCTCGGAAGGAATTTATAAATCATTGTTGCATTATATCAATAGTCAACCTATAATAGATGGTACCAATACTGAGTCTACATTTCAATTTTTATTAAAACTTGATAGTATTGTCGGAGGTGAGGGCTTACCTTTAGATCTTGTGTTGGTACCTTGTCTTTCTCGTAGAAAAGGAGAAATGCAAGAAGTTATACAATCGTTCATTGGGGACGCTTCCGCTTGGCAAACTGTTTGTAGACGTTTAGTGGTGCGATTCATTTCCACTATTGGTAGAACACAATTTATGCGACTATTTTTCTACGTTCCCATGCGGGAAGATCATTGATTATATGAGTTCGTAGATAATAAATTATTGATTATTCACGTGCTTGATATGTCCTTTGATGAAGCCACCATTTGTAGTTTAATCACTAATATGGTAACGCCTTCTGCCCATCAATTTCTAGCTGAAAGAGGTATGCCTATCGATTTAAACCAATTGTATTTAGCTACAGAACATTATGATGCTTTGCATAGGTATAGGAAAGACTATTATAGATTACGTAATCAAGGTAGTAGTGTACGGGACTTGGTACCACCCCGTAATCCATCTTCATTTATCGGAGCGAAAAACACAAAACAGCAAGTAGTGTTGCAATCTCGTGAACCTATTAATATTCATAAAAATCTTGTTTCTCCAGCTATGCATTCTATACAATTTAAAGATAAATTTTATGATAAGGCGGAATTTTCTCCTAACAACTTAGAATCTCAGTATTTCACTCAAAATAACATAGATGCAAATCAAAGTAGTGGTGAATTGAAAGAAAATGTTAGCCATTCCTGTTTATATAACGGGTATGCGTTTTAAGTGCTTGATTGATACCGGGAGCACGAGCTCTTATCTAGCTCGACCTCTCTATGATGAACTTAGGAAAAAATGTAAAATAAAGGCAGAAAAGGTGAATGTTCAAACGATCGGTCTTGGGAATATTCAAGTTACAGTGAATATGAGAGTAAGACTATATTTTAAAATTGGAAGACAACAATTTTCGGAATTGTTCTTCATCGTGGACTCTAATGAGTTTGATCTTCTGCTTGGAAATGATTTTCACACGAAATACGATGCCGGTAATTTATATAACATAATGGCTCGGAAGTTAGTGGTTCCTATGATCCGAGCTGATGAACTTTTGTGTGCCCAGACTTCTCTCGCTTCTGCATATACTTCTAGGAATGGGGTGAGTCGAAAGCAGCCGCCATGCGACCTTGGTTGTCCGAATGCTTCACCTGAGCCTAGACATCTTGGAATTTCTAAACACAGTTTGATTCCGTCTACATCAGCAACCAGAGACAACGGAGTTAACACCACGTTTGACCCTGAAGTGGAATTCGTTTTTTATCAGTCCATATTGCATCCACCGGATACTAGACCGGAGGAATCCCAAGGTAATTTACGGTTCCTGATCAATTATTACAATGTGATTCAAACTTACAGGAGTATGCAAATAACTTGTTAACTTCCTATGCAGATGCTATTGGGGATAAAATTGGTAGTTAAGAACTTTACTTACAAAGTGAGCTTACTGATAAAACTCCAATTCGTTTGCAACCTTATCAACTACCATCTCATAGACAAAAAGAATTAGATTCTTTTATTGCCCAGCTTTTAAAGGACGATATCATAGAAGAATTAGATTATACTCCTTACACATCGCCCTGGTTTTTCATAAATTCAGATGAAAGTAGGCGCCTTGTAGTTTCATACGGAGAAGTGAAAAAACGGGTAATGGTAAACAGCTATCCTTCTCCTAACATGGAGAATGTAATCTCTCGTACTTCAGATAATATTTTCAAAACTTGATTGTAAATCTTGTTTTCACCAAATTCCTCTATCTGATGAGAGTCGAAATTTTATTGCTTTTGTAACAAAAAATAAAATCTATCGATATAAATCAGTACCAATGGGACTAGTGTTTTCACCTTTTGTTTTAAGTAATTTGATGTCAAAAGTCTTTGAAGGGTTAATTGCTAAGAATTTAGAGATATATTTTGATGACATAATTTTATTTATAAAGATATTGAGTTTCATAAAGCTCTATTGGAAGAGGTATTATCCCGACTAAGAAACTGGGGAATTACTATTTCTAAAAAGAAGTCCTGAATATTCCAAACTAGTATAAAATATTTAGGGTTTCGTTTTGAAAATGGCAATATGTCGACTGATCCTGAGAGAATCCAAGCTATACAGAATATACCCAAACCCAAGAATCGAAAAAGGATTAACAGAATATGTTTATTTTTCTCTTTCTATTCAACATTTATTTATGGATATTCAGAATTAATCGCTCCCCTTCAAGAATAAAGATCTGTAAAAAAGCCATTTAAGTGGACTAAAGTTCATGATGAAGCCGTACAAAAATGAAAAGATGCCTTTTGTAGTCAGGTCATCATGAAAGTCCCTGATATGATTTCCAACTTCGTTATACATTGTGATAGCTCTGGGGTTCTCAGCCAATATAATTGGAAGGGAATCTTAGACCTGTGTCTATGTTTAGTCGGGCGATTCCACAATCTGATTCGAGTAAAAACGTTTATGAACTAGAACTTAAGGTTCTATCTTTATCTTTAAAAAATTTGAGTATTATTTGGCAAATCCCTTTGTAGTGTATACCGACAGTAAGTTTAACTTGGTTACTTAATAACCATAAAAGACATAGGAAGTATGGAACGATGTTAGAGAAAATCTCTAGGTTTAAATTTCGTATTGTTCATGTAAAAACTAAAATAAATTGTATAGCCGATTTCCTTTCAAGGGTTGGAAACCATCTAGAATTCTATACGAAAGATGATAATACAGTTGAAGTCGTAAAAGATAATGGTAAAATAGTAAATTTGTCTTTCATTAATTTTTGGCAAAATCCTGTGTTTAAAGTGCCTCTTACAGATCACCAGAGGCAGGATCCTGAGTTAGGAGAGATTATCACTCGGTTAGAGAGAAAGGAAGAAATTCTTCCGTACGGATTAAGAAATAAGATTTTGTTTAAACAGACTAAAGGCAAAGGGAATAATGGATTTAGAATAGTAATATCTAATTCTCTAATTCAGTCGATTATTGAATATTCCCATTCTCCAATAGTTCATGGCGGGCACATGGGATATCGGAAAACCATTGCTAAAGTCGCTGAAAAGTATACCTGGCTTACTTTATATTCTGATATTAAGAAGTTTATACAATCCTGTCATTTGTGCCAAACCTGTAAAGATTCTAATCGGAAAGCTATGAGTCAATAATTTATAAAAAGAGTAATGCACCCGAATTATACCTGGTTTGTAGATATTGCGGGAAAATTGCCTAGTAGCTCTGGATTTGAATTTTTTTAAATGTTATTGACGCCTATAGTAGTTTTGTCTTTCTAGAACCTTTAAGACCACTAACCTCAAAAATCATCTGTAATAAATTACAGGAAATGTTTCTTCAAAATGGCTTTTCTGGTAAAGTTCTCCATGATGGAGCTTCTTATTTTCTCAGTGATTACTCCTTGAAATTCTTGTATAGTTATGGTATACAGAGTGTAAAATTTTCCTCATATAACCCGCAATCTAACAGAGCCGAACGTACGGTGAGATCTGTTAAAAATTTAATTCGTATTTATGTTGATAAGTCTCAACAGAATTGGGCCAATTTACTATCTAAAATTGCTTTTACTATTAACATAAGTATGAATGAAACTACTGGGACTAGTCCGTGTGAACTTTACATGGGAAGAAAATTTTACCACCCATTAGATGCCAAGTAGTTGATGGATTTAGATCTTCTAGACAATGACCAGGATAAAGAACAAAAATTAATTAATATCAATAACAACATGGAACGCGCTTGGAAACATAGTGCGAAGGTTTATACTCAAAAGCATAGTCCTGTTAATTTCAATATTGATGATTTGGTATTGGTTAAAAGGTTCATGAAACTTACCGCTGAACAACATTTCAATTCGACATAGTTTTCTACAATTGTATTCATCATTGAAAAGCACTTGTAGAGTTACTGCTGTGATCATAAACTTACAGGATTACAACAGAGATGTGCATTTGGATATTGTAGGTTATTATTATTATTATTACAAACTATATAAATATGCGTCAAATCATTTCCTTGAATAAGACTTGGAAACAGCTATTAACAGCATTTTATAGGTACAGTCCGCAGCAAAAAATTGCAACATGAGCATGTAAGTTTATTGTGAAACGAGGAAGTCTTTTGCTTCAAAATAAGTGTGTAGGGGAGGACGCCGAGGTTTCTCCTGACGTGATTCGTGCCACTTAGACGTTATGATGATTCCCTGCATTGTTAGGCGTAGTTTTACAATAAACTTAATATGCTCATGTTGCAGGTTTTTTGCTGCGGTCTGTACCACATGGACTACTTTTTAAATTTTTAGAGTTCTTTATATCTACTACTGACTAAACTTCAAATAGATGGTGGGAAGTGCAGTAAAAATCCTTAGGAATTTTCAGAAGATATAACAGCAGCATGATATCAAAGTCTTAAAAGTGAGGTTGAATTGGATAAATCGTTTAATCCATAGGATTTGTTCACACTATTCTGAATAATTGAGGTCCTATTATATAGGCAAATAAATACTTTCATCTTTAGACCATATGGCCTTATACATTCTCTTCTACTTTAAAAATTTTCAACTCACCTCTAACGCGCTTGGAGTAAGAGTCCGGTTATGAGAAAAGTGTTTTTCCCAAGCAGATGTGATATTTCTTCGCACGGTATCTAGCTGCACCATAGTATCCTGAACATAAGCGTTGAACCTGAAACATTAAATGTAAATATTTCATATTTATTACAGTGTTCAAACACGGCTAAGAAGATATTTTAAATTATATACAACAATGAAACATAGCAGGAAGAAAATGAAATCTTTCAATTTAACGTCCCAGGACTCTACCCTTTACGAAGGCTAAGGAACACGGATGGTTAAGGCAAATGAATGGTGACAGAAGAATTGGTGGAATGAGAATTAGGAGGAAACGGGAATACCCCGAGAAAACCTGCACAGGATGTCTACTAAATGTTCATTTTCAAATTCCAGGTTTTATTAAGGTTTTCAAGGTTTATTTTTCCTTTTTTCCCAGGTCTATTCAGTAGAGTGACATTTATTGTAACACGTATAAATTACTGCACAATTTTATACAGTTCTTAACAAAAACTGGTTATAATTAGAGAATGCATATGGCAAGGGATAGTTTCTTTAAGTGACAAGATGAAAAGAAAAAACTGACTGAAATGTAGTGTGATAAACTTATTTGTGCATTATTTTTGATGTGTCCAGTTCAGACAATTTACTTTCCTTTTATTTTAAAAGTGCTACATTCACAACAGCGTTATGCATCCTCGCACGGATAGCAACGTCCTGCACACGATATGACTATGGCCTTGACAACCAATGGCAGCCAATCATAGCTTTACCTGTGATTACGTCATCTGGTAGGCGGAGCTCGCGCAAACTGCGAGCAGAGGTGACCATTTGGCACTGGGCTCGCTCGGACTCGCGCTCACCTGTCTCAACTGAACGAGCGCTCACTTCTCTCAACTAAGCTCGCACTCACTTGGGCTCGCGCTCATCTCTCTGGACTGGGCTCGCGCTCGCACTCACTAATCTTAACTGGGCTCGCACTGACTCGGGCTCGCGCTCACCTGTTTCAACTGGCCTCGCGATCGCTTCTCCCAACTGGGCTCGCGCTCACTTCTGTCCACTGGGCTTGCACTCACCTGGACTCGCGCTTACTTGTCTCAAGTGGACTCGCGATCACTAGCGCTCGCACTCACTGACCTTATCTGATCTCGCACTCACTCGGGCTCGCGCTCACTTCTTTCGACTAGGCTTGCACTCACCCGGGCTCGCGCTTAGTTCTCTCAACTGAGCTCGCACTCACTCGGACTCTCGCTCACTTGGGCTCACACTCTCTTCTCTCGACTGCGCTCGCGTTCGGGCTCATTTCTCTCAATTGGGCTCGTGCTCATTCGTGCTCGGGCTCAGTTCCCTCAATTGGGCTCGCGCTCACGTATTTCATTGGGGCTCGAGCTCACTTGCACTCGGGCTCAATTCTCTGAGTTGGGCTCACACTGACTTGTTTCATTGAGGCTCGGGCTCAATTATTGAGCCCTAGCCCAGTTGAGCGCAAGAGCCATGTTCGCGAGCTTGTACACCTTAATGGGCTGATTAATGGTGTATGCCCCCTCCAATTTCAACCCCTGATGGAGTTGTTACAATTAATCGGAGTTTTCTAACTTTTCCTATTTTTGCGGCAGCCCAAACTATTATCTAAATCGATTCTTCTTAAAATAATGTGAGTCATTTTTATAACGATTTTCATTGTTTCCGTTTGCAGAATCTACGTGGATAAAGCTTTCATTTAGTTACAAAATAATGTTTTTTTCTTACCTCATAGAAATACCTGACACGTTAACAGTGGCGGCGTAAGACAAACTGGGGCCCGGGGCCAGTGAAGTTGTTCAGGGCCTCTATTTTAACAATCGTGATTTATACACTTCTATTTTTGAAATACATTTACATAATCATTATTTCTGTTTACTCCTCCTCCTTTCCCGTTGGGCGTATGTTTAGATCATCTTAATCTGGGATATATGTTAAATAAATGGGGGTGACATTCAGCAACCCTATTTTTTTAACGCTTAGAACCACCTTCAGGCTGATATCTAAAAATAAAACTGACCATCGTTGCATTTTTTTCTTTTTTCATTTATTTTTAAACAAAGGACACGATAGAAAAAATATAAGGGTACAAGTGTAACGGAAATACAACCCACGACAGAAATAAAATAATCTTAAGAATAAATAAAACGTAACAACAAAGAATCCAGAATTTATCCTATACCTCTACTATCCTAGTATCAACGCGTACTGTAATTAGATGGAATAGTGGAAGTAATGCTCCTAGTAATACATTTAGAGACAAATTTACGTACAAAACGTAACATTGAGCTTATATTGAAAAAAATACAAATAATAATATATCCGATGCTATTTCCAAATGTAAGCTCTATATTTTCTAGAATTTTCTAGTTCAGTTCTCGCCTTGAAACTTTCTCCTGTTTCAATTTCTCATATGGTCAAGTTTATTCATAGTTTCTCATCTGTCTGGGTTTACACTACATGTGTTTTATTTTATTAGATTTTTCTCCTCCAATTAGCCCGATTCACTTTAACATTCGGGTTGAGTTGGTTTTAGTTTAGCGTCCCTTTCAGCAGTCAGGCTATTTGAGACGTGGATCTACTGATTAACGTGGAATCCGAACCACATGATCTCCCGCCGGGAATCGAACCCTGGTCTCCCACGTCAAAGGCACGTATGCTAACCGCTTAGCCACGAGGAAGCTCCACTTTAACATTCGGTTTGTCTCTAGTATCATACACGACACTTAAACATTTTTTTCTTTTTCTTGCCGAACTATCAGTAAATTATGGCTAGAGTAGATTTCTCACCTGCGTGTCTTCACTTATTTTTGACTATGTTTCTCTTCAGTAATAATACACGATCTATTTAGTTCCAGTGCTTCTGCCGAACTATCAGTAAATAAGTACTAAGAGTACAAAATTCCCACACCGCGACGTTCATAAATACACTTAGACATCACCAGACGGGAAAAAAAGCATAATCAAATTGATCACGTTTTAGTAGATAGAAGAAGGCAATCTAGTATAATTGATGTCCGGTCGTTTAGAGGGGCTGATTGTGACACTGACAACTATCTGGTAGCATCGATAACACGAGAGAGGTTATCGTTCAATAAAGGTAATATTCAATGTCCGAAAACGGAGAGATTTAATTTAAAGAAGTTAGAAGAGAGCCGGGTAAGAGAGAAATACCAGATTGAACTTTCGAGTAGATTTTCGGTTTTAGAAAACTCGGAGTGCATTAGTGTTGAGGATACCTGGATTGAAATTAGAGATAGCATTAAAAGTTCAGCAATAGAAAAATTGGGACACGCGGAAATACGTAGGAACAAACCATGGTTCGACCAGGAAGGCATTAAACTAGCAGAGAAGAGAAAACAGGCAAAATTACGCTGACTACAAAATCCGAATGCAATAACTACACAAAATTTCGCAGATATCAGGCGGGACACTTCCAAAACTTTTAGAACAAAGAAACGCGATTCTGTGAAAGCTAAAATTAAGGAACTTGAAGATTATAGTAAAAAATAAAAATATTCGGGACATGTATAAGGGGATCAGCGAATTTAAGAAAGGCTATCAACCTCGTGCATATATATTAAAGAAAGCTGACGGAACAGTTATTACTGATACGGATAGCCTCTTAAATAGATGGAAAGATTTCTTTGACGATTTGCTGAACACGCAGCCAAAAACTAATGTGCGTGGAGAAAAGGAGATACACACCGCAGAATCGTATATTCCAGAACCCAATCGAATTGAAGTAGAAACCGCTATAAAGAAATTAAAGAATCACAAATCTCCGGGTGTAGATGAAATTCCGGCTGAGTTAATTTTAGATGGAGGCGAAAAATTATGAAACAAGATACACAAACTCATTATCCTTATCTGGAACAAGGAAGAATTGCCACAAGAGTGGAAAGAATCAATCATTGTTCCAATTCACAAGAAAGGCAACAAAACTGACTGTAATAATTATCGAGGCATTTCTCTTCTGTCAACATCCTATAAAATCCTTTCAAATATTCTATTGGCAAGATTGACCCCAAACGCAGATGAAATTATTGGAGATTATCAATGCGGATTTAGACGAAATCGATCAACTATCAACCAAATATTTACCATTCGCCAAATACTCGAAAAAAAGTGGGAATACAATACCGCGGTACATCAACTATTTATTGATTTTAGAAAGGCGTACGACTCGGTTAGGAAAGAAAAACTATACAATGTTCTTAAAGAACTTGAAATACCGAGAAAACTAATTAGATTAATTAAGCTATGTTTAAATGAATCCCAAAGTAAAGTCCGGGTAGGAAAGTTTTGTCCACGAGCTTTCACGTCGAAAATGGCCTGAAACAAGGAGATGCGTTGTCGCCATTATTATTTAACTTTGTGCTGGAATACGTTATAAGGAAAATCAAAGATAGCAACCAGGACCTAGAGTTGAACGGTATTCACCAGGTTATGGCATATGCTGATGATGTGAATTTAATAGGGGATGATAGAACAACAATAGAAAGAAATGCAGAGATCTTATTAAACACTTGCAGAGACATGGGTTTAGAAGTAAATTCAGAGAAAACTAAATACATGGAAGTGCGTCGGGATCGTAATACGCAAATTGTGGAGGCGTTAAAATATTAAAAAATACTTTTGATAAAGTGGATACTTTCAAATATTTAGGATCAATATTAACAGACGAAAATCATATTCACGAAGAAATTAAATGTCGACTTAAAGCAGGGAATTCGTGTTACTATTCGGTTGAAAATCTTTTGTCGTCGCGAATTCTGTCGAAGAATTTGAAGCTTAAAATATATAAAACTATAATCATGCCTGTTGTTCTGTATGGTTGCGAAACATGGTCGCTTACTCTGAGGGAAGAATATAGACTGAAAGTATTTGAGAACAGGATCCTGAGAAGAATATTCGGACTCAAGGGGAATGGCGGAAACTTCATAACGAGGAACTACATAATTTATACGGTTTACCCAACATTGTTAGGATCGTCAAGTCGAGGAGGCTTAGGTGGGCAGGTCATGTAGCTAGAATGGAAGAAAGTAGAAATGCTTTCAAAATCTTGACTGGAAGACCCATTGGAAAACGACCATTAGGAAGACCTAGGCGCAGATGGGAGGACAATATTAAGATGGATCTCGCAGAAATAGGAATACGAAGTAGAAACTGGATGCAATTAGCTAAGAATAGAAGTCAGTGGAGAGCTTTTGTGAACGCGGCATTGAACTTCCGGGTTCCATAGGCCATAGAGTTAGATAATCAGTGAATAGTTAAGCACTAGAATATTTATCTCCTGCTTGTCTTTTTTACTATTGTTTTATATTGTTTGGTATTTAATAATTCAGTCATGTTTATATTGTCACTTATGACTATTTCCACTACTACTTACTAACATACTTAGTATTAGAATATAACAAAAAGTCCTGACTGTATTGAATAATTGGGGATATATTATAGATTAAATATGTGAGCACATAATTCTACTAATGGTTATACAATCCTACTTTTCATTAACACCTATCACCAGTCAATTGACAGCAGGGGCGGATCCAGGACGGATTTCTGGGGGGGGGTTGTAATATTTATACTTAGAGCTATTATTAAGACCTCCAAACTCTGGGATGGATTTTGCTTATATATAAAACTAAGAAAAGTTTCCTTAGCCCCGATCACCCCCCCCTCCCTGAATCCGCCACTGATTGACATATCTTGATGGCTTTTTATTACTCTTTTGGTACTTTTGTATTTTTATTGCCTTTACTTGAAACATGAAACTACTTTCGACAGTAGTTCCACTACCATTATAGCCTGTCTTCCACAAACATTCAGAATAATACTTTCCTTGCCTTGGTAGCAGCGAAAGTCTCAACTATATTATCAAAATCCAAAGTGGATGCTATATTTCATTTTCGATAGGAAGAATGGCCAGTTTCGTGAGTCTTTCTTGACTCATTATGGAGCTCAAGTATGATTTTGTCAATTTCATTTTGCTGAAAGACCTTTCACATGATGTGACAGATACGGGCACTGTTATGAAAATCGAAAAGCGGTTGCCAAACTTCAGTAAACTTCAAGCTCCATTGAAGGTACATATTTCAGTATGCACTGTGGAGAAAAGTCAAGTTGTTTTTTTAGCTTTCTGAGCACATCTTAGTGAACGGATTATATCCTTACAATCCTGAAATAATTCCACGCCATCCAGATCATTTGGGTAGAACAAAGCCAAATCAGAGAAACATTCTTTTAGCCTCTCCTTGCTCTCATCGTCTAGCTGCTTCACAAAGTTGGCCATAGAACACAGGAATCCAAATCTGTCGTTCAGGTCGTGCATCTGAGTAAAATTGCCATACATTTGTTGTCTCATCTTATCTAGAATTTCATTGAAAGAGCGCTTCACTTCGGCCTGTGCAGTCAGAGGTTCATCCTTTGCTTCGTCTCCAGGCATGCATCTCCTTCTCCTACTGCGTTTACCCAGAGTTATGTTCCATTTTCTGCAACTTCCTTCAGCTTCGGATGATTTCCTCGGCCAGCTCAAGTCTCCAGGTATCAATGGTGTCAACCAGACTCTGTAACCGAACAAGTGTTTGATTGAAACTCATATCCTGAGATTGAAGGCAATTTTGGATCCAATCAATATATGAAAGAACTGCAGACCAGAAATGCAATAAAGTGGTGAAGTTACATGACTGGATGCTTGCAAGAAGACCAGCGTCTTCTCTAGTATCAAACCTTTCAGTCGAAGTGTCACACAGTTCTTCCAACAGATCAATTGCTTCATCCAACTGACTACAAAGTGCCTTCACAGCTTCTGCTTTTGAACTCCATCTGGCGTCACTTTCATGTTTCAGACCAATTTTTACGTGCTTTTGCAGCATATTCCATTAGTGAGTAGATCTAGAGAAGAATACAAACATTCCATTGCTCCAAACAAAAAAGTGATCGCCAGAACGTTAATGTGCGAAGGATGTTCCCCACAAGGTTCAATTAATTTTTTATTACAAGAAACGAAAATGGCCAAAGGACTTATATTCCTTATCAAAGTTTGAACTCCATAACATTGCCTGGCCATTGTAGCCTGATTATCATAAGGCTGGCCTCAGCAATCTTAATATCAAGCCTATCATGTTTAAGTGTCTTCAGCAGAAATACTCTCAGCAATCTTTCCTTCGACAGAGATGAAATCAATAAATGCTTCCGGAACTTGAACAGAATCACGCTGTATGTCAACAAATCGAATGATTTATCACAACTGTTCCAGATTAGAACAATCTGGAGTTGAATTAAGTATTATGCTGAATTATTTTGAATATTTGAATTTTGAACACTTGTTTTCTTATTGAACATTTTTTTTCTTTGGGGCCCCAAAAGAGTGAAACTTTTATTTTATTTATTTTCCACCAACATTAAGTTTTTTTCTTTATTTTTTAGGAGGGGGGCAAGACAGTGAAACGTTTGTTTTATTATTTTTTCACATAGATTCAGCCTTTTCCTTTAAATTTCTTTAAGAGCCTCCACGATACTGAAACTTTTATTTTATTTATTTTTAATCTACATTCAGTTTTTTTATTTAAATTTCTTTGCGGGTCCCCAAGAGAGTGAAGCCCGAAGCTATACCTTGTTTAGCTTATACGGAAGTCCAGCACTGATTAGCTTTATTAGACATATATTTCTGTTGTTTCATCCATTATTTGAGATAATATTGACTGACAATTAATCTCACTTACTTTTAGAAAAGATGTGGATTATAAAACTAGGCGGCCCTAATGCGTCTCATGCTAATAAGGGTCCTTAGTAATTATTTATTACCTACCGTCGGGGGCCCCTACCCAGTGGGGCCCGGGGCGGGGGCACCGCTCGCCCCGCCCTTACGCCGCCACTGTTAGTAATAACAAAGATTTAAAAACGATTAGAAAGGAAGTCGGCCAGGACTCACAGTACACGCACTATGTCTACATTCACAGATGGAATTAAGAAAAACTTTTGTCAAAATGGTCGAATGCGGGATTGAATCCCGAACTTCACAATAGAAGCGCGAAAGCTAACCACTCACTCATGTTTGTTGTGCAGTTGTACTTAACTTAAATGTATTCTCTCTCTCTCTCTCTCTCTTTCTCTATGGCCAGCTCTCCATTGACTTCTGTCCTTATCCAATTCAATCCAGTGTCTAAAATGAAATGAAATCTTCCGGTCCCACGATTATGCCGGTTAGGCTAAAGGAGACGGTGATAATGCGAGATGAGTGAAATGGTGGAATGAAGAAAGTGGGAGGAAACGGGAGAACCTCGACAAAACGCACGAGCACGGTGTTTGTCCACCACAAAGTCCACACGGCTCGAGCGGGGATCGAACCAGGGACCCCAAACACCGGAGGTGAACGCTCTACCACTTTTTTTTTTTTTTTAATTGTATTTATTTAGAGCAATATAGAATACATTCTGTGCTACAGTTGCGTGAGAGACATATATAGAGACATATTTATATGGATAGGCTTAAATCTAAAGACTAATATGAACACCTAAAATATATGTGCAAGGAGAATATACAAAATCAAACAACATTGCAGCTTAAGACTAAACATCGAGAGTCACCTGGAGAAATCGAGCGAACAATCTTTGCTCGTCTAGGTGAGTAAACTGTTTTTTCCGAACTCGGTTCAAGTATGTCAGGTATAGATGTCGGTCACAGAAAGGTCGGTAGTTGTCTATAAATAAAATAGTAGAGCAGATGAGCCAGGTAACTGCTCGTTGTTTGGTAGGCGGGAACCACTGAAATTCCGGAAATAAAAGGAGATCAAAGGTGAAATATCTCCCTGAACCGCGACAAATCAGCCCAAGAAAGGAACACAGAGTTTGCCACGCAGGTCGCGTAGCCGTGCATTGTGTATATCGGTGTTCTAAAGTGTCCACCTGCGGACAAAAGTCACATATGTCGGACGCACTCCTACCAATCTGTAACAGTCTGGTTTTTGTGACAGTCAAGTTATTTACTAAACGATACCAGGCTTCTCTCATTGGGGATGTAAGATACGGCGCTTGAATGGTACGCCAAATAGCAGGCCAATTGTGGAGCGATTCTATGACTTCACATAGGGGGGTGACATTTATCAATTCAGATTGCAACAGTGTGATATAGAGAGATTTAGGAGTCCAAGCCTGGGAACGATTGTCACTCGGAACCATCGACCAGGCCAGGATGACCTGTAAGATGTATGTTGGACACGATTCAGGAAAACGAACATGGGCAGGATTGTTCCCTGGCCAAAGGCGATCTACCCAGCATTGGAACCATTGCGCAGTGTGAGAGGAGGCATGTTCCAAATGATGTAGGGCGGTGAGCATGTAAAGAGCTCGACATTTGTGACGCACACTGATGAGATTTAAACCGCCACGCGCAGTCGGAAGATATAAAACGCGTCGTTGTACGCGGAACATGTAGCCTTTCCATATGAACCAACCAAATAATGACTCAATTTGGCGCGCATATTTATCGGGCAGTGGAAAAAGACGCGCTAGGAACCAGAGTTTGGAACTAATGTAAATATTCAGATAGTGAATGCGTTGAGCTAGAGTGAAAGTTCTTGAGCGGCACAATGATAAATTCATACGCAGCACTTGGAGTAATGGCTGCCAAATATGGTCGTAAGACGAGCGGCATACGGCTTGAAAACGGACGCCTAAAATGAGGGATTCTGTCGTGCAGGTCAGAGAGGTTAAGACGTCTCTGGGAAGCAAGGTCTGAAAGTTATTGACCGTCAGAAGAGTTGTTTTGTGTAGGTTAAGTTGCAAACCGCTCGCTAGGGAAAAGTCTTCGACTTTTCGTAACGCTGAGACAAGTTGAGCAGTGGTAGCACAGAGGAACGTTAGGTCATCCATATACGAAATGGCTGTCAGTTGCTTGAAGCTGTGAAGAGCCGATGTAGAGGGGTGTTGGAAATGATGAAGGAGAGGATCGAGTGCAAGGCAGAACAATATTCCCGAGAGCGCGCAACCTTGCCTGACACCTTTATGAATCCCAAAAGGGGAAAGAAGATGGCCATTAAGTTGTAACTGGGAAGTAGCATTGTGATAAAGCTGGTGGAGAACGGTAAGTATCTGAGGAGGGAAGTGATACTGTTGTAAGACTTCAAACAAATAAGAGTGGTTTAGGGTGTCAAAGGCTTTCCGAAAATCGCATGCAAGAACTCCTACGGGAAGAGCTTGAAATTGGGCATAAGCAAGGAAGTCGCGAATGGTCGCAAGTGCGGTATGAATATTGTGGGAGGGGTGTAAAGCTGTTTGAGCGGGGCAGATGTACGGAAGGATAACTTGCTTAATACGATTGGCTAAAAGCTTAGTAAAAAGTTTGTAATCTGTGTTTAGAAGTGTGATCGGGCGATAGTCCGCCACGCTTGTCGGATTGCCGCCTTTGGGTAGTAGAATGATAACGCCTGCATGTTGATAAACCGGTCCACCTTGCAACAGAAAATTAAATAATTCACAGAGTATTGGACCGACTAGTGGAAAAAAGCTTGAGTAAAAGCGGTACCCGATCCCGTCTCTGCCCGGAGATGTACTCCGTTTAACTTGGGAGAGGGTTGTCTCGATTTCGGAAAGAGTGATGGGCGCAAGTAAAGAAGTGCAGTCTTGTTCGGATAGGCACGATGGGATCTTGGTAAGGAAAGGGGTAGGTACTGTATTAACGTCGGGTAATGCGTACAATGACGTGTAATATTCCTGAAAATGCTCGTATAAGGCGTCTTTGATAGTGAGCTGTTGCCCATCCGAAGTGGACACATGAGAGATAAACTGATGTTGTTGGCGATTGAGGCGTTTAACATAATGATACAAAGACGAAGGTTCAGAAACAAGTCTATCTGCCGTCCCGTCGTCAATGTGAACGCTCAGCGATTGAGTATGTTGGAGCTGATTCAATTGGTGCTTAACACGCATGATCGCCGCCATATTGGAAACGCTACTTGGTTGGTTCCACAGTTCGCATAGGACGCTGTATAAGAATTCGTGCATCTCGCGATAGTTTTGGCGATGTAATTTCCCCATGCCTTGAAAGAAAGTTCGAATTTGGGGTTTAATGTAGCGACACCACCACATGTTAATATTAGGATAGATCGTACGAGCTCGTAGCCAGCGTGTCCAACTAGCATGAAATAAACACCGGACGTGGTCGATGGTTAAAAGTTGATTGTTTAATTTCCAATAACCTCGACCATACAATTTGGGAAGTTGCGTCGGAAAGCGTAAGATCAGCTTAATACCTGTATGGTCTGTAAAGCATGCCGCATATTGCCGTATATCAAATACTCTGCTTAGGAGGCTTGCCGGGAGATAGCAGCGGTCCAAGCGTGAGCCCACTTGGGCTGATTTGAAAGTAAAAGTGTGATTCTTATGAAAATGAAGCCAAATGTCTTTTAAGCCCAAATGTGTAATAAAACGATGAAAAGCTGGAGATGGATGATATTCACCGCTTGTATCTTGAGGAAACATGTGACAATTCATGTCTCCAAGAAACAAAATTGGATAGCGTGTAATAGGTAGCATGTCAACAACTTCTTCGTGATAAAAACGTTCGCGGGCCATACGCTGATTTGTCCCTGAGGGGCCGTAGACAGCCAAAATACATATACCATCAATAACACATCGAATGGCCCTCCCTGACGAGGATAGTTGGATATGCGTAGCGTGGAGGCCTCGTTTCACAAGTAAAGCAGTGCCCAATGATGGGGGCGCAATATTGACAATAGCAGTATAATTAGACACAAAGGATAGGTCGGGATCCTTTACCTCCTGCAAACAATAAATATCAGCATCGTGAAGCGCTATGAAGTTCGCTAATAGCTGTTTATTCGAGACGCTGCTTATAGAATTAATGTTTAAAGTTAAATACGAACGGGAGTTGACCCCAGCGTTCATTAGGTAAAACACAAGAAGCGTACCCACAAGATAAATGTGTACCTTACAAGGTTGTAAAAATCTCCAGGACACATACCTGCAAGTGTACCTCGCCCGCAGAACAACACACACACTGACTAAATCTGCGAAACGCCATACATAGTGTTGACCACACACACAAAAAAATAAGCACTGAATTGTAAACACAAAACCATGAACTTCTCGAGAATAGGTTAATATCTTTGCTATGCACAAGCAGGAAAATTCCAAATTGACATAGCTTTCCCACATATCGCAAATAACACAAGCAGGAAACAAAACACCAGAACAGCATACAACTCGTGCTGACGAGGTAAACAAAGAAACCAGTGAAGTCTTACCACAGTTGCTATTCCACAAGGTCAGGCGTTTGGAGGTCACTCACACTTTCTCGTATATTCGGTTTACGTTTTTTCACGTGTTTTACTGATAATATAGGCGAAAAACAGGTTGTATCGTCATTAAAGACGTCAGCGGGCAAAGGTACAGCTGGACGAAGCACTATATCCTGGGTCATGCCATGCTTAGCAGAAGGAAGACATGTCACTGGATCCTGAAGTACTACTGTCGCATATGAAGCGAGAGCTGCGGGTGGTGTACCTGGGGGGACCTCGGGGGGGCATGGTACCCCGTCATCCAAATCCGTGGGAACTGAAGGTTGCTTAGCTGGTAATATGGTAGCGGATGAGTCATTTGATGGCAATTGGGGGAAATCCGTTTCTGAAGGAGACAGCGGTGTTGACACTTGTTGGGACGTAGCGTCGGAATTTGTAGCACTAACAGAGGATGTCAAGGGCACAGGTCGTTCGGGTACATGACGTGTAGTATTTGTAACATGACGTAGATCTGTCATTACAGGGGTGTCCCCTTCCAGCCGCGTGGACCGGGCAGGACGTCGCCGCTGTTTACACGTGGAAATCAAGTGATCGAGTGATCCACAAGCGTGGCAAGTTTGCAACTGTCCTGGATAGGAGACATTGCCTTTAATAGTGTCAAAATGTAATCGAGTAGGGATATGTTTTTTTAACGTCATCGAAAAAATCCTGTTACCATTATAAAGGCGTGTAGGAAACACAGTTTTCCAGACTTCATACTCCACACTTTTAATTTCACCATAATGACACAATACCTGAGACACTTGTTCATTAGGGAAATCGAATGGCAAATCCATAATTTTAACTCTCGTGAGATTAACTTGTGCGTCCATAATATACACATCGCTGACAGATTGATCAAAATGGGTAAAAGATAATTTGTCTGGAGCCTTAGACATAAACTTTTCGTAACTTTCACTATTTTTGAATTGAACAAACATGCAATACTCTTCGTTATGGAGCTGTAAAGCTTGGATATCCTCAAATATGTTGGGAAAATGTACACATAACCAGGCATGTAATTCAGCCGGGCTAGGGCGTATCGTGCGTGTGGTTTTGTCAAAACCAAATTTTACACTATTCTTACGAAGTTCTTGCATGGTACCACTAACACTGGAGCCACAAAACACTACCAAAACTTGCAAACAATGTTCAATTATAGTAATGTCGAAAGAAATGGCGAAGCTCGCAAATACAAATCACTATTCCCGGAGCTTAACTGTCAACGTCTACTCCCGGCAACAGCCAGTCAGCGAAAAATGACCACTGAGCCACCGCGCCCCCACAATCCAGTTTCTACTCTGTATTCCTATTTCTGCTAGATCCATCTTAATATTGTCCTCCCACCTGGGCCTAGGTTTTCCTAATGCACGTTTCCCGATTGGATTTCCAGTTAAAACTTTGAAAGCGTTCCTACTTTCTTCCATTCTGGCTACATGACCTGCCCCACCTGAGCCTCCTAGACTTGATGACTCTAACGATGTTTGGTAAACCGTATAAATTATGTAGTTCCTCCTTATGAAGTTTCCGCCATTCCCCATTCCTGTTCCTCTTGGGTCGAAATATTCGTCTCAGAATTTTATTCTAAAATAATTTCAGTCTGCGTTCTTCCGTCACCGTAAGCGACCATGTTTCACAACCATAAAGCATAACAGGCATGATTATCATTTTATATATCAAGGAGCTTTAAATTCCTTGACAGAATTCGCGACGACAAAATATTTTGAACTGAATAATAACAAGAATCTCTTGATTTCAGTCGATATTTAATTTATTTGTAGGTATGATTTTGGTGTGGTAATACAGATCCAAGATATTTGAAAGTATCCACTGTGTCGAAAGTATTAATTGATATTTTAACGAAATTCATAATTTGCCGTATTACGATCCTTGTGAACTTCCTTGTATTTAAATTTCTCTATATTTACTCATGTCCCTGCAAGCGTTTAAGAAGGCCTCTGCATTTCTTTCGATTGTTCTGCTATCAGATTTACATCATCAGCATACACCATAACCTGGTGAATACTATTCAACTATAGGCCCTGGTCCCAATCTTTGATTTTTCTTATAGCGTACTCCGGAACAAAGCTGAATAATAACGGCGATAACGCATATCCTTGTTTCAGGACAATCTCGACGTAGAAGCTCGCATTTTTCTACTCGGATTTTACCCTGTGATTCATTAAACACTTAATAAATCTAGCTTTTTCGGATTCCAAATTCTGTAAGAATGTTGTACAATGTTTCCGTCCTAACCGAGTTGTAAGCCTTTCTAATATCAATAAACAGTTGATGTACTGGGTAATATATTACCATTTCTTTTCGAGTATTTGTCGAATGGTAAATATCTGGTCGATTTCGACTAAATCCACACTGATAATCTCCAATAATTTCATCTGCGTATGGGGTCAATCTTATTAATAGAATGTTAAGAGAAATGCCTCGATAATTATTACAATCAATTTTGTCGTCTTCCTTGGGAATTGGAACAGAGATTGATTCTTCCACTCTTTAAATGTATTCCATAGTTTTATTGTATATATATATATAAAGTTTCGTGACGATATGTTGAATTTTCTTGTTACAATTTCAGAAATCTTCAGGACTGGGTAAACCGTGATGGTGGTTATATATTCTACAGCCTTTCTACAGCCTAGGAAACCATACGCTTAGATGAACCGTCTATTACGTATATGATCCATGGACAGAAAATTCAATACTTTCCCGATTCTGAACAAGCTTAGGGAACAGTCAGGGCATTACAGAATTTGCAGATCCGAAGCACCTGATATGTGGTAACAGATTATTACGTATGTGATCAATCAGTAAAAAATTTGTTCGAAATTTTCATACAATGTATATGAAAGTTAAAACTTAACTGAAAAAATTCAAGAATGTATAGAACCACCCGAAACGAAGCTCTTGATGTGCAGATTTCTCTGATGCTTTTCTTTATTTTGCTTCAAAAAGAGGGTGTGTGTAATATTTTGAAGTAAAAATACTACATACAATTTTGCTAGTTATGTGTGTATCATTTTTTAAAGTACTTATTGTATGTAAGAGGTTAAAATATTATTGCATATATTGGTTAATCCTTTGGACTTCACAGTGTAAATATGTTAAGAATTTTAAAAAATCTTTTTGAAATTCATGGTTTATTTTCGAGGTTTCATATTATTATCTGCATCCACTTTTTTTTTTTTTAAATAGAGAAGCGAAACAGTCTGCTTTATCAGTTTAAAGCAAAATTTTCAAAAAAGCCCAAAATTTCCCAAACAGAAAAGCGAAGCAGAAAAAAAAACGAGTTTTTTCAAAAAAAGACGTTTTTTTTTTCGAGCCCTTGCATCTCAATTCATAGTTAGCACAACTATAAAAACAATATTTTCAATAAAATTCGTCCGCATGTTTCGTAGCTCTAAGTTTAGTTATTTTTAGCTTTTTTATTATTTGAGGGGCGTTTTATCATTTTCCCTATTTTTTTATTAGTTTTACCTATGTTTCTTTGTACGGACGTTGCGCCCATGGGAACGTGTTCAGTGTGTTCGTTTACAAAAGCAGGCCTTCTCCTAATACTATAGAAAGTAAGAATGCCCTATATATCAGAGAAATATCAATTGACGTATGTAAGTGAACATATCTGTATTGAAGTCATAATTACTCAGGTTTTGTATCATATATAGTTTCATCATCCTCCTCCTCATTCATCTCTTCAACCCCGCTTCCTGAATTTCAATTTTAGTATTCGCTCTTGAACAAGGCCCATTTAATAGTAGCTGGGACCGGGGGACTGATGTCTCATGTAGGTCTCTTAACTATAACTTCAGTAATAAAGTAGGGTTTAATTTGCACTAATTTTAGAACATTACGTTAATTACCGTATTTGCCGGCGAATAAGACGCACTTTCTGCCCCTAGAAATTGTCGGTAAAATTGAGGTGCGTCTTATGCAACCAACGGTAATACGAAGACATTATATTTCACTGCCTAGCAAAGGCTAAGAAAGATTCGCATCGTGTTCTGCTTCAGTTCTTTAATCTTCGTTATCGTGGCAAGTTGTTAGAATGTCGCGGAGGTACAGCTACGACATAGCTTTTAAGCTGCAGGTTATAGAATATGAAATGCTAACGGTAATAGAGCCGCAGAACGTCATTTTGACCCTCCCCCTACAGAAAAGATTATTTACATCTGGCGAAAACAAGAAAATGAACTTTCAGCAGCAAAGCGATCTAAGCATAATCTTCGCAGAGGGTTCGTCTAATGGCCACAACTCGAAGAGAATGTAAGAAAATGGGTTGACCAAAGGAAGGACGGGATTGCAGTGTCTACAAAGATGATAATCCACAAAGCAAAATCTATGGCAGAGCGTACAAGTATCATTGATTTCACTGGTTCAACTTCATGAAAAGAAATCGCCTTTCTATGCGTGTAAAAAACTAAAATAGCACAGAGAATGCCAGCTGAATATGAGGACAAAATTGTGCAGTTTCACAGATATGTCTTAAAAACCAGAAAACGTAAACAATTTCAACTTTTGCAAATAGCCAGTATGGATGAGGTACCTCTCACATTTGATGTACTTTCAAATAAAACAGTGAATTCAAAGGACAAAAAAAAAAAAAAGGTTACTGTGAAAACCACTGGTCATGAAAAAGCTCGTTACACTGTTATGTTATGTTGTGCAGATGTCACGGAATTGAGGCCATTCTTGGTATTTAAAAGAAAAACATTACCAAAAGAACAAATGCCAAAAATGGTGTAGTGATTCACGTTCATGAAAAGGGTTGGATGGATGAAAACGGAATTAAGATGTTAATAGAGAAGGTGTAGTCCAGGTGCCCTGGAGGACTCTTAAGGAAACCGTCCTTACTTGTTTGGGATGAATTTCATACCCACAAAACAGAGGCTGTCAAGAAGAAACTGCATGATATGAAAACGCACATAGCCGACCGGGAGGATTGACAAGCCAGCTTCAACCTTTAGATGTTTCTATTAACAAACCTTTCAAGGGATTCATGAGAGATAAACGAAATACATGGATGAGGTCTGCTGACTTCGAAGTCACTCCCACAGGAAGAAGAAAGAAACTCAGTATCTCACAAATATGCGAATGGGTCAAAGCATCATGGGATGAAGTAAAACAGGAAACTGTCATGAAATCATTTAAAAAATGTGGAATCAGTAACGATATGCATGGTTCTGAGGACGACTTACTGTATGAAGACACTGGTAGCTCTGCTTCTGGTGAAACGGCAAGTGATGAAGTTTCAAGTTCTGCTGATAGCAGTAACAGTGATGACTGAAGTCTTTCAATGTGGCAAAACAAGTTTGTGATCTCTCTGTCCAAGCCTTTTAGGTGAATGTAACGTACATGGAATATGTTATTGTATTTTTGTCATGTACACATGTATTTTTTGTTCTCTTTTCTTTCTATCCAAGCCATTTATGTGAATGTAACGTACAAGGAATATGTTCTTGTATTTTTGTCATGAACGCATGTATTTTCTTGCTCTCTTCTTACAGTATATCTGTTTACATTTTATGATTAAAGTAAAATACCTACATTAAAGTAAAATAAAATATAACAAATGCTTGAACAAAAAAAATGAAAATTAATAAAATTTTAACATATTATATTTTTCTCGAAAATCGTTCCCAAAAACGGGGGTGCGTCTATACGCCGGCAAATACGGTATTAGCTAAATAATAATAATAATACCGAGCGAGCTTAGACTAGTTGTTAGGATTCTTGCTTCGTAGTTGGGTGATACTTGGTTCGAATTCGGAGACCGGCTATCCTGACAGAATTTTTTAGGGTTGTTTCTCAGTTCAACTAGGAAAATGCTGGGTTAGTACCTTAAGCTAAGGTTCTGGAGGCATTCCTTCTACTTCCTTTTCCAATGTTGTTTTCATTTGTTGATAACTATAGTGTAAAATGACCTCTGGGGATGTATTTGGTAGCTTATAATAAATAAATAATAACCACATAATATATAATCATGAAACGTATGGGTTAATTTAACTACAACCATAAAGTCTCAACAGATAGCTCTTAAGTTTTAATATCAATTTCCTGACTTCTAAATATGTACTATTTTCATGTTATTATAGCTTCCAATTGTCTCATGTATGTTCCCACCGAGAATTGAACCTGAGATCATATGAACAAATCCGAATATGATGAATACTTAAATATACAAAATACAAAACATATCAATGATGTAATGCATGAATATGTTTCGGTTATGTCCTGCAATCTACCTATATGATTAAATAAACCTGGAAGGTAAAGAAAAAATAACAGAAATCTCTATTTCTTTACTCCTTCAACAAACTCCCGACCTCAGAAGAGCAAGCCATAACCTAAGTGATAAATGTCATACAACGAACACTTTTATTAATAACTAATAATGTACATGCACTACACAACCATATCGCTCTCCTCTAATTTTCGTGTGTATATTTAAAAATCTACTGTTGTGCTACGTCAACCAATCTATAGTGCCTTCCATTTCAACTCAGGCAAAAAAAAAAAAAGTACCATCACCATTTCAGATATTGATGAAACTTTTTTTTATAGCAACTAGACATGTTTTTAAAACACCCATATTTTTTGCTTTGTCGAAAAAAAAATTTCCCGCCAAGTAATGGGCAATCAAAGACGGGGAGTACAATTTATGAAGTGTAGAAGACATGGAAAATGGTCAACTTCGGAGCCCCACCATTCAGCTATGGAGACAAGTAGAGTTATAATTCTTGTTGTAGTATGTACATAGGGATATAAATAAACTATATTTTATTATAGTTTGGTTTGCCCATGCGTATCTTTTTGTACATAAATTAACAAATAAACGTGAGTTTATCTGAAAAGTCGAAGTTTGCGAATTTTTTTCGAGCACTTCCGGTTCGAATTTTAAAATTCTGTTTTCACAGTTAGTAAGACCTAGTTACACTCTTTCCGAAAAAAAAAATGTATCGCTTCTGCGTGCAACCGTTTCGTCGCAAAAAATTCGAGAAAGTGTCAAATTTTCAAAAATCGCTATTTTTGGGCGCCATTTTCTCGAAAACACAATTTTTTTAAATTCTAAAATTTTGTCCAATTGTTCAACTTTGCACCCATTCTCGACCAATGCTTCATAAATTAACTACAGCCTTTAGAATTTAGCGAAGTTTCGTTAACTTTGATGTTACAGTTGGCAACACTGGAAACAATCAAAGTGCAACAATTTAATGGTGTTTGTGATTCACATTCATTAAATAACGAACAAAAGTTGTTTCCTGACTTTTTTTATTATTTTGATCAAAAATTATCTCTGAAATAGTAAAATGTGCCTCCCCACCTACTCATTCGTTTTCTTAAACCGATGTAATCTGAGGTGGAAATTACGATTACAAAACACACATATTTTAAGCTGACTTACTTAAAATGTTCTTCGGAAACAAAATTTCATTGTTTTTTCTTTTCACATAAACCAATCATTTGCTTACTTGGTGTTTTCTTCGCTTACAGCATGTAACCGTGCAGATGCTCCAATAGGTGTTGGTGCACTCAACTCGTAGCACATTGCCGATAGTCACAAAACACTTATTTTTACTTCTCTTATGCTCTTCTGGAAACCTGTACCCTGCTGAAGGTCCATGTGGAAGCATAAAAAGCACTTCAACTTCACGCAACTCATGATTTATTCATAATATTTCTGCTACCCACCACTGGTTTTCAAATATGCATATAACAAAAGTTCCTTTTTGGAGACTTATTAAATCTACTCTTTGAATTGCAGAAGCTCGGTTTTGGGGGAAGCATGAAGTTAGTTCATGCTGACCCATTACTGCCATAAAAACTTCGCCATTTTCGAAAACCAAAGGTGACTTCGTTGAATACCAGTTACCGGTCGCACACTTTCTCATTCTTGCATTAATTTTTTTCCCGGAAATTGTCGAATTTAGTTCCAGGCAACAAAACGAGAGTAATACCCGGAGTTTGTACTTACACTATACTTACGAATTCTTCTGCAGTTTTAATAATGTGTATCAGTTTTTGCCTAAGATTATGCCGCGTTGCCAAATTCTTTACAACCTCTTGAATACCGTCGCAGAGACTCTTGCATGGGCGGTTTCACTGAAAAACCACAGCTTTATCGGACCTTCTGCATCTCGAACATCTGAAAACTATTTTTAAAGTGGGATGCAGCACCATCAGAAATCACGGGCACGGTTTGGGAAGTTGTAGACACTTATTTTCACGTATTCGAACCTTTTTCTATAATTTATATTTTCACTTTTCTTCGAGTATTTTTAGAATCTTGTCTATGGCTATGAGTACATGAGTCGAATCATGTGTTTTGTCGCTGCTTATTACAACAAAACATCAGTTGTTTCATAATAATATACCACTGCCGTAAAGATGGAAATTTGCTCGTTTTTGCGGTGATAACTGAATTTCAGCTAAGTCCACATGAAGTAAAATAGAATTTTATCTTGAAATTTTATACGATGCCTTTCGTTAGCAATTAATTCTCTTTGGATTTTCTTGATGTAGTCATGAATTACAATTCTTACAGTTAAACCAGCTACGTACGATACGAAAAAAGAAAGTGGTACTTTATATATATATATATATATATATATATATATATATATATATATATATATATATATATATATATATATATATATATATATATATATATATAGCGAGATCATTGTTTTCCCATATGGCATACGTAACACTTTCATTTTCATCAGGATCAATAATTAAAGACTCCACATTTATTCCATCCACTCCAGGACATTCACAACATTCTTAAAGAAGACAGCTGTCATTTTCTACGGGTCATACTATTAAAGAAAATAGGTCACTCATGACAGCTTCAATACAGGCTGCACCTTTGATTTGTTGCAACGCCGTAGCAGCTAACTTAAAATTTGCACGATACACACACACACACCCACTCACACTTCCCTCGCAGGTTGCGGACTGACACACTTTGGTCGAATACTATAAAATTTCGAGCTCTCTTATGCTCCGATTGTTCTGTTTAAAAAGTCCGTAAATTTCTTTGATGGAACGCGTAAAACACGTTTTGATTTTTTAATTTTTTGTCTATTTTCGATCACTGTAATGATATCGCACTTAATTGGGACTTTGTCTGAAGCATTCCAAATCATAACTGAGGTAATAGTTCAGGCTTTTTATAGACCATCAGAATTTATTGGATGGCCGTTTCAAGTAAACTTAAAATTTGTGTGTTTCGTAATCGTAATTTCCACCTCAGATTACTTCGGTTTAAGAAAATAGATGAGTAAAGGTAGGCTCATTTTCTATTTCAGAGAATTTTTGATCAAAATAATAAACAGCAGTCAGAATAAACTTTTATTCTTCATTTAATGAATGCGAACCACAACCATCATTAAATTGTTGCACTTTGATTATTTCCAGTGTTGCCAACTGTGACACCAAAGTTAACGAAACTTCGCTAATTTCAAAAGGCTGTAGTTAATTCATGAAGCATTAGTCGAGAATGGTAGTTGGTGTGTTTATTATTCATGTAAAGTTGAACCATCTGACAAAATTTCAGAATTTTAAAATATGGTGTTTTCGAGAAAATGGCGCCCAAATATGGCGATTTTTGAAATTTTGACAATTTCTCGAATTTTTTGAAACGAAACGGTTGCACACAGAAGCGATACAATTTTTTTCGGAAAGCGGGTAACTAGGTCTTACTAACCGTGAAAACAGAATTTTAAAATTCGAACCGAAAGTGCTCGAAAAAATTCGCAAACCTCGACTTTTCAGATAAACTCACGTTTATTTGTTAATTTATGTACAAAAAGATACGCATGCGCAAACCAAACTATAATAAAATATAATTTATTTATATCCTTATGTACACTCATGTCCAAAATTATTGTCGCATGTCTATAAATATGTTTTTGTAGGAATATAATTTGCTAACGAATTCGCCCGGTATTTCTTATAATGTTAGTATGTGTATAATCACCAAAGACATTTGCGTGGCAAATTTCATGTGAAACGGGCAGTCAATAAGAACAATAGAACGAAAATAAAACTTTCTTGTCCATTAGCAACATTTTGTGTTCTTTATTCTAATTTTCGTATTTATAATTCTTTTGCTATGAAATTTACCACAAATATACACCTCCCGATTATACACATAGTATCACTATTAAAAGTACCTTGCAAAATCATTAACATATTATATTGTTACAACAAAACAGTTATAGATATGCGACAATCATTTTGGACATGAGTGTACATACCACAACAAGAATTATAGCTCTACCTGTCTCCATAGCTGAATGGTAGGGCTCCGAAGTTGACCATTTTCCATGTCTTCTACAGGGTGCGGCAGAACCGACTAAGCAGTTTCTATCGATTACCGTGAAAGCTGTGGTGGGGGTAGACAGTTGCACGTGGTCTGCCTTTGTTCAGTCGTTGACCCCATTTGAGTAGCTAATATGGTCTGGACCCCCACGCCCAGCAGACTACGCCAATCGTCAAAATCTGTGTGAGCAAATGCTTGCTCAGATCCCTCCGAATGCAGCTTTCTTCAGTAGTGACGAGGCACATTTTCATCTTAAAGGGCGCGTGAATAAGCAAAACTTTCGCTACTGGGCTGAAAGTAACCCCCGAATTATTCATGAAAGACCGCAACATTCTCCTAAAGTGACTGTGTGATGTGCCATATTACAATTCGACGTGGTAGGCCCTTACTTTCTTTGAGGAGGAAGGAGTGTCCGTGATAGTGAATTTCACACGTTATGTTTCAATGTTGAAAAATTTTCTCCAACCCAGAATGGACGAGATTGTTGAAGAACATGGACTGGGGGACTTGTGGTTCCAACAGAATGGGGCTACTGCTCACACAGCTCGAATTTCACTTGATGTTTTGAGAGAAATGTTTCCGGGACGCCTCGTCTCTTTGAGGGGTGATGTCGAGTGGCCTGCGCGGTCACCAGATGTAGCATTTGTGACTACTTTCTTTGGGGATATCTGAAGTAAAGGTTTTCAAAGCCGCCCTCACACCCTACCAGAGTAAAAACAGCGAATTATTGACAAAGTGAATGTCATACCCCGCGATATGTGTGCAAAAGCTGCTCGGAACTTCAGGGATCGTCTACAACAATGTATTGATGCTAACGGCCGCCATCTTGTGGACATTATTTTCAACACTAAATGAATGTAAAATGGTATATTGTACTAAATTAGGAAATTAAAACATTTTTTCTCTATATATCCAGATTTACTTTTTATTGCTCCTCAAAACTGCTTAGTTGGTTCTGCCGCACCCATTGTACAGGGTGCGGCAGAACCAACTAAACAGTTTTAAGGAGCAATAAAAAGTAAATCTGGATATATAGAGAAAAAATGCTTTTATTTTTTAAATTAGTTGCCAAGTACTCCCCGCCTTTGATGGCTCATTACTTGGCGGGAAAAAATTTTTCGACAAAACAAAAAAATTTGGGTCTTTCAAAAACATGTCTAGTTGCTATTAAAAAGTTCCAACAATATCTGAGATGGTGATGGTACATGCTCTGCCTGAATTGAAATGGAAGGCACCCTATATTTTTTGCTGTACCTTCGAAATGAAAGATATCCATTATTAAATTTGTTGATGGTTGGACTCTAGTAAATCAGAAACTACAAAAAATAAAGAGTTTGTTTTGTCTTATATTCATGCGATTGGAACGGCCTTATCTAAAACATCTTTCATTTATATGAAAAAATAATGGTTTATTTCTAAGAACAAAATAATAATTTTCAAAATGAAACTAACATTGAGTTTTGAAGAGGAGCTGAATAGAAGAATTTGTTATCATTTAGTTCAGACGATAAAGTTCACTACCCTGAAATGGGAAGAAGTCAAACCTGGAAGCATTTTATTAAAGAAACTTCCATAGAATGCGCAACATGTAAATATTGAAGGCTAAAATAAAATAAAGAACAAAAATAGCACAGATGTGTTACGGAAACATTTAAAAGCACAGCATTCTAGTATATTACAGAATCCGAAAAAAAGTTTTGATGAATTTTAGATATTCAAACTCGTTATCACCATAATTTTAGATGTAGGTTTGGATACGAATCAAAATCTGAGATTCGGATTTCAGATCCAGATCTCATTAGATCCGTGATATCCGGATCCGAAAATTTTTGGCCATCCCTAGTTCAGACTAATTCTCTACGAAAGATGCAAGATAAAGAACGCAAAATATTGCGCACAGTAACATGTAGAAGCATTTGTTATTTACTAAATATTCGTATTTCACGATGATTATTGTAAATCCTTATTTATATATTAGTCTTACTTTATCTTTTGATCAAGAAAGAAAATCAACATACCCTTACACTTTTAACAATATCTTACCTTGAACCCTTCTATGCCAGTTCCCATAGTGTACGATTTTCCTGTGCCTGTAGGGACGTAAGCCATAACCACGGCGTTATAACCATTGATGACTTTCGACAGTAAAGGTCTTACAGTCTCTTCATAAACAGCATCCTGCGTTGTCAATTCATTAAATATGTAGTCGAATTTGAATGCTCTTGTTAATGCGACGATAACCTAAAACGAAGTAACGCAGATATTTTCAGAGTACGACAAAAAATATTTATACTAAATAATATTCTTCTTGTTTATACGTTTGTTAAGATAAAAAAAATATATTTAAAAAAGTTTATCTCTAAACTAACAGAATAGTTCATATTAAATTTTTAGTTCTCATTCCTAGTAGTTCGATATTACAAGTTGGCATTACATTTTGCTGAGAACCTATTTGCCATTGTACGTACATCACCGGTAAACATGTTCAGCAGTAAGTGACTTTTTCAAAAACTTTTCATATCATGTCATACGAGACATAGTCAAACTATATAAAATCTTACTGCCTGCAAATTATCCTTGAACACCTCCTCCATCAATCTTGTCGCTGTTGGGAATAACCTTAATCAAACTTTCAACAATAGTTTAACAAAAGTACTCACATGTACTCTCTGTCAGATAGGTAAATGTACAGGGCGCGAGGGATAGCATGAGCTATGACCTTGAAATCCGCAACCAACACACTTAAAAGGAACAGGCAATCCTAATAGTGTTGCTAACTGCCACAACGGTGAACTAGAATTTGGCGATTTGAAGAATTTCTGGGAAGGGATGACAAAGACACTTTGAATCAATCTGCAGCCTTCATTTCTCATTTTCATTTAGGAAAATCTGAACAATAAAGTAGTATATTTATTTAATAAGATGTAAAAGTGCACTCGGTGCGTTAAAGGTTTTCTTATTCGTTTATTTTTCTAATACATGATGATTGTAAAGTAAGCTAAAGTAAGTAAAAATTACATCACATAACACCACCTATATTTGCAATCTATTCATTCTGGGGACCACGACTCATATGCTACTCTTAGGGAAATCGTGGCTACAGACCTGTCAACTCCTTCCCCTCTCATACAGGGAAGTTTGTTATTTTCGCTGGTAAAACAAAGTGGTCCTATTGGTACCCTCCCTCCCGGGGTTGTTTATTTATGACACAGATGGGGGCGTCTTGAAAGACACATGAAGGAGCCGAACTGGACTAGTGTTCTTGTGTTCAGTGAAGTGTGGTTCTTTGTGTAAAGTTCTGTGCCGTTTTAGTCTAACTGTGTGCTGGTTTGTTCCTTTTTTAAAAAATCATAATGAAGAGTAAGAGCGGAAAACTTGGAAGATCGAAAGCCAAAGCAGAGAGATTTTGGTTAATGTTTATGATTTTATAAAGAGAGAGGCTGACAGTGGAAATCCAATTAATGTAAAACAAGTGCAAAAGTGAGTATCTGAAACAACCGGTGTTTCTGTAAGTAAAAACTGTTTTGAATGAGCGGGAAAAAATCATGGGAACGAATTTTCTACTCCGAATAAGAAGCGAGCACAACGTAAAACAAAAATCTCAGTGATGATTTTGACAAATGTGTTATTCGTCGAACAATTAATGAATTTTATATTGTTCAAGGTCAACGACCTTCTGTAAAATCACTGTTGCGAGTACTTTGAGAAAAGATTAATTTGAATGAAAGCACTTGGTCTTTACGGAAAATAATCCGTTCCTTAGGATTTAGATGGATCTTAACGACTACATATTGAAAAAGATGAATTTCAGTCAAAGAGATTGGCTTATTTGCGAGTTATAAATCATTACAGAAGGCAGAACCGCCCCATAATTTACATGGATGAGACGTACTTGCATTCATCGCACACAAAATAATACGCGTGGAGCGATAAGAAGAATACAAGTATACTCACACAAATTTCTAAAGGACAACGCGTAATAATCATGCATGCTGGCGGAGAAAACGGTTTCATTCCAGACGCGTTAGTCATGTTCAAATCTTAAACGAAATCTGACGATTATCACGACGACATGAATTATGAAAACTGAAAAGTGGTTGAAGTCGCGGCTAATTCCTAACTTGCCAAGTAATTCAGTTTTTGCACCATATCACAAGCCTTCAGTAGCCTTATCATCTTGTAAAGCTGTAATGATCGATTGGCTTGTAAGACACAATATTCCTTTCAAAGAAAATATAATCAAATAAAATCAACCAGAACTTTATAATTTAATCAAACCCAATAAAGCTCATTTTGAACATTTAAAGTAGATTTGCTCCTTGCTGAATATGGACATACAGTTCTTCGTTTGCCCCCCTATCATCCTGATCTAAACTCGATAGAATTGATTTGGCTGCAGTCTAAGAATATGTAGCAGCAAGAAATACCACTTTTTCCATTAACGATGAGATGAAACTCACCGAAAAGAAATTTACAATGATAATGTGACGCTGAGTTCAAAAATATGGTTACATTGCTCTTTATTAAAGGAATTGAAAAAGATTATTTTGATTAATATGCATTTTAAAAGACATTTTTCTCTCTTGACTTGCTACAGGCTAACAAAAGAAAAAGGAAATACGTAAACCCTTCTGAAGGTGACTAATGTTGCTTTTGCTGCGCAATTTTGTAGGAAGTTTACTTGTCGAAGGTTACTCATAGTCATCCTACAGGATACATAATCATGATTTTGGCAACGTGACACCGCATTAATATGTTGAAATTGGTTATATAGATATGAATCTATAGATAAGTCTAGAGATCACGCTATTGAATTCTTCCGGCTGTGACAGTACACGTATGTACATGTGTGTCACGCCACGTATTTTGGGTGCGGCAGTCTCTAAGAGCCAATCAAAATGCAAAAGAGCAAAAAGTTTCCATATTTGTGGAGATGATAAAACGGATGTACTGACGGATGTGAGGCTTGGGTGTGACCCTCGAGCATAATATGAAAGAACCTCAAGGTCTCAAACGGGTGTTCAGAAGTTCAGAAGTTCCGGTGCAGAGGTGCAGAGGTTCGAGACGTCGGTTGTGACCAGACAGAATCATCGTCAAAATTTCGAAGAGTTACAAGAATACTACCATAAGGTATGTATAATCTCTTGTTGCATCATAAAATTCAAGTTTAGAGACTTCATGCGGTACTTCAAAATGATGTGTGTACCTACCATAAAACTTTCAAGGTTAAGAACTGTTGTCGCATACTTGTATATCATCTTCCATCTCCAATAACTTAAATATTTCAATATCTAGCCTGTTAATCGAACTAAATTAAGGTATCAATCTATCAAATGAACTATCAGATATTCCATTACTTTTGTTGAATCACTAAATAATGTTGTTATATATTACCATTTTAGTTATGTAATAAACTTACTTTTATAAATAATGTTGTCATTCTCCTAGATGAAACCAATTTTTCCCATGAAAATAATGGTGTAATTTAAGTATATTTCTTTGTGACATCCGCTACAGAATTAGCGTGAGCAGATCTCTACATTATGGTGGAATAAAACGAGCTAAATAATTAAAAAGAGTCTGCACATCGTCACAAATGGGGGCTCGTCCAAAGCTTTTCTTCTTTCTTTTTCATTTTTCGGGACGAAAAATTTTGTGGTGCTGCTATGACATCTTCCCTTTTCTATTCTATGTCTTACGTTATGTTTTAGTATTTTGTTCATAGTGCATGATAATTTAAGTGAATTATCTAAGTTGTCGCATTACTGCAATTGTTTTATTGTGGATTCTATTGTCAATTGGTGATCTGATTATATTGCTCATAGTGAAATACCCCCCCCCATAATTTTTTCTGATTAGAGAAAACAAAAAAAAATATATATAGTGAAAACAGTGATTCAAAATGTCTTTCCATTGGTTCCCCTTTTTCAAACCTAAGAAATCCCCACCAAAATTTCATGCTTGATATATTGCAAAAACGGGGGAAGCAAGTTGCAAATATTGCAGAAAATTTCTTGCTGAGAAAGCCGCTCTTACGCAGGCTTTGCGCTCCGAAGTATGTCCCCTGACAAAAGAAGCAACAGATCTGCCCGTGCAGTAAGCCAGTTTCCCAGTAGCCAGTTTGCCTACTTTACTTGAACCGCGGATAAACCATCCACAGCAGTATAGTTTACCGGATCCTGTGGATAGGCAACCGATAACACAAACGCAGCGTTATAAAGAAAATTTAGCTAAGTTTGAAGAAACTTGTAATAAAATGCCATCCTTGACTCCTTTGGACAGTACACAGTATAAACCAGTGGTCGCGAAACGCACAATTTTCCTTAAGCCAGAACAACTTACTAACCCTTCTAATGAAGGTGCAGATAGTTCATCCGAAGAGTCTCCTGGCATTATGACGAGTGATTTTGAGTTTGACCCTAAATTAGCGTCAACACCTTTAAAGAAAGAAGAACAGCAGCAAATAGTTGAGGATGAAGTTTATTTTGTATTTGATATACCGCCTCACGTGAAAAAAACCCTTGGAAGGTAAACTCCCAGAAAATTCACCACCTGAATCAAGTAAATGTGATTCAGAAGACGAAATTAAACAATTGGCAAAGAAGGAGCTCTATCAGGAAAAGACTGCACGTGACGTACTAACACCAAGTCCCTTCTCATATGACTCAGGTGAAGAACTCAAAGAGTTTATAAATGAAGAACCTTGTATTGAAAATCTAAGTTTTCCTAAATATCCGCAAATTGCTTCTCACCCTCCTCAAGTGAAATATTCCCCCACTGCCGATAACGCACTTGTACTTTTGTTATATAATAATATTAGGCAAGAAATTTTAGATAATCACGAAGTGAAGACTCTCTCAGAGGATTCATTACCCTTGGACGAGAATAAGGCAATAAATGTTAATTTACTCCCTCCGAAAGGACCCCAAATAGAAAATAGACAAGATCCTGATGAATCAAGTGCACGGGAAGAAACAGAAGATCGAGTAGCCAGTGTCCCGGTATTGAAATTGCCGAAATTTAAAGGAAGTCCTAAAGAATCTGTTACAAGATTCCTTGATGAATATCAGACCATATCTCGTGCCCTCGATTGGCTCGACCAGGAGCAATGTATATATCTAGCGGCCTGTCTTGAAAACTCGGCCCTTGATTGGTTCCTATGTCATAAGGATGCCATTCAACAGTTGCAGTTTCGAGAATTAAAGCAAATGATTTCTCGAGCATTTCCTGACGATTTATATAAAGGACAGCTTGAACAAAAATTAAAGAGAATACGACTCCCTCCTCGTTTCCCACCTGATAACTTCGCATATACTTTAATACGAGACTGGAAGTTCGTAAGACCTGAAATGGGAGAGAGAGAATTGTTACGCCTATTGTATAAAGCGTTGCCTTCAAATTATGTCCAGGTCTTAGTATTAAAGGAAGTATCGACAATAGATCAAGCTATTCATGTGTTGCGTTTATTGTATTTAACTGACATTTATACTGAATCTCATCGGGAAATGAAGAGAAAATGTAGAGAATTAAGACCACATCATGTAAAACCTTATATGGGTGCTAAAAACAATTCGTTTGTTAAAAGAATGTGGACATGTAGACGTGAAATCGGGAGAGATGGTAGACCAATTGAAGTGAAAAGAGCTCGAACGAATTTATGTGATCACAGATTGCCCACGATACCAATTCGAATTTTTAATAAAAAAAGGTAGATGCATTATTAGACAGTGGTTCGCAAATCTCTGTTTTGGCTGAAGAAATGATCCCTCAAAATTTTCCAATTGCTAAGCGAATGCGTGCCACTATTCGTTTGCGCACATTAGGGGATAAGTTAACTGAACCACTCCCAGTGGTTCGGTTAAGTTTCCAAGTTGGAACTTATGGTCGAAGATCGCGTCGTTTATGGTTAAATGTGGCATTAGTTAAACAGTCTCAATTAGACGAGAAAATGGTTCTAAGAATAGATTTCATTCAGCGTTACACATACGGTATAGGGTTACAGTCTATAACTTAATGGCAATCAAAGACATCCTAACATGAAGTTTTATGTTCAGTATTTGCCAAGTCGTAAGGAGCAAACAGTACTTAATTTATCGCATGTTCAGTTTTACAACAAAAATGGTAACTCTAGGACGAATAGAAACGTTAGCTCAACATCAGTATCACCTACGAACATTGACGTGCCTCAAGGTAGTTTAGAACTTCATGATTCAATCTCCCTTTCTGAAGACGCATATTGTGCTTCCCAACCTGAGGACGAATGTCCTATATTGAAAATCAACTGTATTGAGCAACAAACATCTCGTAACTTGATCATAACTGCCGAGCGCATGTAAATACCTGCTGGGAAAGTTGGTTTAGTGCAAGTTAAGCCATGTTATCCTATAACTGGAGATCATTATGTTGAACCGAATGATGTTTTGCATCGAACTTACTCATGTTTAATACCACCTACAATGTGTGTAGAAGAAAATGGGTATGCTAAACTGCCTGTGTTTAACTTGAGTAAGCGGGACGTGACTATTCCAGATGCTCAAATCATAGGACATTTGGAGAAATGTATTCCTACACCAGAGATAAGAGTGAACACGGTTAAAGCCAGCCCACTCTCCGCTGAGAAAGTCGTAAATTCGAAATCTAAATTACAACACGATGTTGGTAAAGAAATTGACATTTCCCCTGACCTTTCGTCTGAAGATCGAAAAAGGGTAGTAGATCTATTGAATGAATTTCAAAATATTATTGCGTGGACAATAAATGATATAACTGTAACACACGAATATGAGCATAGCATAGAATTAATTTCAAACATTCCTGTATCTTCACCACCCTATAGAGAGACATTAGAGACAAAAAGAGCCATGAAAGAAGAGATTGACAATTTGCTTAAACAAAACATCATCTCTAGTTGTTGGTCTTCATACGCATCACCAGTTATTTTAGTTAAGAAGAGAGATAATTCTAAGAAACTCATAGTGGACTATAGAAAATTGAACTCCGTCATATCACCTGACAGTTACGCTCTTCCATCACTCAACGACCTAATAGATTTATTCACAAATATTCAATTCTTAAGTTCAATAGACCTCATATCTGGTTTTCTACAAATTCCCTTAAAGGAAGAGGATAAGTTGAAAACTGCATTCATTTGCAGTGCCGGTTTGTTTAATTTTAATGTGGTCCCAAAAGGTCTCTCCACTTCCTCCGTAGCATTTCAAAGAATGATCGACAAAGTGTTTGCAGGGTTAAAATTCAATATTATGGCATGCTTCGTGGATGACTTGATTGTTTTTGGAAAATCTATAGACGAAAAGTTAGATAGACTTCGGAAAGTATTCACTCGTTTGCGAGAAGCCAATCTAAAATTAAATCCCTCAAAATCTCACTTTATGTATGCTGAACTACCAATCTTAGGATTCGTCGTAGGACGCGAAGGGGTTAAGATAGATCCTAAACGAGTCGAGGCTATCACTAACTTTCCCGAACCAAAAACAGTTCGTGATGTACGCAGTTTCGTTGGATTGGCTAGTTATAATCGAAGATTTATTAAAAACTTTTCAGTTATCGCGAAGACCTTAATAGATTTGACTAAGCCTGATGTAATCTTTCAATTTGGAGATAAAGAACGTCAAGCCTTAAATATTTTAAAGGAGAAGTTCGTTACTGCCCCAGTATTAGCCATCTTTAATCCTGAAGCAGATGCTACCGAATTGTATGTAGATGCTTGTGAATACGGAATTGGCGCCGTATTAATGCAAATCAAGAATGGAGAGAAGAAACCGATTGCTTATTATAGCAGAAAAATCTCAGACCATGAAGCTAAGTCCTTAACGATCCCAGAAAAAGAGACCATGGCTTTGGTACAAGCCGTATTACACTTCCATGAATATCTAATAAGAGTGCCTCACTTCACTGCATTTACTGATAGTTGTTGTGTTTGCTATTTAAGAAACATGAAAAATCTAAAAGGCAAATATCTTCTTTGGTTAATCAGGTTGCAATCTTATAACTTCTCGATTAAAGCGATAAGAGGTAACCCCTCTAATCGACATTCGGACTGCATGTCCAGATATCCGACGCAAACCTTAAGTGTGGAAGAAAACGCCAATCGCGACGAAGGGCTGTGTATAAGCATGATGAAAATTGACGCGACTGATGTAATCAAGGCACAGAAAGAAGACGAATATTTTGGTAGAATTCGTGATTTAGTAAAGTCTGATCCTACTAATAATGAGGCTCGTCCGTATGTATTAGTAGATGAGGTGTTATATCGTAAGTCTAATAATGATTTAAAACAATGTGTTCCTCGAAGTCTGGTTCCTGAGGTGCTATATGCTATCCATACATCATGTCTAGAAGGCGGACATCTTGGAGAGAGCGAAGTGTTTTCTCGTGTCAATGAGCGATTTTATTGGCCTCGAATGGGATTCGATATCAAACAGTATATTAAGACATGTCGCGAATGTCAAGAACGTAAAGACTCAACCACTACACCATTAGGGTTGCATGAACCAATTAAACCACTAGCTCCTTTCCATACCTTAAATTTGGAAGTATTTGGCCCACTGCCCCCCTCTAATGGTTATAAGTATGTCATCACCGCTGTAGATATGTTCTCAAACTATGTAGTGGCACGACCATTAAAAACAATAACAGCCAAGAATGTTGCAAAGTTTTTACTGGAGGATATTATTTGTTATTTTGGTCCACCCCGCCATATATTGTCAGACCTTGGTTCTAAATTCCACACACAAGTAACTAGCGAAATTATGACTGTACTTGGTATACATCAAAAGTTTAGTATTAATTACCATCATAGAATAAATTCACGAATGAAGAAATATGATCAAGCTTTGGTAAACTATTTGAAGAAATATATGTCTACTTCCCAGAAAGATTGGTCTCTATTTGTTAGAACTGCTTGTTACTCTTATAATACTATAAAACACAAACACCATCCTTGTTCTCCTTTTGAATTGGTGTTTGGTAGAAAGGCTGAATTAGGACTCGAACTCGAGACTCCATGCCGAACCCCGTATGGAAAACTCGTGAAAAAGAATCTTGATCGTATAAAGAAAATTAGCACAAAGGACTTAACTAATCAGCAGTAAAAACAAAAAGCCGAAATTGATAAGCGTAGGAAAGCCCATACGTAAAAAGAAAATGATTAGACCTCATTACAAATTTGGTAACTAAGCCGGGGTTATTTCCTAAATGTATGCAACGTGCATCATTAAGAAAGTTAATGTTGAACGAACGAAGTTATGTTGTCCTAGTTCTCTAGTTTCAACCTGATCGAATTGTTCGATCATTTCATAGTTAAAAAAATGTTAAGTTATCGCGATAGGCGTAGGAACTTCTAACGTGAAATTTAATGTTGATGCAGGCTTTCTGAAAGAAATGTTATATTAATACCTAAATAAATAATTAAATAAGTAAATGGGTACCCAATCAATTAAGTAAATATATTTATATGTATAGAAAGTATAGAGAAAAGAGTAGTTTAGAGAAGTACAAAATGGTTTTAAATCCATATATGGTCGGAAACCCTGCTACAAAAAAAAAGAGAGAAAAGAGAATAAGAAGAAAATATATAAACATATACAACTAAGGAAACAGTTTGATTCCTTGCGTAGGTATTATATTCCTGGTGTTGACAGCAGACCAAAGACAGACAGACAGACAGACAAAACAAAAAAAAACACCAAGTGAAAAGAAAAGAGAGAAATAGAGAAATGGAAAATAAACAATTATTTAATTGTTAAAAGTAATACTTCCGTTAGAAGGATTGAAAATCGCATTAATGAAAGAGAATAAGAATTAAAAATAGGTCCAGATAGGCTTTTTCCTTCGCAGCCTCCGCTAAGTTTGGTGAACCATTGCCTTATTGGCAAGACGGAATAAAACACCTCATGAACGCATTCGAATTAGGTATGCAGTTCTAAGAGTATGTAACAAACTAGAGTTAAGTATGAGTACATATTACATATTACAAATGGTTTGAACCCCGTGTATTGGAAAATATCTTACTAATAGAGGCCGTGGTATAGGAGGTCATTATAATAATAGAGGCCAGCCGTGATAGACAGATTAACAATAAGGATAGAACTCTCAAAATGTAAGACCTACAGATAAAACTCAAAAATAAGCGAGCATTGGTATTTTTTTATCTTATTCATTGTATTTCTTTCAATTTTATTTTCTTTTCTTTTACTGTTTAAATTTCTGCGCAGGTAATTAGTAGTTAGAAGAGATAGCTAAGGAAATAAAAATATATAAAAGGGACTGATATAATAATTTATATTCCCTTATATCATAAGATAACCAATCATGAATCACTGTGTGCTTCGTCCTCGTATAGCAGAAGGGTGTACGTTTCCATATTTCTATTAGTATTATTCTACTCTAAAGCATTAGATAATGAACCAGTGAGAACGATGAAATTGTCATTTGAGACCACAAACAGACAAGAAAAGAACACGAGCAACAACAATTTTAATTTTGTATAATCATGTTTTGCTTCCTTTTACAGATAATGCCTCTATAAATTGTCATTGGTCGTAAGTAATTACGTTTTGCTTTGTTTGTATTAATGCAATGCAACATTATAGTATATTCTATAAAAAGGTATTATAGTTACATACATCATTGTATTACAGATACTGCAGATGGATGACAATTCACAATTCACCGTTTGTTTGAGCACTATAGGTAGCCCCGAAATACCTGTGTTTCCCTCCCTCTTTATTTTATTAGGAATGTAGGTATAGTACTCTGTTACGATGCAAGGACGCCTTCTTCCCCTTTACTTTTTTATTTCCGGTTTATTTCCGGCCTGATCCAGCAACGTTCTGTATTTTTTTAAAGGTTTCTTTCTCTAAGCAAGTATATGTTTTGTAATATATTTCATACTTGTTAAAAAAATAATAATATTGTGATATACTTCATAATTGTTAAATCAAACATTGTTCTTTTTTTTCAACGATCTCACTTCATAACAGTATTATCTGTTATTATGTAATAGTGTTTTCTTGAGTATTTTCTGTATTCCGGAAGTAAGTTATCTACTTCCTTACTCAACTGTTATCAGCACACACTCTCAGCACAACAATCTTTATCTACAATTTGCATGCAATGAAGCGCAATACTTTAAAAAGAAGAAGGTTCTAAATTATAAAATCACCATTATTACTAATTGAGATAAATGCTCTACTATTGGAATTAGGTTAAGTTGAATGGCAGCAGCCTTACTCAGAAAGTTTTCATGCAATAATAATAATAATAATAATAATAATAATAATAATAATAATAATAATAATAATAATAATAATAATAATAAAATGGTAACTAAATTGTACCGTACATTAAAACAAATGAATAGTCATGAGCATTCTATAATCTGGAAACAATAATAAGATTAATAATTAATTAACATCCATTAAAAGCCATAGTTCATTCATCATTGCTAATTACAAGGCAGTAGTCACTATAAATACCTTTTATTTTCTCAAGGGTGCATATTATCAAAACGTATTCACTTTCAGACCACTAAATTCATGGTTTAGATTGGTCCTATTCTGCTGAGATCTCTATTTCAGCAGTACAGGAACTGCTTTCCACCTTACTCACACCAAATAGCAAACTATACTGCAAGGAAAATTAATAACATTAAATGAATTCTAAAGTTATTTAATCAAAGCTGAAAATTTAAAGAATTTAGGATGCTCTCGGATAGGGAGCCTTCCGTTCTCGAGTGAGCACGGAATTGCCTTTGATATTGTGTTACAAAATGGAGGCTGATCCTTGTTCGCCCACTGCTCCATTTCGAACTCTGTTTAGACGTTTGTCTTTAATCATGACCTTTAATTTGTTATCTAATTGTCACCATTAAATTAGCTAAAAAAAGAATATTATTGTTCCATTGGCTAATAAGGAATATGTGCTCTACAGTAGCCTCTCCCAAGAAGGCTTTCTGCGTACGAGTGCTCTTACTCTGACCGCTTTAGGTTGGATGAAGCGTCAGTCCTAAGAGTGATTTCCATTTCCTAGACAGTTTGACTCTTACCTGGGCTGACTATCTGAATATATCAAATGTTATTGAGTTATGCGCCTTACTACTCCTTATTAAGGTACTATTATGAACGTTATATTGCTTTGATTACAGATGAGCTTTGATTACAGATGATAATGTAGTTATGGTGGTATTATTAGTACATAATTATATGTGTTGCGCAAGTTATGTTTCAGGCTAATGTTGATTATCTTTGTATTATTGATTAATATTGATTTACTGTTGTTTTATCATTAGAAGTGTAGAAGTAACGTTATATAATTGCTAGATTTATTTCAATATGTATATGTAATAGTTATTTAGTTAAATTGTTAGATTATTATATATTTTGCACATTGTCGATATATATATATATATTTGCACAAGATGCTATTAGCTTATGATGATTTTAAGCAAAGACCGAGTCATTATCATTCCTTATGTGTAATATATATATAGAGTGTTGACTTCGTTCACATATTTTATATAAGAACACTATGTTCAGTAACTTATAGGCTAACTTATTAATTAGTAGTACACATATAGATATAACTCCCTTGAGTGCACTACTAATTATGAAAAAAAACTAAAATAAAATAAAACAAAAACACTCAGCAAAACCTTGCACATGAAACATGCATAAAATCTTTGCGTTGTATTTGTTATATAACTGATAATAAACTATATTGTGATAATAAGAAAAGTGAAAAGGAAATCAAGTAAGTTATGCCAATACAACATATTACACTACTACATGCATTACATGTCATTACTCATGCTACATTCCCTCTAATTACTAATTCTACATATACTCCAGACTCCATGCATTCGTCTTGTTCCAATGTGTAGGTATTAATTGGTGAAATTCTTCAGTCCTCTCACATCCATTTGCTAAGAGCATGCGAGGTGAATTAACAACATTCCCCCAGGGACACCCCTGCCTAACGGAGTTTAATTAAAATCACGCTAGAGTGAGAGTTGCCCCTAACGGAAGTTATTAGTAATCAACATAGTGCCATCAACCCCATTGCAGACTGTAAGGGTCCATCCACACACCAGACAGGGCGTTACATCATGCAAACATCTATGGTATAGTTTAACTTTCTGCTGCCGGCGTCCCCGAATAATTGGCGTAAATTTTTCTAAATTGTTCCGGAAGTATTTTGAGCGGCCAGTGAATGTGTCCTCTTAAATGTCATTGAATGTTGATGAGTGCCTTCTTCCTCTTCAACGTGCATTCTAACCTTATATTCTAAGTTTTTACTCATTCGTGTTCTTATCTTAATAATTATGGTGGACAACACCGTGTGTTTTCTCGAGATTTTCCCGTTTCTTCCCACGTCCTTCATTTCATCATTTTCATTCATTACTCATCGCCACCGTCTCCATTAGCCTAACAGACATAATCATGGGACGTAATTCAAGAAATTCATTATCTAATAAATTTTCATTATCTAATATTATTTTCATTATCTAATAAATTTTATCGCACTAATTTATATGGTACAACATGGTATTTAACAAAAGAAAATAAAATAATTTTGTAATAATCTAGTTCCTTTCTATACAGATAAAAACTTGTTTTGCCACAAGTTGTAAGTACAATCAAGTTATTTAAAATGTATTCTCATTTTTAGCCGACTACAGACCCCTATTATCTCTTAATACGAATTCTATTATTAAAAGACACAGGTAGACTCTTGATTAGGTAAATAAACAAATAACACCATAAATAATTAATCATATGAACAGGGGTTTGCCTAATATCAATTGTGTGGGTTCCTTTTATCTATTTACTATTTTTAAGAGAAATATATTTAAAAAAAAAAGAGAGAGAGAAAGTCTATGCAAACATTTTATACTCTTCAACTTCACTATTACTTAATCTTATATAACAAATCATTACGTAAAGTTGGAAGCCCGGAAGACTTTATCATCCAACGACTCGCTATCAGCAGAACAAGGACACACATATGAATGAACAAACAAATGCATTATTATGCGGTTACGCATGCACTTCAGATTATACTACCAACGTTTTCATACTCATAAAAAAAAAGAAAAAGAAAAAAACAAGGGGTGAACAAGAATATAAAATAACAATATAAGAATATAGAATAAATTATTTATCCTTCCTTACTATATATCCATTCTATTAATTGTGTTGTGCTGTTACAGAAGTTATCATTAAGTATTAATGTATTAAAATTCGTTAATGGTGATTAATATTATTGTTATGTATTAATGATTTGAATTTGTTAATTAGAGTTTATTTAATTATTATTTAGAGCTAATAAGATTATGAATTAACATATTTTAATTCGTCTTTTCATGAGTAACTCTTGACTACGGCTCGAGAGGCACATCGTTCAAAATTAACGGCCAGAACTGGAAGGGGATACTTCTAAAATTGGTTAATTCTTCAGGCATTTGGAACAGCTATTGGACGGACAAGTGAATAACTGTGATCTTTACAAGGATAGTCTACCCTTCAAAAATAGTATTCCTGGAGCACCTGCAGTATCACTAATGTATTATTCGTGGTGGTCTATATGATGTTTGGTAGGATTAACACTAGAAGCACGAAGCAGTCATTCTGACTGCTTCAAGAAACATAATTTCGTATTACTTCTGTAATATTTTCGCTAAGGCTCTGAAATTCATTGACTTTTAATATTTTTGTGCACACTTCTTGGTAGCATTAATAATAAGTTTATGCTTCTTTTTACAGGGGCGCTATTGTCAGTTATACCTAGAAGCACGAAGCAGTCATTTTGACTGCCTTATAAAGAGTATAGGAAATTAGTGCTTCTGTTTGTAGGTTACATATGGTAGTATTAAATATTTCTTATTTTTAGACAAAGAAAAAATGTAACCTTTATTCATTGTAATTTGAGAGAGAAAAATTTAAGATAACTTATTGTTTTATTAGGTATATTGCGATACATATTTCCAGCTATAACTTCATTTTTTGTGTGTTATGAGATATCTCTCAGTGTTTTATAGTCGAAAAACAAATTTGTTCAGATACATGCGGCCAATATCTACATGTTAGTGTGCATTTGGAGTTGTTTGAGCTGAACCGTGTACATTGACATTTTACGAGCAGAACTCAAGAAATCTTAGAGTTTTACATAATCTCTTAGGAGATAAGTCTGAGGATTCAAGTGAAGGGTATGGAAACTGGAGTGATTTTGAGCCTGAAGAGTACATTTTATATTCAAGTGATGAAGGAGAGGAAGACAGCGATGTTGATGACAACGCCAGTAGTGGTGACAGTTTTATTGCTCCAGATGGAACATTGTAGAAAAAATTGGATTTGGGACAAGGTGACGTTGGCCGTACATCTAATTAGAATATTGTTCGCGAATTTCCAGGACCGACAAATTTTGCCCAGTGGCAAGTGTCTGAGGAAAAATATAGTAGTGCTTTTCGTTTACTATTTGATTAATCTATGACAATTTCTGAAGCAACATTAACTGCAGTCAGCAACATGGACTTTTAACTCTTTCAAAACTACAGTCTTATTTGGGTCTTTTTATTTATGCAGGTGTTTCGGTATTGCCCAGTGGGGTCTTGTGGGAAATATCAAAAGAGACACAATTTATAGGAAAATAATGAGTAGGGATAGGTTCTGTGAAATAAAACGGTACTTGATACTTGATGAAAAGGCACAAGATCTGCATGACGTCAAGGGAACAAATTCGCACTCGAGTCAGAACTGTGGGACGAGTTTATTGAGAACGGCATAAAATGTTACAAACCACATGACAACGTGCACTTGACGAGCAACTCTATCCTACGAAAGGCAGAGTTCGATTTCTGCAATATATGCCAAATAAACCCGATAAATTTGGCATCAAAATCTGGTTACTAGCCGACATACAATCAGTCTATCCTCAATGGCTTTCCATATCTGGGCAATTATTTGTAACATCATGCTTGGACACAGTTAAGTGAAATTCTAGTGTCTAGTTTGATAAATCCTTTCACTGGAAAAGAAATAAATGTGACAAATGTAATAACTCCTTCACAACAAGGAAACTAGCTGAAAGGTCTGTATCACTGTGATGTTTACCGCGATCAGAGTGGTAATGAATTTACAAATGTAAAAGCAACAAAAGTGTCTGCGTGTTGAGTTGCATGCGTGAATCAGTGTCAATTCCCAGGACACTAAAAGAAAAAAAATAAAACGAAACTATAATGTATTACAATCAGATGAAGTTTAGTGTAGACATCGTGGATCAAATGGTGAACAAACACAAAATGAATTGTGAGTATTGATTCATGGAAGATGTACAAAGAAGCTACTGGAAAGAAAATCAGCAGGTAACAATATCTCTAAGGTTTTTTCCGAAGATGTGATTGTCAATGCCACTGCGCTTCCATACGCAAGCGAAAAAAAAATGTCAAGAACGATTGTGAAAAGAAGAAAACAGTTGACATATGCTACAAATGTCGAAAGTATGTTTGTGAAAAGTATGTACTGCAGAGATCCGAAAGCGAATTACCTGCTCCAAGTGTGGTTGACTTTGTGATGGTCTTCTTCTAAGAAGATATTCGCAAGATATCATAGCAAATATTATTTTACAATTAAATATAAAACCTAAGAGTGACTTTCTCTTTTGTTTCTTTCATTGTTTTAGAAATAGTGATATTAAATTTATTATATTAATAAATATTTGTAATATTACATTAATGCCCTTAGTGTTTATAAATAAAAACAATAAAGTAAATAACATGCTTTCTAGGCTTACTTCTAGATGTGTTACATTGAAAATGTCAATAAATACTTTTCACCTGTGTCATCATACTTTTCTATTTTAGTCAAAAGCCGAAAGCAGTCAATTTGACTGCTTCGTGCTCATAGGGGGTTCAAGATGTCCGTGCTTCTAGTGCTAAGGAAAAGACATTCGAAAATGCCTATTTACTTACCTGGTTAACGAAACTTTCCTTTTCTTGTTCTCACTTTAATACTTTCGTTTTTATACTAATTCTACAACATTTTTTTTACACTTAATCGTTCACTTCACTAAATAACTGCACTAAATTGCACTAAATACACTCTACACTGTACACCACCTACTTGGCATACCTTCTGAATTCCTAGGACTGAATATTGAAGAACAATAGTATACTTCGATACGAATCGTTTCCGGACAACGCCCGAACGGATTTTCACTAATAAATCGCAGCCACCAATCGAATAAGAGAAAAGTACGGGATAAATGGATGTTCTAGCGCACTTTCACCCCCACCCCTCAATAACATAGCACACCCCTGCTTCCAAATATCTTCTAATCTACCCCTAATAATTTTTAACACTTTTTATCCCCCAAATAACTTCTATCACATCTCAAATAACTTCTATCTTACTCATAATAACTTCTAATGCATTCAATTACTAAATCTAGTTACAAAAAAGTCACTAAATCTAGTTACAAAAAATCACTAAATCAAGTTACAAAAACAAAAAAATCACTAAATCTAGTTATAAAAATCACTAAATTTAGTAAAATAAAATTACAAAACACTTTTATGATTTTACCATAAAAGTTAACTAAATTCTACATAATTACATAATACTTACAAATTAGTATATTGATTGTTACAAGTTCGGATACTGATAATGGAATCTTCTACTAACCTCGTTCTCAATAGGAAACAATGACTTCTTAAACTCTGTCCACTGATCATAATTCAAACTGAATAGACAGCCGTTAATATCAAAAACAACTTGAACTTCGGTTTGCACATTTTTCACAATTACATTAAAGTTATTAGTAAGTATAAATTTCTTTTGAGGATCCATTCTATTCACTCCATTTTTTACTTCTGATCATTTTTGATCATTTTTTGGATTTACAAACCGATCCTCATTTGAAATTTACATACAGAACTCAACAGTTGGATAATTATCTTTTAAACCAGTGTATTTTATTTTTATTCCATCTTTAACGATCTCATCAATCATTTTATCTGTTAAGTGTTTTGTAAATCTAGGTGGAAGAAATACCTTAAACTCTTCACATTCAACTAAAATACTCTTTCCAAACTTAGTTTTTATCTTTTCCATTTTCACAATCTTATATTCTGTATTTAATTCTAATTCTCTTAATCCAATAACCTGTTTTTGTTCAAGACTTCCAAGTTTATTTAAAAGTTCAATATGACTCGCCATCGTATTTATTATATTAAAACTTTTTAAAAATCAGTTTCTAATAGCCTCGAATTTCGTTAAGTATGTCATTGATTCTGTTAACAATATCTCTTACATTTTCATCTGTTAATTCACCATTCATGAGCTTAATTACATTAAGCTCATCTTTAAACAACCCAATTCGATTTACCATATTTTTATAATATTCCTTCTTTGAAGCTATATTAAACCGTGTTGATAGACCAGTGATAACAGCAGAAGCCGAAGCAAATGCAGTTGTAATAATTGAATATACTGTAACAGGAATAAACACATTGATGAACCCTGTAGAAGCTGATAATAGAATTGATAACGTAATAAGAGTAATATAAACACATTTTATTCTCTTAAACTTCCTTTTGTTTTTCATTAATAACTTCTCAAGATTTAATATAGTATCTTCAATTAACACAATTAAATTCTCACGTGGAATGTTATCTGGAATAGTCATTTTATTATCATAAAAACACTTACAAACTAAACAAATCTAATAAACATATTATATAATTGATTTATATCATCTCAATTATTTTTTCTTTCTCAACATCATACTCTAAATTTTTCTTACCAATCATAACAACATAGCAAATTGTTTTATCTGGTGCATTGCTTTCAAAATTAACAGTCAGTTTCAAATTAGTTCTATCACTTACAGTTACTGATTTATGCTTGCTTGTGTTAATTACGAACATCGGCCTATTTTCTAAAAATTCCTTAGGATAATAAAACATCTCAGTATTTCCAATTCTAGCTCGCTTATATACCGTATACATTTCATAAACTTTCAAATACTTATGTTTTGCAAAATCTAAGTTTAAAGATTCTAATGGGAAAGATTCATTTCTAGAATTACGAAAATGGATATTCTGAACTTTACAATGATCAAAATAGCTTGAATCTCTTTCTTGATTATCATTTCTCTCAGTTTGGAAAAAGGCAATCACAAAATTAGGCATATCAAATTCACTTGAGTTAAATTGTGTTGTTAAATCGAATTCTAAATACTTTCCACTAACTGATTTCTGTAAACATTGATACGTGTTAAATGAAATAGGAATCTTACCTTCTTTTAACATATTAGATCTTAACAAAGTAGCATAGTTAGGTTCATAATTAACAATAGGCATTCTTAACTCCATATTTGTAATCTTAATTTTACCTGGATGCGGTTGATCATTCTCATATGTTCCATCCTGCTTTTTTGTTTTCCAAATAGCAAATGCATTATCATCAGAACCACTTCTTTTAAATGTGTATTTCAATCCTCCTTTCCACATAATATCTTTAAAATCTGAACAAAATCCTGGCAAAAGTCTTAGCAAAAACACTATTTCTTCATCTGTTCTTGCCCACGTAATTCCTTCCCATCCACATTCATCATAGTGATTTGCCTCTGGTTTTGAAATCGTACATGTGTTTACAGCTGTTGAAGTTAAACCAGGATAATCTATAATATCTAATATCTGACCATGCTTACTAACTTGAATTTGAGAAAACAAATGTGGGAAGAAATTATTAATAAGTCTAATATTTTGACCAGTAGTATATTCTCCATCACCATCTCTACCTCTAATTTCAAAAGTTACATACATATCAGCATAATAAGGATGTATGAAGCCATCACCCACGTCAATATCAAATTCAATAGACCTGTTTGGGTTATTTAAATTCTCGATTGTTTTTTGATTAGGTTTAAAGGATTGTAATTCATATGATTCTATCTTATCCATATTTATTATTTAAAAAAATATTTGTAATCGTTATATGCATTAAACCCATAAAAACTTAAATATAACTTCTCCAAATATCCTTATTCCTATTCACCTGACTAATAATTTCTGAAAAACTATACCCATCTGTAAACATTTTTAACACTGTAATGCATAAATGTCCACAAATTATCTTGTTAAAATGTTGTATACGGCTGCTATTGTACTCTATATTATGACCAAGATATTTTACGAGTGTTTTTGGCGGATTACCTCCAAATGAATCAAACACATACTTTCTATTTCCTTTTTTCCAATAACAAATCAAATGCGTTCCTATATTTTTAGACGTATCAAAATTAACAATACCACACTCATTCTTCCTTGGTTGTTTAGGCAATTCATCACTCATAAATACACCTCTAAAGATTCTTAAGTTTTTTAACAAGTTGTATTAGATCTAAATTACTTAAAGGTTTAATTTCTTCTTTTTCTTTACTGTTTTGGAGTTTACGTTTTTTGAAAGCTTACCACCTTGTTTTTCTTCCATTGCTAAGTTATGTCGCTTTTGTTCCTCTAATTCCATGTTATTCTTTTTTGCATCATCTACAGTCTTAGCAATAGCAGCCGCACCTCCAGCAACAGAACCTAGAGCACCTATTAAAGCTAAAATCGTTGGAATAGTAAATATAAAACCACCATAATGAACTTTATTATCATTTACCTTCATTTCTTTGTTTATTTTCTTAAGTTGTGGTATAGAAAGAGATAGAGACATACATTGTCCTTTACTTAGTTTTGCTTCCTTTTGTTTAAGTTGTTTGTTAGTTAAAATGTTATCTATATTTAATTGTTTAAGTTCCTGATTAGGAATCGTAAATGTAAAACCTTTTAACTGCATATTTATTATATAATTAAAAGCTTTTTATGAAAAATTTCCATAAAAAGTACATATATACCTAAATCTAAAAAATACTTATAAACCTAAACCAAATCTTACTTTTGTATTCATCACTAAAGCAGTTCCAAGAGCAGGTAGTTTTTCAGTTATTAAATTAGCATCTTTAGCAAAAACTCTTTCCCAAGCTTTATTTTCTAATTCCTTATCTGCAATATGTCGTGATTCTGTATCTTTATTATCCCTATAGTATATATCATGTTCTTTACAAGCCTCATCTAATTTATTAATACCTTCATCACCTCTTTCTAATCTTTCTTGAAGTTTTGTACCCAGACCACAATATTGAAATCCTGGAATATGCAACTCAAATGGAAGTTTATTAATCAAATCATTTACTAATCCTTTTCCATACTTTTCACTATTCCAAAATTTTGGTGGCAGCGTATTCAATATCTTTATCAAATAACCTATACCTTTTGGATCATTAGGTATAAATTGTGCAAGTTTAGAATTAATCATATCTACTATGCCTACTTTCTCATTATAAAAGTTATCATTTCCAGATTTTTCTTCCCCATCAATAACAATCAAGCGATCAATCAGTTTTCTCACATCATCCATCCATATGTATTCTTTTGATAATTCGTTATATACCTTTATTCCTTCTCCAGATTTTGGTGTCTTTTTTGAAGGTGTTGTTGGTTCTATATATTCATCCCAAATAGGTTTGATAATTTCTTTATATTTTTTACCTTTACTAGATTTTTGTTTTCTTGTACTTGGATCATTATTATGAAATGCAACACTAGAATCAATTACTATTTGTTTATATTTTTCTAGATCATCATCATTGTAATTTGTTGGATTATGTTTTGTCAATAATTCCCATAAACCTTCTGTTCCTGTATAATGTCGATTATTAATAACTAAATCATCACCATGAATTTTAACTTCCGCATTTCCTATCATATGTATAATTTTCCCATCTTCATCATATGGTTGTATTCCAAAACTTTTATCATCTCTAGTTGCATAATATCTTGAGGCAATATTACCAAAATGAGTTGTTGCTAAAGATTCTATTCCTTCTACTTTATATTTAATTTGTTTTTTCATGTGTTTTATTTCTTCTGTTATAGGCGTATCACTTTCATTTATAGAACTATCATACATAGGCGGTGTTTCTAATAAGCTTGAATCCACTCTCGCACTTTTATGTACAACTGGAACTAACTCTTGAATTAGATTTTTATTTTCTTCTGCTACTTTTGATATATCTTGCCCTAAATCTTTAATTGCATCAATAACAGGCTGATCTTGTTCTTTAAATTTTTCATACTTACTTCGATTACTTTGTTTAATTTCCTTAAATCTTTTAATAAGTTCTTCTTTTAACTTAATATACTTCTTAGCTTTATTAACATCCATTTATTATATAAAGAAAAAAATAAAAACATAACATAACATAACATAACATAACATAACATAACATAACATAACATAATATATACGTTCACCTGCATTCATATACGTTTAGTTTACACTTTTAGAAATTCTTTAATTTTATTTCTATATTTACCATTATTCACCTTCCTAGTCATATCTATTGTTAAGAAACCATGTTCTTCACTCCAACACTTGCTACATAATAATTGTAATTTTTCAAACGACATATCAGATGCGACAAATTCATCATATATATGTTTTAAATTTACATTGTCCTGTCTAAATATACAAAGAAAGTTTAAGTTGTCCCTAATTAATTGTTTTGGTACTTTAGAATATGTTTGTCCAAGATAGAAACAGTTCAAACCCTTATGACGACCTCGAGTAAAATATTCTCTAACGTGGTTTTGTTCTTCTAATATGAAATCATCAAATACTACCACATAATAGTCCTCACATTCATCTAATGAAATAATCTCTTCATTGTTTCCTTTTATTATTGCTACTGTATCTTTAATATTACGTTCTATATCTCGAAAAAGTTGTATTAAGTGTTGGTATTTAGGTTGATTTAAACTTTTAGAATATATATAAACATTTGCATATTTTAACCATTTAGGTGCTAACAAAAAATTATCAATCATTAACGTCGTTTTACCACATCCACTAGGCCCAACTATTAAACATCTTATATCATCAGGTAACAACTCACCATTCCTCTTTCTCTTCGCCGTTTCTTCTGTTAACCTTACTTTAATATCCCAATTATCCATATTAGTTATTTATTATATAATAAATGAAGGTATTTAATTTAAATGGTTATTCATCTGTATTAAACATGTCATTGCATTACCCATTTGAAAACGATTTAGAAGTAGCTGTTGCAGGATTTTACACAACATACTTAACTCCAAACATTACAGAAAAAAATAATAAATTAACATTTTGCACTGAAGAACCTGAAGTTACAAGACAAGCCATAGTTCAACCTGGTCAATATAGTTTAAAAGAATTAGAAGAATATATTAAATCAAACCTTCCATTCTACACTGATGAATTCAAAGATACTTTTGAAATTACGGAAGACAGGAAGAGAAATAGAGTTAAAATATTTAGTGAGGTTTGTGATATAACCTTAGATACCATTAATACTGTATTAGGTTTTAGTGAGAAAAAGTTAACTAATAATATAGAACATGTTGGAGATAAGCCACCAAAGTTTCATCCGTTTGATACTATAAATATTCACTGTGATTTAGCAGAAGGTATGATTTTAAAACACAATGACACAACACACAACGAAACAGACTTAATTGCAACATTTAGAACAAATGCAGAGTTTAGAGAACCAATTATATATGAACCTAATGAAAAGATATTTTTCCCAATACATCACAATAAATTTAATAATTTGAAAGTTTCAATTAAAGATGAGAATGGTGATTTGATTGATTTTGGTGGAACTCGTATAACTGTTTTACTTGCTGTTAAATAATTTGAATTGTTATATAATAAATATGGACATCTTTGGTAATACTAAAAGTAGGACTACAAACCTCAATCATGTAAGTGAAGTTTTTACATCAAATATAACATGGGTTGATTTCAAAAACAAAAGACTTGTTAATGTAGGTGATGCAATTGACCAACAATATGTAGTAACTTTACAACAGCTAGATTTAATAAATAGTAATGTTAATAGTCAATTGGAAGGTGATAGAAACAAATTTGAAGATGTATTAAAAACATTACAAGACACATATATAAAGAAAGAAGATTTTCAAAAGGTTAGGATGGATACTACTAAATTGATTATGCAGAAGGAAACTATACTCTTAATATGTCGATTGAGAGCTAAAAATGTTAAGGAACCAATCTTTAGAATATTTAATCTCTCTAATGGTTACAAATTTCTCTATAATGGGAAAATAATGCACATGGAATTAAGTTTGGATAAATACTTTTTAGAGATATATTTAGGTGATACTTTGATTGAAAATTTACCTGTAAACATTAAAAAGGGTGATATAATTACGTTTCAAGCAAATAAGAATTCAGCTATGGAAGAAGGGCAACCATTGCAAGTTATTATGTATATAGAAAGAGAGCTTAAATGATTTTCTATACAATAAATAGGATGTATTGTGTTAAGTGTAAGAAATCAACGGATACAGAGAAAGATACCATTAGAATAGAACAGATAAAGAATGGAAGATATGTTAAGAAAGGTATATGTGTTGTATGTGATACTAATAAATCCCAATTCATTAAAAAGCTCGATTGACTATACGAAGGTGAAGGTATTAGAGAAGATATTATAGAAGAAATTCATAAACCATCAAAAAAAAATTATCCTATTTTAAGTGTTAGTGTTAAAGGTATAGATGATTTATGGCAAGCGGATCTTGTAGAAATGGATAGTGGTGTGTTAAAAGGTATTTCCAAAATCAATAAAGGGTATAAGTATTTGCTAACGATTATAGATGTGTTTTCAAAATATGCATTTGCTGTTCCTGTTAAAGATAAGAGTGGTAAGAATGTTACAGAAGCATTTGAATCAGTGTTAAAAGTAAGAAAACCTAATAATTTACAAACTGATCAAGGTAAAGAGTTTTATAATAAAGAATTTGAAGATTTGATGGGAAAAAACAATATCAATCATTACTCAACATATAGTGGTAAAAAAGCTTCTGTTGTTGAAAGATTTAACAAAACACTTAAACAAAATATGTGGAAAAAATTTACTGTTCAAGGTAATTATAAGTGGTTAAAAATATTGCAAGGTTTGGTTGATGAATATAATAATAAAGTACATAGAACAATTGGTGTGAAACCTGTAGAAGTGAATAAGAAAAATGAGCATGTAATATTGAAAAAAGTATATAAGAAAGAACATAAGTCTGTTAAGTTAAAGTATAAGATTGGTGATTATGTTCGTATAAGTAAAATTAAAGGTTTGTTTGAAAAAGGATATACACCAAATTGGTCAACAGAAGTGTTTGTTATTAATGAGGTTATACCATCCAATCCACCAACATATAAAATTAAAGATCTAAACAATGAAGAAGTTAGAGGAAGATTTTATGAACCAGAATTATTGAAAACTAAATATAAGGATGAGTATTTGGTAGAAAAAATATTGAGAAAGAAAGGTAATAAAGTGTTTGTTAAATGGTTAGGGTTTGATGATTCACATAATAGTTGGATAGATAAAAGTAATGTAATATTATAAATGTTATATTTTATGGTTTAATAATTCACATAATAATTAAATAAATAAAAGTAATATAATATTATAAATGTAATAATTATAGTACATTAATTCACATAATAATTAAATAATATATTATTATAAATGTTGTATTTTATGGTTTAATAATTCACATAATAGTTTGATAAGATAAGGAAAATGTTGTAGTGTAAATTTAATGTGTTTAACTTTTATGAATATTTTCACAAAGGAATAAAGTGTTTGTTAAATAATTAGGGTTTATTAAATGGTTAGGGTTTAATAATTGCATAATAATTAAACAAATAAAAGTAATATAATATTATAAATGTTATTTCATAAAAGTAATAAAGTGTTTGTTAAATAATTAGGGTTTATTAAATGGTTGGGGTTTAATAATTACATAATAATTAAATAAATAAAAGTAATAAAGTGTTTGTTAAATAATTAGGGTTTATTAAATGGTTAGGGTTTAATAATTGCATAATAATTAAATAAATAAAAGTAATATAATATTATAAATGTTATCTTTTATAGTTATTTAATTAAAGGTAAATAGGATAAGAAGGTAAATGATAATTATGATGATGAGTGAGTTTATGAAAATGATTCAGTTTTTATCATATTAATAATGACTTTGATGGGGTGATCCCATAAAAGCCCTATACTAACACAACAGACTAAGATATGTAGACAATGGCAGGAGTGTACAAGTATTAGCAGTTGTGTTAGAAAAAATAAGTATGCTAATGTTGGTATATATAACATGAAAAAAATATTATAAAAGTGAACTAAAAAATTTGGTAAATATATAAATAAACGATACAGTATTTTTTCATATAAGATGAGTATAAATAATGTTAATTTTAATGGTGAGGAGATGAAGGAGATGTCGATTACAAAACTAAAACTAATATGTAAAGTCAAGAAAATCCGTAACTATAGTTCTTTAAATAAGAGTGAATTTATCAAAAAAATCGAACAATATCAAAATGAACCAGATGAATTGAAAGTTATATACACAATGAAAGTTGATGAATTAAAAAAACCATTGTATAAGGAAAGGAAGAAAAGGTTATTCTAAATTAAGAAAGGCTGAACTTATTGGCCGTATTAAAAAATATGAGGATGAACAAAACAGATCACAAATTAGAAACATATTTCCATTTAAACAAGATGTTTTTGAAGAATCGAAACCACAACGAATACCAATTAAAGTAGAAACAAAGGAAACAGCAATACAGAAACGATTACAAACTATCACAATTGAAAACATAGGAGGATATAAAGATCCAGTGAAGTTTTTAAATATGAGTGGGAAAGTAGTTATTAACAAAATCAAGGAAGAATTAAAGCACCACCCATTAAAAGTCAACCTTGTATTCATTTGTGATTATAATAAAGATAAAGAAGTACAAGAACACAATTTTAAAACTATGAATGAAAGAATATTACAATCAACTGACTTAGATTAATATATAACCTATGCTAAACAAAAACTATGTAGAGAGATGGAGGAATTTCAAAGTAGAGGATCAGGATGGACATTACATCAAATTAAACATTTAGAAATCAGACTAAATAAATATGTACCATTACGAGCTTCTTCCTACATTGATCTTCCTAAGCCAATTAAAGATAAGAAAGCAGTAATTAATGTTCAAAATAAAGATAATAAATGTTTCTTATATTCTATTGCAAGTTATTTAAAACCAGCAGAAAAAGATCCTCAACGACCTTCACACTATACAGAAATTGTGGATGAATTACAAAATAAATATTTTAATGGTATTGAATTTCCTGTACAATTAAAAGATATAGTAAAGTTTGAAAAGAGAAGTAACATATCCATTAACGTGTATAGTTATGATGATGAATATAATATATACCCACTTCAAATTACAAAAAATAAGCAGGACAAACACGTTAATTTATTATATGTAAAGGATGAAAATAACGATCATTTTTGTTGGATAAAGGATTTATCGAGATTAATAAGAAGTCAAGTAACAAAACATACTGAAAAATTATACTTCTGTGATAGGTGTTTAACAAGACGTTTTAGAAATGAGATGCAATTACAAGAACATGAGCTATATTGTAAGGAGCATGAATCTGTTAGAATAGAACTTCCAAAACCATATGACAATCAAATACAGTTCCAAAATTATAATAGATCATTTAGAGTACCATTTACGATATATGCCGATTTTGAATGTTTGTTATGTAAAATGGAAGTAGACCATAATTGTTCTAAAACTGTGAAGTATCAAAAGCATTTACCAATGAGTTTCTGTTATTATATTAAATACTCAAATGGTGTGTATAAACGTCCTGTTAGTTATATTGGTTTAGATGCTGCAAAGGTGTTTGTGGAGAAGTTAAAACAAGAAGCAATAGAAATAAAGAAAATATATAACAAAAAAGTTAAAATGAATGGCCTAACTAAAGATGAGAACGAGATATATAATAATTCCAATAGTTGTCATATATGTGAGAGAAACTTGAATGATTTACCACCAGCAATTGAAAAACAAATAAATATGTTAAATAAGAAAATACAATTCGCTAAAGATAATGATAGCATGATTGAAAAGTTAGAAGAATGGAAACATGAATTAGGAAAATGTTTAAAAGATATAAATAAAAATAAGGCAAAAGTAAGAGATCATGATCATTTAACAGGGAAGTTTAGAGGTGTAGCTCACAGTTATTGTAACTTAAGCTATCGAAATCCTAATTTTATTCCAGTATTTATTCACAACTTAAGTGGTTATGATACTCACCTGTTTGTTAAAGAACTTGCTTGTGATAAGAATGAAATAAAACTAATTGCAAATAATGAGGAAAAATGTATAACATACTCAAAATATGTGAAGGTTGATAAAAAGAATGGAATTAATTTACGATTTCTAGATTCATTTAGGTTTATGCCAAGGAGTTTAGCAGAACTAGCAAAAAACCTTACAAAAGAACAATATAGAGAAACGTCAAAGTACTTCCCTAATGATTTGTTAGATTTAGTAATTAAAAAAGGTGTGTTCCCATATGATTATATTGACTCAATTGAAAGATTAGAAGAAACAAAACTACCTTCAAAAGAAATGTTCTTTAATAAACTTACTAAAACCCACATCAGTGATGAAGATTATGAGCATGCGAAAAATGTTTGGAAGTCATTCAATATTAAAAATCTAGGTGAATATACAGAACTTTATAACAAGACAGATGTATTAATATTAGCTGATGTATTTGAAAGTTTTAGAGATGTGTGTTTAAAAGCATATGGTTTAGATCCTGCTTGGTATTTCACTGCTCCTGGTTTATCGTGGGATTCAATGTTAAAGATGACTAAGATTAAACTAGAAATGTTAACTGACTATGACAAAATATCAATGATAGAAAAAGGTATAAGAGGTGGAATTTCACAATGTAGTAAGAGATATGTAAAAGCAAATAATAAGTATATGAAAAATTATAACAAAGACGAACCTTCAAAGTATTTAGCTTATCTAGATGCAAACAATTTATATGGTTGGGCTATGAGTCAGTACATGCCTTACAAAGACTTTAAATGGGTTCAAACTTACATAAACATAATGAATATTCCAGATGATTCAGAAACTGGCTACATATTAGAAGTTGATTTAGAATATCCAGAATACTTACATGATAAACATACAGATCTACCATTAGCTCCAGAAAATATGTGTCCACCAGGATCGAAACATTACAATAAAGAAAGATATGTTATTCACTACAGAAACTTAAAATTGTATATGTCACTTGGGATGATATTAAAGAAAATTCATAGAGTATTAGAGTTCAAGCAATCAAATTGGTTAAAGGAATATATTGATCTAAATACAAATATGAGAACAAAAGCTAAGAATGATTTCGAGAGATTTTTACAAGTTAATGAACAATAGCGTATTTGGTAAAACAATGGGAAACATTAGAAAGAGGCCATCTATTACCTTAGAATGTGATCCAATGAGGGTGGAAAAGTTAATAGCGAAACCGAACTTTGATTACAGAACAATATTTACTGAAGATTTGTGTGCGATACATATGAAAAAAGAAAAACTGACCTTCAACAAACCTATATATGTTGGTATGAGTGTGCTAGATTTGTCAAAACTATTAATGTATGACTTCCATTACAACATTATGAAACCTAAATATGATATTAATATAGGCTTATGTTATATGGATACTGATAGTTTTATATATGAAATTAATACAGATGATTTCTACAAAAACTTAAAAGAAATGGTTGATTTATTTGATACAAGTGAATATGGAAAGGATAATAAATATGGAATACCATTAGTAAACAAAAAAGTATTAGGAAAAATGAAGGATGAAAACAATGGTAAAATAATGACAGAATTTATTGGGTTAAGATCAAAGATGTATGCATTTAAAGTTGAAAATAAAGAGAAGAAAAAAGCAAAAGGAATAACAAAATGTGTAGTAGCAAAAGAGTTACAATTTGATGATTATAAACAAACCCTATTCAATGATGTGAAAACATATAAAAATATAAATCTAATTCGAAGTTGTAAGCATTATGTGTATGCCATAGCTGTAAATAAGTTAGCATTAGATTCGAATGATGACAAAAGATATATACTAGAGGGTGGTATAAGTACATTAGCTTGGGGGCATTATAAGATATAATTAAAATGTATTTATGTGTAGTTTAGTTTTAGGTCATATTTAATTAACTTTTATGTATAGATTAGTTTTAGGTAAAATTTAATTAACTTTTATGTGTAGTGTAGTTTAGTTTTAGGTCATATTTAATTAACTTTTATGTATAGTTTAGTTTTAGGTCATATTTAATTAACTTTTATGTATAGTTTAGTTTTAGGTAAAATTTAATTAACTTTTATGTATGGTGTAGTTTAGTTTTAGATTAAATTTAATTAACTTTTATGTATAGTTTAGTTTAGTTTTAGGTCATATTAATTAACTTTTATGTATGGTGTAGTTTAGTTTTAGATAAAATTTAATTAACTTTTATGTATAGTTTAGTTTAGTTTTAGGTCATATTTAATTAACTTTTATGTATAGTTTAGTTTAGTTTTAGGTCATATTTAATTAACTTTTATGTATAGTTTAGTTTAGTTTTAGGTCATATTTAACTTTTATGTATAGTTTAGTTTTAGGTAAAATTTAATTAACTTTTATGTATGGTGTAGTTTTAGATAAAATTTATATTTTTAAGTCATAAAAGTTGTTTTTGTAATTTTATCCTTAGACATAGGCAACCAGTAATGCATGAAAATAATTGTTTTGTAGTCTAGTATTTATGTCCTGTTTACATTTCCTTAATACATTCTTACATAGTGAAGATTTTTAATTTTTTATAATTTTATCCTTAGACATAGACAACCAGTAACGCGTTAGAAAAAAATTATAAGAAAATAGAAACCATTTACCGTTTGAATTTTGAAAATCGGTTAATATTTGACGATGTTGTAGCAAGTTCAAAATTTCGGGAATTTTTTACGGGTTTATTTTTGAGTTTTCGGGAAAATGTTATTCTTTAAAAAAAGTCTTAAAATATTATTTGACTTATGGTAGTATTTTTATTTTTTCGATTTGTTGAAATTTTGTGGAGATATTGAAAAAGGAAAAGTATCCTTTGGGTTATGCAACCATCTATGCATTTTAAAAAATTGGATATGTCATTAGTATTCATTTACCGTTTGAATTTTTGAAATCGGTTAATTAGGGACCGAGGTATTAAATAATAACGTTATTTGGGGGTGGGACTGCAAGTGTTGGCAACTCACTTTTAACAATTATCATATTTATTAGTAATGGGGTGAATTCATCCCGATATGTTTTAAAGCGATATCTTGAAAAATTAAAATCCTGGAACGTTCCGAAAAAGTATATTGAGTTGGAGACACTGATTTTTTCTTTTTTGAACATTGATGTTTTAACTAAATTTCCCGGTTAGGTGGCTATGATCAATAAGTTACTCACCTACTCAATAGATGGTGTTGCATGTGGTATGTTTCAGAGTAATAAAAGCTAGAGAGTTGCGGACAGATTTTGTATCAAGAATTTTCTTCAAAGTGATGATCTTGAATCGAAAAAAGCGGGACAGACAACAAGCCGTGACAGCTAAGACAGACAGCCTGGACAGACAGCCAGGACGGACAGTTTTGGTGTTGTTATTATTACATACTCAGAAGTTCCAATGTTAGTACTGGAATCGTTCAAAATGAATCAGTGACAGATCACCTGTTCCGAAGTTGTATGTATTCCTTCTTATTGAGTTTTTAAAGCTAATTATTAACGGATTTTCATGATTCAAGTGTCAAATGAAAGCTTATAAACTGGAGATTAAGATGCAATAAATATATTTTGTTTAGGATTCCATTGTAAGTTTTTAGATGTAAGTTTTTATGATTTTTGAAGTCAAAACCGGTTATAACCAGATTTTGTAACTAGATTTAATGATTTTTTGAAGTCTAAACCGGTTATAACCAGATTTTTGTAACCAGATTTAGTGATATTTGAAGTCAAAACCGGTTATAACCAGATTTTGTAACTAGATTTAGTGATTTTTTTGTTTTTGTAACTTGATTTAGTGATTTTTTATAACCAGATTTAGTGACTTTTTTTGTAACTAGATTTAGTAATTGAATGCATTAGAAGTTATTATGGGTAAGATAGAAGTTATTTGAGATGTGATAGAAGTTATTTGGGGGATAAAAAGTGTTAAAAATTATTAGGGGTAGATTAGAAGATATTTGGAAGCAGTGGTGTGCTATGTTATAGAGGGGTGGGGGTGAAAGTGCGCTAGAACATACATTTATCCCCTACTGAGAAAACATATTTTCAACCCATATTAGGTGTTATGGGTTCGCTTGCTAACATTAGTAAGAATTAAAACGTTCCATCCCCACATTTTTTTCACTAGTATATCGATATCGCACATAAACAGCTTGAAGAATATAATTTGTAGAATTATGTAATACCCTATCTTGGTATAAAACTCATACTTACAGATGGAAATATTGCTGCAACTTTCTTTGTTGCATTCACACAAGTTCCTGTAATAGCAATTTAATGCGTAAGCAGGAAACCCCTATCTAGCATTGTGGTTATCCACGGCGTAGCTCATAATACTTGTTATCTAATATTTCCTCTGATGTAACTCGTCTATGCATGAAATTGTATTTTTTTTTATTCTAAGTATCTGTTCAATTGTCGTGATGTTAGTGAAATAGCCCCCTGGAAACGTTGATTCCATGTTGATTCAAAATTATATTAAGGATACGATTTAGTTCCTGAATACAAGTACTCTGAGGTTCGATTCCCCCTCGTCACAGATCGACAATCTAAAATCCCCTCTCCTCGCTCCATTGGCTACTTAAAGTAAATAGTAGGAGAAAGGAGAGACGATTGCTCCTTAATCGAAAGGTTACAAAAACGACTATTGCCCTTCCCCTCCTAAATCTAAGGTTGCAAATGACCGCCTATGGCAATATACTTTGATGCAGGCAAGAAATTAATAATATGTAAATGATTAAACTTCTTTAATTGGCTCAATTCGGTATACCTAAAAACTCGCCCATGACCAGGCGGAAGTAAAAACCACTAATTGTGAGGGTCCCAAATCTAAGTATTGGTTCGATTCTCCGAAGTTCCCGAATACTAAACAACAAAGGATCCTTTTCCTTCCTCGCTCCTTTGAATACACCTGTAAACTTTTTAAAATGCACAAAAAAGGAGAAAGGAAAGAGAGGATTATTCATTAATTTAGAGGATTACTTAAACCGAAACAGGGTTCCAATAAATTTTAAATTCATGACATGTAGACTCAAGGCAATTTCTACGAGTCAACTCAATATTGAACTATTATTCGTTGTTTGTCACGCTTAAAATAATATAACCTATAGTAAAGAGATAAATTAAAATTCAAGATCATATCAACAGTTTGACGGTAGTCCTCCCTTGAATCTACATGAACTTAAATATTGGAAAGTCATTATAATAAATTAACAAATCAATGGTAGTCAATAATAGTAATTCAACCCTTGTTGATATCTCGAATCCTTATGTAACCAAATCTCTACGAGCCATGTTACTGTAGAGATCTCTACTTAAATCCCATTAATAATTGACGTTACTAATTACTCATTACCAATTACTTGGGGTGACTAACTTGTAATCATTCATTTGTCTTTGTAAACAACGAAACAAGGCTGTCTTGCTATGTAATTACCACAATTTATGTATTGGCATATCTTCTTTTCCATTCATCTTAGGTGCCAATTTCCTAATCAATGGTTTATATTCTCTTATTCATTCAATCACTTCATAAGCACAATATTGAAATTAAAATATGTGTGTAATGTAACGAAATAATGCAAACTATTGTGCTCCTGAGTATATTACATTGTTACTAATTATAACAATATTATTTCTTACTTACTTGTGTAGTGTTAAATTTCTAATGGGACCCTATTTCATTGAATATGAGATGGTACACATCTCACTAGATTGTAGTATTTAACGTACGTAACCGTATATTAATACTTACCTTTATTAAAGTTCAGAATTTGCCATTAGTGAATCTACTGTACTAAAGAAACTGAACTGAATCTAGGATAGTGTGCTGAACATTACAAAATCACCGTTAGAATGATAAACCGAACGGTTCTCTGTTATTGTCCAGTAGTCTAATTCACTCTCTGTCATTACCTTATTCTCTGTCCTTTTTGCATATATTACAATTCCAATAAAATGTGGATCCTTGTCGTTAAGGTTTTTATGCAAGAAGATTTTTTTAGTAATGAATCTTTAGAACTGAGATTTGTTAGTTGTTAATGAACATTATGTAGGTTGTTCTCCTGTTGCAGTCTTGCAATTGTAGCATTTGTGACAATTGAGAAAACTGACTTTTTCTTAATGTAGCATGTTCAATATGTCATTGACTTTTCAACTTTAGTGTAATATTTCATTCGAGTGACTTCTTGCAAATTTTAGCACATTGAAATGTTGTTCATCTTTACTTTGATATAGTACATCGGTAATGTTATATGATGTGTCAAACTAAAATATTTTTGTTAGTTGATGTTACTCATTCATAATCACTAAAATATTCTTGTTAGTTGATGTAACTCATTCATAATCACCTGTATTTCCATTTTAGTTGTTCTGTGAAGGAAGATGAAATGCGACTATGCTGACAACAGACTCATAAGTATACATGACCTATGCTTTCTTCACTTTTGCGAAATTTTTTTTCAATATATTTTTTTTACGAGGGCTACTCGAAAAGTAAGGATATCTGTGTTCCAGCTTCAACGTTCGCTCCTTGATGATTTTCGAGGTCGAAAATTATGAAGCAGTGGGAATGTGACGCTGAGTTCAAAAATATGGTTACATTTTTCTCTCTTGACTTGCTACAGGCTAGCAAAAGAAAAAGGAAATACGTAAACCCTTCTGAAGGTGACTAATGTTGCTTTTGCTGCGCAATTTTGTAGGAAGTTTACTTGTCGAAGGTTACTCATAGTCATCCTACAGGATACATAATCATGATTTTGGCAACGTGACACCGCATTAATATGTTGAAATTGGTTATATAGATATGAATCTATAGATAAGTCTAGAGATCACGCTATTGAATTCTTCCGGCTGTGACAGTACACGTATGTACATGTGTGTCACGCCACGTATTTTGGGTGCGGCAGTCTCTAAGAGCCAATCAAAATGCAAAAGAGCAATAAGTTTCCATATTTGTAGAGATGATAAAACGGATGTACTGACGGATGTGAGGCTTGGGTGTGACCCTCGAGCATAATATAAAAGAACCTCAAGGTCTCAAACGGGTGTTCAGAAGTTCAGAAGTTCCGGTGCAGATGTGCAGAGGTTCGAGATGTCGGTTGTGACCAGACAGATTCATCGTCAAAATTTCGAAGAGTTACAAGAATACTACCATAAGGTATGTATAATCTCTTGTTGCATCATAAAATTCAAGTTTAGAGATGTCATGCAGTACTTCAAAATGATGTGTGTACCTACCATAAAACTTTCAAGGTTAAGAACTGTTGTCGCATACTTGTATATCATCTTCCATCTCCAATAACTTAAATATTTCAATATCTAGCCTGTTAATCGAACTAAATTAAGGTATCAATCTATCAAATGAACTATCAGATATTCCATTACTTTTGTTGAATCACTAAATCAAATGTTGTTATATATTACCATTTTAGTTATGTAATAAACTTACTTTTATAAATAATGTTGTCATTCCCCTAGATTAAACCACTTTTTCCCATGAAAATAATGGTGTAATTTAAGTATATTTCTTTGTGACATCCGCTACAGAATTAGCGTGAGCAGATCTCTACATTATGGTGGAATAAAACGAGCTAAATAATTAAAAAGAGTCTGCACATCGTCACAATAACAGCAGAAGAGTGGAAGGCTAGGTATGATAAAGTACGAAGATGTGAACAAGCATATTTGCAAATGGAACCTGTTAGACATTCTTACTGAAAACATTACAATAAACTTGGCCAAGGATAGTGAAAGTAATAGTGACTCCTCAGAAGAAAGTGACGACGAGACGGAAGACGATGATAAGATGGATTGTATGGACGGTATTGAGCCTTTATAAATACCTGAAGCTACAGGTAAGCCTATCATAATATATATAAGTTACATTAAGTAGTTATTATCTATTGTTGTTACTTATGTTGGAGATTAGTATCGGCATGGATTAGAAACACATGCTATCTCTTGCGCTTTGTGCTTCTCTTTTTTGAGTCTGGCATTCCTGCGCTCTAACCGTGGAGAATATGAGGATTAAATCAATCAAAAGTGTAGTGAAGGGTAAGGAGAAAAGCCTAATTTGAATAAGATAGTGAAGAGGGGAACAAACTGTGAACACGAATAGTGCATGGTATAAATAAAGGACGACACCGAAAGAGAAAACCAGAAACAACAGGTAAACGAAGAAAAAAGAAGAGTAAAAATTGTCGAAGTGAGAACATAAAATACAAATGCGAACAAATATGCCAACAACTAAGTACATACGAAACAGCGATCTTGCTGTAGTGGTTAAGACGTTAGACTATAAATCCAAAGGATATCAGTTCGAATCCACTCGTAGGAGTATTTGTTTTTCATATTTGTTAATAATGCAAACAGAACATGAGAGGTTGTAAAAGAGAGCGTATTACCCGTTTAATATGTTAAGTGAAAACGAGCTAAATATTCCAGAGACATTTACTAGAGAAATGAAACAATGAAAAAAAGGAAGCAGATGTATCTAATCAGGGGTATGTATAAAAGAATGGTGATCGGAAAAATGAAATTTTCCCGAATTTCGCACATGTGAGTCTCTACAACAGGCAAATTTCTCGATAAATGTGCCTATTCCAGAGACCATTATGTCAGAAATGCCGCAAAATTTCTGTGCATTTTTGCCGATCATCACCCTCTGAGACGAAAACCACCCTCAGTTCGAAAAGTTTCTCTCTCTCTCTCTCTCTCGCTCTTTGTATATATATATGCATACATACACACACAGAGAGAGAGAGAGAGAGAGAGAGAGAGAGAGAAATGTCGCGAAACTGAGAATGAGATGCGTCCCTTCAAATCGACGAGATGACAAATAGACGCTTACATAATAAGAGTGCCTAATACAAATCGCTATAAAACATCAAACTAATTATTGCAAGCATTATATTAAAAAATTCGTCACCTAAGGTCTCAAGATCCGAACCATATACCACTCTTATTTCGAATGTCAAAACATTGGGCATGTTTATTTCAAATCATACAACGGGTGCCCATCGACCATTTTGAATTCTTATGAAAAAAATATATATTAAAGATGGACATGACAAGAATACAGAAACAAAATAGTCTTGGTCTCTGATGATTTGCAACAGTGTTGCAACCTCTTAAAAGTCACCAAGATAGTTACTTTTGCAGCAAAGTGAGGAATTGGCGTTTTGAAGGTATTAAGAAAGAACAAAAAATGCTAGAAACCTTTTTTGTTGTTTATTTTATACTATGTTTTCAACTCTTTCAAACCATACCAAACAGAGACATAAGAAGTGTAATATAAACTGTAATAAAATTGTTGAACTTTCAAAAACTTCGTTGTGTACATATTTCGGATATTTCCTGTGCCTAAACAAAAACAGATAAGATTTGTTTTATGCTAGGAATAAATACTATGAAAACGTGACATTACAGTAAAAAAAATTATTTCCTAAATATCTGTATACTACAAGTGATAATTTAGCATGAAAAAAAGTCAAATTTTCAAAAATTAATACCTCATCTTGAATTTTCATAAAATTTACACAAAGCATGCACACGACATTGTTCTCCAATCCTGTAAAGACAGACTTGGTATTATTTTTCTGCGGTGAGAGATATGAATTTTTATTTTGCACCTTACACGAGTTGTGAAGTAATAGTAAAGTAGTGAACAAAGTGTGGGATTGGAAACACTTCTTTTGATTTAAATTCCACATCCAAGGTGTTATATCATCATAATAACAATGTAAGTAAATATATTGACCAAGAACAGTTCGATAAAATCTAGTGTCAAAAATACGTGACTGGCAAATAATTGGATTGTGAAAGGGGTCTGTCATGCTCACATTCGCCGCATTCAAGGAGAGGCCATTGCTGCTAAGAAAAGATCAAGTACATCAACAAGTGATGGTTTTGCACTTTGATTTTGCAGAGAATTGCATGGTTGTCTTGCAGGAAGAAATCCAAAGTTATCATTGGCAAACATCCCAAATCTCAAAAATGAAATGAAATTTTTGAGTTTTACGTCCCACGATCAGGGCTAGGCTAAAGGAGACGGCAGGGTGGGAAAAAATCATGATTTGTTTTTTAAAAAAAAAATCATTTTTGTTGATTTTTTTTATTTAAATCGATTTTTTTTATTTAAATCAAATCTTTCTCCTCCTATAATACAAGTCGCGAACTGAAGAAAAAGCATTAGGAATTAGTATTAAATGCTAATTATGTCATTTAAGCGAAAGTATTGGGTTGAATTTTGAATTATCCCCAATAGTTAACCTATATCAATCCCAAACAATGTTTCTTAACCTTTTTAAGTTATGGCTCTTTTTAAAGTTAAATTATAGACTTTCAGTCAAGCAGCTACAGCATCATCCCTATTTATCCTAGGATAATGGTACATACATCACTCTCTTTAGAACAGAACAACTTTTGAAACGGTAACATTCACATTTTCCTATCATGTTCATGAAGCGGGGTATTTTGAGTAATCGTCATTTTTTTTTTACTTTTTTTTATTTTGATCCCCTCTAGATGCCCCTATGTTAACGCACAGATCTCAAAATCAACTGGGAAATACTAAGGGGTGTACTAAATGTGTGTACAAATTTCAAGCTTCTATCTTGAGTAGTAAGGGTGAGGAAACTATTTAACAATGAGCTAAGAACATTCCCACAATGCCCCAAATGACCCGGATGTAACATAAAAATTTCCTCAGACATGCTTATTTATCCTAGGATCATGATTTGTACATTATTCTCTTCAGAATAAAACAAATTTTCAAACGGTATCCTTCAAATGTCTCCATCATGTATCTGGGGCGAGTAAATCACGAAAAAAGGAACTTTGTTATTTTTTTTTTTTTAATTTTTACCTCTGTGGACCCTCCCCCTGTTTTAAGACAGAGATCTGAAACAAATCTGAAAAATACTGAGGGGGTGCACTGAATAAATGTGCAAAATTTCAATCTTAGTGCAAAAGTAAGCCCACGAAAAATAATATTCCCCAAATACCTCAGATTTCCTATAAAACAGGATCTCAGGTAACAGTTTCCTGAGACATCCTTATTTATCCTAGGAGCATAGTACGTACATCATTTTCTTCAGAATAGAACAGCCTTTCAAACGGTACCATTCATATGTCTCCATCTGAGGCGGGAAAATGACGAAAAAAGCTATTTTTTGTTAAAAATATCCTTTTTTAAACATTTTTGCCCCTCTGGATCTCGCTGTTTCCACGCAGAGATCTGAAAATTATTAAGGAGTGCACTAAACGAGTGTGCAAAATTTCAGTCTTCTGAATGCAAAATGTAACCCACCAAATAATAATAATAATACGCATAACAAAAAATATATTTTTAAATGTATGACGTTATCACACACTATGCCTCAACGCAGAAAGACGTGAAACCATATGTAACGTGTTCTAAAATGCCTCCAGTCTTGAAGAAAACGAAGTAAAAAGCCTTATTGGTACATTTTTAATCAAATAATGAAGATTCTACCCTATCACCTAAAAACAGGTGATATAATTTAAAAGGTTAGGCATTAAGGAAAAAGTACAGTAACGTTTATTAAAATGATACTTTTTTTTTTCACAAAAGTTACTGATATTTCTCAAGGGCCTATTTTTAAAAACTCAGAACTAGCTTGCGGCATGAAATACATAGATTTCGCCTAAAGTTATAAAATTAACAAAAAACAATTTGGAGAGGTTATAGGACCTCTCTAAATACGCCCTATTATCTGGGAACAAACAAACAGACACGCACAAAAAAGAATTTTCGTCTTAAATGTCGATGGTGGATTTAAGCAGGATTGCTCCGTTACCTGTTCAAAACGGGATTTTTCCTAATCATCATCTGCATGACACTTGTTTTCATACTATACGGTACATTTGAGTCTCATTGTATTATGATTATTAACTTCCATAATCGAAATAACAGAACAGAAACGGGATTTTACTTATTTTCACTTTAAGGGGATCTTCTACCTCTTCGCTTAGGTTTCTAACTCTCCATTTGATAACACGTAAATTTTAATATGGTAATTTCTAACAAAGTATTACAGGTAATAACTTGAAATTTTTAATACAAATACACAAGACCCATATAAATCCAACCACGGTCTCCAATTTACGTTACATGCGTTAGATTAATTATAATATATTCTTCAGAAAGTTTGGCAACTATGCTGTATATAGTATATGGATAGATCTTTTTGAAGGAATTGAGAGCCCTCTGAACCTCTAGCCCTACTAGTCTTCGCGACACGTGATAGTGACTTATGACTAAAAACCAATGTCGCCTCTGTTCCTTTCCTTCTAATTTTCTTTCTTCTTTACCTTTTTTTCAAAAACTTGTTTTGGGCAGCTTTGCCCTTTTGTCGGCTGTCTATAGAAATAGCAGTCATACTCCCTAAAATTGTTGATTCTCGGTTGGAAGAGTCACTTCCTCTCCGTCGTGAACCTCAGTGTTAGATTCGACAAACAAAAATAAACTCGAAGACAGTAAATGTAAAAAGACAACAGTAGAAGTAGTTTGTATTAAAAATTTGGAACGAACAAAAATATTGTATCTAAATAACGTATTTGTGTTAAATGTACTTTATCATGATAAGAAGTTCTATATTCTTCTCGTATAAGATGCTATAAATACGATACTTTGTAATAAAACTAAAAGTAATGTCTTTGAAAGATGGTATTAGAATTGGCAAAAAAGTACATGTAATCAGTGTACAACATTAAGATATTTTATTGATAATTGTTTTTTGGATGAGTTAACTTCAGGCATATAATCATTCTATTCTTTTCTATAATGTAATTAATATAAATGTGTACACAGAGTATGAATGTTGTTTGACAATAGTAAGGTATTTCGTTGAAAAAAAAATGCTTTTTGTAGGATCATTTTAATTTTAGATATATAGTCATTCTACTTGTTTTCATAAAGTAATTAATATAAATGTATCAACAGTATAAATGTCGTTAGTGTTAGAAATGTAGTGAAATATTTCGTTGATGATTGTTTTTTGTAGAATCATTTGAATTTTAACCTTATAGTCATTCAATGGGGTTCCATAGTCTAAAAAATTAAATGAAATCTTCGTTTTACGTCCCACGGTTATGCCGGTTAGGCTAAACGAGACGGTGACAATGAGAGATGAGTGAAATGAAGAAAGTGGGAGGAAACGGGAGATATCCCGAGAAAACCCACGAGCACGGTGTTTGTCCACCACAAAGTCCACACGGCGCGAGCTGGGATCGAACCAAGGACCCCAAGCACCGGAGGTGAACGCTCTACCACTGAGCCACCGCGCCCCCCGTTCCATAGTCTAGTGGTTAGAGCGTTCGACTCCTGATCGCCTGGTTTTAGGTTCGATTCCCTGCTAGAATACTCAAATTATTGGCGTCTGTCCATCGTCGTGAGGCAAGCTGGGTAGCCATGTGATTAAAAGACATGACAGTCTATATAATTAATATAAATATATACACAGTACAAATGTTGTTTGACAGTAGTGAGGTATTTCGTTGATAATTTATTTTTGTAAGATGTATACTATTTTTATAATGGTAGAATGTGTATATACTATTTATAGGAAGTAGACCTATACATTTCTTTGTATAGACTTTTATAATGTATAATGAATTTTTATAATCAAGAGCGAAAGTTTAAAACCTTAGAATGGGCGAATCTTGCCACAAAAGCGAGATGTACCAGTAGAAAGATTAATAATAATAATAATAATAATAATAATAATAATAATAATAATAATAATAATAATAATAATAATAATAATAAGGGAAGGAATTAAGACGTACTAAAGGAAGCTAGTGAAGGACGACAGATCATGAAGATAATAGGAAAGAGAAGAAACAGCATGCTTGCCCATCTTATTCGACACTCCGATCGGACCACCGTTTTGATAGAGGAAAAGGCAGAAGAAAAACCCGGAGGTGGAAGACCAAGGATAGAAAAATCTATAAGTTTTACGTCCCACAGTTATGCCTGGTAGGTTAAAGGAGCTAGTGATGTTGAGAAATGAAGGAAATGGTGGAATGCAGAAAGTGGAAGGAAACGGGAGAACCCCGAGAAAAACCCCACACATGGTGTTTGTCTTCCACAAAGTTCACTTGGTGCGAGCTGAGATCGAACTAAGGACGCCATGCATTAGAGGTGAACGCTCTACCACTGAGCCATCGCGGCCCGACCAAGGATAAATGCAGTTACGAAGAAGAGACCTTATCAAATTATAAAACAGCTCTCCCAGGGGAGAGAAAAGTTTTAAAATTTCCTTCTTGCGCATCAACCTATGATTGAGGTGAGGAAGATTATTATTATTATTATTATTATTATTATTATTATTATTATTATTATTATTATTATTATTATTATTATTATTATTATTTTATCGAGAATGTACTTCTGGGTTTCCTCCTAAAAAAAATACACACACTATTTCCAACTATAGTTATCCTACTTTTTACAAATTTGTCTAATTCAATATTGGTTTAAATAGTAGTAGTTTTCAAGCTACATTATATGAGTTGTTTGACTAACTGAATAGTGCACGCCCCTTCTGGCTCACTCGCCACTATTTAACATTAAATTTCAGATGCCTCGATATATTTGCATAAGTTTATTATTTCTAAAATAAACATTATGTAAAAGGTCTATTCAAATTGATATTAAGTTTTTCTGACATTTGTATATTACGCATATCTTTCTTAATTTGCATTACTCACATTACCCCAGAGAACGAACACATTTTAGAGTTCTGGTTTGAACTTCTCTTACAATAATAAGCAAATATACGAGGAACAAATTTACCATTATTGACGATGCGGAGAGGAGAAGATTTTCTAGACTAGGAAGGAATGTGTGTGGGTGCAGAGCAGAGGTCTGCACGGGTCGGAATTTTCAGCCCGGGCCCGGCCCGTGAATTTACAATGTGAGGCCCGACCCGAGTCCGAAATATGTCTTAGTATTCAGGCCCGAGCCCGGACTGAGCTCTGTGATAATCAAATGAGCCGAAATAAGCCCGAATTACAGAAACTTAATTGTTAATGCAAAATTGTATTTTTATTTACAGCAATTCGAGGTTTGATTTTGCAGTTGTGTTTTAAAAGTCTTCCAGAAAGAACGGTGCAATTTGTATCGTTTTACACTATATTTACAAAGTTAGGCCCGAAAAATTCCGAGAAATATGGTTGTATATTTAAAAATTCACAGCCCGAACCCAGGGGCGTCATTTAGGGAGCAGGGAGGGGCATTTTCCCCTCTGAGTTTGAGATTTATATAAATTTTATCAATAGAATAGTAGTAAATCAGTGAAAAACGCGAAATTTTACATATATCAAGGGGTCTTGCTCCCCAAGCCAAATCTGAAATCACGCTACTGCCCGAACCCCTCCCAGGCCCGAAGTGATACATGCTTTGTAGGCCCGAGCACGTGCAGACGTCTAGTGCAGAGGCGTTTCAAGTGGTGGGCGACTGCCCACGGCCTTGCATCTTTAGGGACTTCGCAAAGACAAACGAGCCTAAATCGATTTGGCACTCACTTTTGTCGATGCAACAATAGAAACAAGTATGAATTCTGACTTACTTACAGAAAAACAATACATAAGGCTTCAAGCTAACTTTTCATCTATTCATATATATTAGATCGCTAGCATACGCGACAGGTGGCGAGTTTATTTTATGATTGCAATAATGAATGTGTATAAGTCTTTATCGTTGGGATGAATTGTTTTCGATAAATTTTATTATAATTAGCAATTTTTAAAAAAGGGGGCAGGAAGGACTCGTAAACCTTACTCGCCTTGCTGTGCAGATGGTATGGTCAAAATCAATACTGGATAGTGAAAGTGTAAGTGTAAAGGCTAATATGGAACAGAGAAACAAAAGAGAACTTCTTCAGAAGGGAATTGGGAGGAGAGGGGAGGAGAGTACAATGCTGTGACATTTGAAATGCGTCTTGATCTGTATACTTCAACAAACTTTTCTTATTAGATTAGTATACGCAATTTCTAGTTTCTTACTCCAATTATTCAAAGTATTCAAATGTTATCGGAGGGAGTGACCGCCCTTCCCTTTAATCCGTCCGTGGTGTCATTCAGTTTTGCTTTTCGCTACTAATTCAAAATGCTTTCCGAAACAAGTTGTCTTCTTGTGACTGCAGGGGGTGGAAGAAACAAACAAACCGTGAAAGGAAGAAAGAAGTGGTTTTGGGCTCTTCCAGTCCAGACCATTCTAACCACTGAGAAGTAAGAATCACAGTTAGAACAGATGGTCAGCCCTCTTCCCTCTGCAACATACTTTTTATTCTCTGTTGCCAAACTTACTGAAGAATATATTACAATTAATCTAACGCATGTAACGTAAATTGGAGACCGTGGTTGGATTTATATGGGTTTTGTGTATTTGTATTAAAAATTTCAAGTCATTACCTGTAATACTTTGTTAGAAATTACCATATTAAAATTTACGCGTTATCAATTGGAGAGTTAGAAACCTAAGCGAAGAGGTAGAAGATTCCCTTAAATTATTTCGGAATTCGATTTAAATCAACGATTTTTATTTAAAAAATCAAGCGATTTAAATCTTGATTTAAATCAGACTGATTTAAGTCAATTCACCCTGAGAGACGGTGATGAAAAATGAAATGGTAGAATGAAGAAAGTGGGGGGAAACGATGCATCAGAGGTGAACGTTCTACCACTGACCCAAATCTCAATATTCACATGTGTTGGATACTTTCATGGTACCACACATATCTTTGCAGTAGTCAGTGATGACTTGGGTTATGTTAGTGCGCAAACTCTATGTGCTGTCCAGTTGATCATGGGTAAAATATCTGCACTGTGTGATGAACACGCGTTTTCTATCGTTATTTGTATCTGAGAGTGCAGCCTCCCATTTCAAAAACAGATTTCAGTTATTTGAGCTACAACGCATGAGTGACAACGTTATAAGGACATGGCTATTTTCAGCTACTGGGCATGGAAAATGCCCTTGTGATGATGTAGGCGGTTTAGTAAAACACTGTGCAATTAAATTTAATCAGTAACTTAGCCTACTGATGCAATTAGAGATGCAAGAGGATTCGCTGAAACTGTCTCTACATTCATGAAGAATACATTTCTGTTTTTAGACAAGCGTACTGTCAAAGAATATCGTTCAATTAAAAGGAAAGAGTAGGTGAATGTGAAACCGGTGATTGGAATTCAGTCCTGCCATTTTTGGATTGTATCTCATAAACTTTCCATTGCCAGAACTGCTGCTCATACAAAGAAACCTCTTATTTGTAGTTTCGTAGCCAAACCCCGGTATACTGTGATGGCTGTGTACGCGATTTTGTATCGTGTGAATTAGACAATCAGTGGTGGGCACTGGCGTAACTTAAAGGTTCAGCCCCCCCCCGGCAAAGCTTAGTTATGCACCCCTACTTTCTATATATTCTGCGCCCGTGGAGCTCGATCCCCCTCCCCCGCGCCGCGGGGGTGCTATTTATGACTATGGTGGTGGTTGAAACAACTATCGGACGTATCACTCAAACTGGAAAATGTTTCGATCTGTCTCATGATTCCACATGGTCTTGACCTTTGACCCATTTTTAGAGGAATATCGGTATCCCCTCCCACGACTTTTCTCTTTTTTCTTTTTTTTTCGTTTTCCGGACTCAAAAAAAATCAGCTTCGCGTAACCCTCCAGACCAACCTACCCTTCTCAGGTCTTCCCTTTCGGAAAGGGTGTCCAAAGTGTCCCTATCAAGTCTCGAGTTAATCGGTACACACACACACACAAAAAAAAAACTTTTGTTCATTATAACTATTTAAGTGTACTACGAATATTGACATTATACTACATAGTGATTTAAAAAACTTGTACACAGACATCTATAATAGGCTATCCGAATATGGCGATGTATCGTTCTCCCCCGGGGACACCATCCAGAGACCAGTCTCCAATCAACCCTGCAATGCGACTTACAAGAGCAGAAGATAATGAATAAAGAAAAAGAGCACGAGAGGAGTCTACAGCACCAGAAGAGCCAACTAAGGGAAAGACAACCGAGAATTTGGAATTCGACACAATGGGACAGCTAGGCCAAGAAATGAATTACATTGAAAACTTATTGGACTGGAAAAAGATAGGAAAGTCCCACCTCGAAAAATTAAAAAAGAGAGTGGTAGTCTTGGTCAAGGATAGGGCCCAGCTACTTGGAAGGCTAGACCAAATGGAGAAAATAAATGTAAAGCTGCAAGAAAAATACGATAACCTTCAAAAAGAAAAATTAATAACAGAAATGGAAATGATGTCGGGACAAAAAGGTGGTCGCATCGAAGACTAAAAGCAAATGGAAGAATTAAGGCAAAAGAATACAAAACTAGAGAAAGAAATAAAGGAACTAAAGGATGAGAAGGCAGAAATTATAAACGACAGAGACAGACAATATAAACGGCTCGAAACAGAAATCCAAGAAATAACGGAAAGTAGAAACGAGCTAAAGAAACAATTACAAGAAAAAACGAAACAAGTACACAAACTGCACGATGATTCCAAATATCTGGAGAAAAAATACAAGCAAGTAAAGGAGGAGTTAATACAGACACAACAATCTTTTGGCAGAGAGGAGATAGCATGGGAGAAACAGAAAAATATCTACAGGGACAAGATTGAAGAATTAAGAAACAAACAGGGAACCGACACAGACGCAGTAATACACGAAATACACGCACTAACAAAAAAGATTGAAGAAAAGCAGGAAAAGATTGAAACAGATGAGGGACAAACGTGGTCGGAAGTAGTGAGAGAGAGAGAGAAAAGTAACAGAGAAAGAAAAGAAAATCCTAGAAGTAACAGCTAAAACCAAACCTACCCTAATATTTAGACCCAACGAAGGAGAGACAGTTAAGCAAACTATTCAAAGACTAACAGAAACAATAGATCCAAGGAAGGAAAAGTTAAAAATAACTGGTATGCGTACGACAAAGGATATTGTGGTATTGGAAACCGCAACAAAAGAAGACCTAAACAGGATAAAGGATAAAGAACAAATAAAAAGAGATTTCAAGTTTGGGGAAAGTAGGAAACGAAACCCATTGATGATAGTGTATGGCGTACCGGCTGAAATAAAAGACAATGACCTCATAGAAGCTATCATCCAACAGAACTTTGAGGAGGAAGAATTAGCAGAAGCCCAGAACATAAAGGCAAGATTTAGAGCTGGTAAGAGAGGACAAAAGAAATGCCACCTGGTTATAGAGGTCACACCAAACATAAGGAAAATGTTGATTAATAAAGATCGCATATATATCGATTATGAATCACATAAAGTTAAAGATTTCATTGTGGTACCACAATGTTACACGTGCCAAGAATTTGGCCACATCACGAAATATTGCGAAAGCAAGGACAAAGTACGATGCAGATATTGCGGAACTTTCGCCACAAAAGTGAAGACTGTGAAGATAAAGGCAAAAAGGTATGCATTCCATGTAAACTGAGAAACAAAATATGCCAAACTCCAAATACGGAAGAATGTGTTTCATATCGGGTAGCGCGTGAAAGGATAATCAGCAAAATAAATTATGGATAAAGGACACAAAGAAGTTTGCAAGAAAAAGAAAACCAAATCACCAAGCAAAGCCAAAAGGGACAAAAAAAACGCTTGGAGGAATTTTTGGATAGAAAAAGAAGAGCTATGGAAGGATAAATGTATACAAACTGAAATAGAAAAAGATTATATTATTAAGAAACCACCTGACATATATTGGAAGAAAAAAGACAAACGAACTATTCCAGATCCAGCAGCAGAAGGAAAAACAACACTTAAGATAAATTGTGTGAACGGCGAGCAGAAATATCTATTTCCAATCAAAGAAGAACCAATCCAAGACAACAAAATTACATCAACTCAATCTCCGGAAGAAGCAGAAAATACGAAACCAATTTTGATGGAACCAAGACAATTATATGATAATATGAGCCATCAATATAGATTAGCCAAATTGGAGGACAAGAACATTCTTAGTGTGGCATTTCGACAAGTAATTAGAGATCTACATGACAATGGACGGACGATAACGTACCCTACGCTGGAAGAAATCGATAGAATAGAACTGAGAACATACGATCTCCCCGCTAATTGATGGGAGTTAGTAGATCTAATAAATGAAGTATATGAGAGAAGAGGTATACACTGGGAATTAGAGAATGTATACAAACAGATAGTGAACGCCCACGGCAGAATTTGTTTCGACTACAGCAAAACTGGTATGGACGCCTTTGTGTACACCAAACATGCTTAACAGCTTACTAACATTAAAAATTGCACAAAACAACTCGCACAGGTCGAAACTCGCGACAATGGAAGCAAGAAGATTTGTGGAAACAAAAAATATCGATTTAATCGCTCTACAAGAACCATATACGTATAACAACAGATTAGTAGCTTTCCCAGCATCAGCGAGAATATGGTGGTGAGGCCTCCCTAGCAGTGATTGTGGTCATGAACAAAAATCTAGAAGTATTAAAAATCTCACAATACTGTGATAATTGGACTGTATGTGTTTAAATTACACAAGGAACTGATTCAATCTGGCTAATAAATTCTTATTTTCAATATAGTAAGGAAATTAAACCATTTCTAAATAAACTACAGCAAATAATCAGACAAAACCCTGGAAAAAAGATCATAATAATGTTAGATTCAAACGCCAAGAACACAGCCTGGAGTTCACCATATACCGATCAAAGAGGAGAGGAATTGGGAGATTTTATCATGCAAAACGATCTTGCGATTATAAATACTGGAAACAAGCCAACCTTCGTAGGATCAAGAGGCGAATCATTTATAGACATAACAATCGGCACAATAAACATTATGGACAAAATAGAAAATTGGATGGTTCACGATAAACAAACTACCAGTGACCACGAAGTCATAACCTTCGACGTAAAAATGGATAAAGGAAGAAATAAAGCAAGATTAAATATAAAGAAAATAGATTGGGAAGTTTTTAAAGACAAGCTAGACCTCCCTCAATTAGAACAAACAGAAGATGCTAACAATATGGTAATAAAGGTAGAAGAAGCCACAATAACCGCGATAAGAGAATCCACTCCGAAATTAGTGCAAAAAGTAGGATACGATGACTTTTGGAAACCAAAATTAGAAAGATTAAAAAACTTGGTAAAAGCAAGAAGAAAAAGTTATCAGGCAACCCTAGAACCGAAGCTCAAAAATATTAGGCTCCAAAATTATAGAAAGGTAAAGGACGAATATGAACAGGCGGTATTACTGGAGAAAAAACGAAATTGGGAATTGTTTCTGGCGAAAAACATAGAAGTGGATCTCTGGGGTTTTCCATATAAATTAATTATGCAAAAGATTAATCCTACAACATTATGCACAATAAAAATGCAGATGGAACGTTTACAAAAACAAGAGAAGAAACATTAGACAAATTAATGCAGAATTTTTTCCTAAGGATACAATGGAAGATGATACAATGGGACAGATGCAGCTAAGAAGAAATCATACAAGAGAAGCAACAGTAGTAGATGTAGACGACTCCGAATTAGTAACAAATGATGAAGTAGAAAAAATTATAAAGAAACTAAAAACAGGTAAGGCCCCAGTTATTATAAATAAATAAAATAATAAATGAAATATATAAAAGGAATAAAGATATATGGGTCCCTTACTTAACAAGACTTTACAACATATTGTTAAACAAACATACATTCCCAAATGAATGGAAAATTTCGAAGTTAATTATACTACTTAAGAGCCTGGACAGAGACCCCTTAGAAATTGGTGCCTACAGACCAATATGTTTACTAAAGAACATAAGCAAAGTTTATGAGAGAGTTATAGCTAATAGGATAAACAAGTATAGAAATACACAGAATGACACCCTACAATATGGTTTTAGAGCGGGAAGATCGACCGAGGATGCATTGAATGTTTTTAAAGAACAAATCTAAAATAGTAGCTACCAAAAGAAATATGCTCTAGCGTTTTTTGTTGACATTGAGGGAGCATTCGATAATTTATGGATACCAGCGTTATTAGAAAATTTGAAGAAATTTAGGCTTCCACAATATTTGCAAAACGTAATAAAAGATTATTTCCAACAAAGAAAAATAGTTATACAAACAGAAATGGGAGATAAAGAAATACAAAATGAAAAGGGCTGTCCACAAGGTTCAATCTTGTGACCCCTGATGTGGGATATACAACTACAGCTTTGCCTGGAGAAAATGGAAAAGAATGAGTCAATAGAGAGAATCATAGCCTTTGCTGATGATATCGTAATAATAACATCGGCAAATTCCAGAAGAGTAATACAAACAAAAACTAACCAAGTAGTGGAAAGTCTATATAATTGGTGCTCTGAAAATAAATTAAAGCTATCAGCGAAAAAAACTAAGTTTATGTTTTTTGGAACTAAATTAACTAGGGAACTACAAATAAAAATATTAATTCAAAAAATAAAAAAGAGTAACAGAATTTAAATACTTAGGCGTAACAATTGATGAAAATTTAAACTTTGAGAAACATGTACAATATAATGTTGAAAAGAGTAATAAAATTGCCAACAAACTAGTGGCAATTGGCAAAAATACATACAAGTTACCAAATAAAATATTAAAAGCTATACCATGATACAATACTATGCGCGACTATGGCATACGCTCCAAGTCTATGGGTACATCGAATTTTCGAGAACAAAAAAATTAGATTCCATAAATAGACCTCAAAGAAATTTACTTATAAGACAAAGTGAAGCCTTTAACATAGTGCCAAATGAAGCATTATGTATACTACTACATATAAAACCACATCTGGTAATACTACAAAGAGCAGCATTCTACTGGCTAAAAAAGAAAGAAAACGAAAAGCTAATAAATCTTCTTGGCAAGGCAGTAACAACAAAGAAGGAGATCGAAGAAACTATAGAAGAAATATGGAACTTAGAATGGACAAACTCAAACAAATCAAGAAGATTATGGGATATTATTCCAACAATTAATAAAAGAAAAAAGTTAAAACATCTAGATCCAAGTCCAGGTGTCATTCACTTTTTAAGTGGGCACGGCCCTTATGAAACTTACCTGTATAGAATAAAGGCCAAAGAGAATACAATCTGTGAATGCGGCGAAATTGGAACACCAGAGCACCACATCTTTTGTTGCCCTCTGATAGAAGATGTAATTCCAGAGAGGGAAAATATCAGACGTAAAAATCTAATAAAAATAATCGAAAACAAAAATGATTTTAACATCTTAAAGTGAATAGCAAACAGCTATTCTGAAATAATAATAAGAACTTATTACAATGAAAACGAATAAGCATTGCATAAATGTAAATAGAATTACAGTGGATGTGTCTTTGAGTGTTTTGAATGAATGAAATCTTCCGGACCAAAGAAAATCTTCAGGATGGCACTGGTATTCCGTGCCTCCCGGGGGAGAGGAGCGAGTGGATCATCGCATCTCCGGTTTACACCGAATGGAACTCCGGATGCGTATGGTCTTGTGTGTGTGCGTCGCATGTGCGCTTTTGTGTTCGTGGTTTCCGGGTTTTCGGTTTTCGGGTTTTTGGGTGTACCTCACTGCGTCATGGACGATAAGTGAAGAGGAGTGTCTCAGAGATAGTGAACTTAGTGACCGTTTCAGTCGATCTCGGCCGAAATGACGGTCCCAGCCTGGGTGTGTGGGCGGAAGGACAGAACGGACCAGGACCCACACTAAGTGCTCTGAGTGGGTCCTGGACCTCAAGGCAGCACATACAGGACTGTGATATGGCATGGACACGAAACTGAGAACACTCACAGAATGCCTCATGAATAACCATTAAAATTTAGGTCATATAAAAGTGGAAGTTATTAGTGAAGTGAAATGTTAGTGTAAATGTGTTCCGTGACCACAGGAGAGAACCAATCATACAGTGAAAAACCGTAGTGATCTGTTTTGTTGTGAAAAGTGAAGAGAAGTGCAGTTTGATAAATAATCATACAGCATACAGGAGAGGAACCATTGTCATACGGTGAAAACCGAAGAAAGAAGATGAAGCAACACATTATTAAATAAAACTTAACTATTAATGTAACAATTTAAATAATTAATAAAGTAAATATAAAATTAATTAAACAATATCATTAAACACTCATGTGGAATAACAAGAGGGAAAAAAGGATAAATAGTAGCCTAACTAATAAGTGTATTAATACATGATAATAAATAATATAGTAAACCATTAAATAAGAATAGGAAATCATAATTACAATTAAACAAATAAAAATTAGAAACTAGGTAACTAAAAAATATAATAAGACTACAATCTTAAAAAAACATCTTAATAATTAAGAAAAGAAATCAATCAGTAGGAATTAAATGGTTAAGAACTATGGGGAAATAATATATAAAAATAAACAAATAACAGCAAAATAGAAGAGTAGATTAGTTAGATAATATAGATAGACAAATAGATAAGATTAATAACAACAGAATGTATTATTTAAGTATTTTATATCGTATTTCATATTATTATAGTTGCTGGATTAGGGATAGAAATACCAAGTAGTGTAGTTCGAGATAGGTGCAAATAGAGTTAAGCTGAGTAGCACTTTGCAAGAAAATTGTTATTTTTTTTCATAGTTTATTCTTGTTTGTTTCTTTGTTTTTTGTTTTGTTCTTGTCCTGTGGTTCTTTTGTTCTTTCCTTTTTCCCTTCTCCTTTTCACCTTTTTTCTTTCAAACATGGATATCCAATAAAGATAAGAAAACAAATAAATGGCAATGATGATAACCCGTTCCGGTCAAAAGTTTTAGATGCCGGATCTGAAAGACGGGCCTGAGAAGAAAAAAAAACCTCCACATGGTACTGCAACTGGTTTCAATGGCTTTCAGTGCAAAATATCTGTACAATTCCCATAAGAAGTGTACTGCTCAAGATGAAATGAAATGAAATGAAATGAAATGAAATCTTTGAGTTTTACGTCCCACGGTTATGCCGGTTAGGCTAAAGGAGACGGTGATGATGAGTAATGAATGAAATGGTGGAATGAAGAAAGTGGGAGGAAACGGGAGAACCCCGAGAAAACCCACGCACACGGTGTTTGTCCACCACAAAGTTCACTTGGCGGGAGGAGGGATCGAACCCGGGACCCCTAGCACCAGAGGTGAACGCTCTACCACTGAGCCACCGTGGCCCCCTGCTCTAGATAGAATCCCCTATTCCCACTCGTCTCCACAAATTTCTAACAACCCAAGTAAAGCTTAGAGAAGATGTTTTTGCACAGCTGTGATACACTGGTGAGCGCTTACATAAAATACGTCTTAGTAATTACTAAACCTGTTGTTGGTCAATATATTTACTTACATTGTTATTATGGTGATATAACACCTTGGATGTGGAAAAAAAATGAAATGAAATCTTTGAAAAAAAATGAAATCTTTGAGTTTTACGTCCCACGGTTAAGCCGGTTAGGCTAAAGGAGACGGTGATGATGAGTAATGAAGGAAATGGTGGAATCAAGAAAGTGGGAGGAAACGGGAGAACCCCGAGAAAACCCACGCACACAGTGTTTGTCCACCACAAAGTCCACTTGGCGGGGGCTGGGATCGAACTCGGAACCCCAAGCACCAGAGGTGAACGCTCTACCACTGAGCCACCGCGGCCCTACCTTGGATGTGGAATTTAAATCAAAAGAAGTGTTTCCAATCCCACACTTTGTTCACTACTTTACGATTATTTCACAACTTGTGTAAGGTGCAAAATAAAAATTCAAATCGCTCTTCGCAGAACAATAATACCAAGTCTGTAAGTCTGTCTTTACAGGATTGGAGAACAATGTCGTGTGCATGCTTTGTGTAAGTTTTATGAAAATTCAAGATGAGGTTTTTGAGGTATCAATTTTTGAAAACAGTCCAATTTTGAAAATTAGACTTTTTTCATGCTAAATTAGGAATTAATTAAATTTACATGCTAATCACTTGTAGTATACAGATATTTAGGAAATAATATTTGTACTGTAATGTCACGTTTCCATAGTATTTATTCCTAGCATAAAACAAATCTACACCATTTGTTAAAAACAAAGGTTGAGTAGAGCAATCGCTGGAGTAGTAGTATCGAGCTAGGCTTTCAAAGAGAAAATCTTGGTTCGATTCCACGTCAGATAGTATCATTTTTTCGTATAAAATAGTGGCTGCGAACAGACATCCTCAATTAACGAAATCGAGACTGGTGTTTGGCACAAGTAAATCTTCGGAGATGACCAGAAAATGCATTTCTTGTTTTTCTCGTTTAATTTTTTATTAAGAAAGGAATTTCTCTATATTTTTTACTGTCCTGGGTTTGTTTAGTTTACTCTACCACTTGTCCGGCCCTGTATTGCTTTTTAGATGGAATAAACTTCTATTACAGTAAAAAATCAACGTGTATAAACAAGACTGTTACATACTGTATGAATGAAACTAGTTTTAAGTAGAACAACTGAATAGGAATATGTTAGAGTGTATTTATAAAGCTTAATATTGTTGTCCCAATATGGTCACTCATCCCAAAACTTGTAATTGCACAGGACACCTTTGGGGACAGGAGTTGTGTAAATCACAATGTTTTGGCATTCGGGATATGAGTGGTATGTGGTTCGGGACTTGGAACCTTAGGTGAACGGATAGTTTAGTACAGTGTGGCCCAAAAGTAGGTATACACCCCTGCATTGACCGAGTACAACACTCTAGCTTATGGTTTATTTGCTTCGGCTGTTCGAGCTTAAGATATAAGTAAAAATATATTAATAACAAATAATAAAGAAACTAAGTCTACCTGATGGATAACATTAAGAAATCAAATGAAAAACAATGAGTTGATAGGTACGGGACTGTATACCTACTTTTAGGCCACCCTGTATAATGCTTGCAATAATCAGTTTGATGTTTTATAGTTGCTTGTATTAGGTATTATTATTATATAAGCGTCTATTTGTCATCTCGTCGATTTGAAGAAACGCATCTCATTCTCAGTTCTGGGACATTTCTCTCTCTTTGTATTACAACGATACTACGACACTTACAACGGTACTTCGGTTATAACAATACTGTTGTTATCGTATGAGTAATTGTTTAGAACTTAATGACTACTTAGTTACACTCCCGATTACCTGGGGAATAATTTACTAAAAACTCAGTAATGCAATCTGTCACGCTAGAATATCTACTTAAAACTACGCATCAGGATGAAGCAGTTATTTGAATAAAAGATTTGAAATTGTTTTTTATATTTATTACAAAAGGATGAATATGAAATGAAAGAATGAATTTAATGAAAGATCTGGAGTTCTAAAATTAAAGGGAATAATTATAATTTCTAAAGGCCGGTCTACGCGTTGACCTAAAGGGTCTCGGTTTCTGACCGGTTGTCTCGTAAGCTGAAAGCTAACCAAATGAGACTGATAAATCAAAACATGCCAATGCAAAACTGTGTGTGTAAATAGAATATTAGCTTCCTTTTTCCTCAAACAAACCTCTTTGAGAATAAATCAAAATATGGTTTTGTTTACTCACGTTTTATCCGCTGGATTCTGTCCAATAGAACTGGCTTACTGTTGTCACTTTGGATGATAAATTTAGGACGCACTTTATCACTTGTTTGGAATGTGAGAGTCCTTACTTCAAACCCGCCGGAAGACTGTTTCTCTTCTTTACTAGGCGTCGCCTCGCAGACTCGCAGGGTCTCGCTGCTCGGCTCAGGACTTCGTGGTCCTGGGTTCGAAGCTGGCTGACGGCTGCCCTCGTCTTCTCCCTCAATGGATCTGGACTTGTGAACTAGTTCTCCCTGGAGGTAGGGCTGTTCCGATAATCGAGTAATTGATAACAATTCGATAAAATTTCAAAACCGTTTCATCGATAAAGAATTTTAATTTTATCGAATTATCGAACTTTCGAGACTCCCGAAATGTTCGAGACTCCCGAAATGATCGAGACTCTCGAAATGATCGAGACTCCCGAAATGTTCGGGACTCTCGAAGTGTTCGAGGCACTCGAAATGTAAGAAACATTAGACAACTTCGAGACACTCGAACTGTTCGAGAATCTCGAATTGTTTGAAAGCAGCAAATACAGAAATATATCAATATGATCGCATTTGTCGAGTCGCTTGAATATTTAGAAAAGTTCGGGATTATCGGAGTGTTTGAAAGAAACGATGTATTCGGATTATCATAGTTGTATATAATATGTATTACATATATGCAGAGTGTTCATTTTAAAACTTCTCTCCTTAGTAATGTAGTGAAGGAAAAGTTATTTCTCCACAGATCTATACAAGGTTTAAGCAGTCTGTCAGAAGAGAGAAAGAGGAAGAGAAAACATGAATCACCCGAATGGAATTGGAATCCAAGACAACATTAGTCTACTAATAGTCACTTTGCCGATTGCGCCAATAACGGGGCAGGCACAAAAATAATTTTACATATGATTTCGACAAATACAACTCTGCAATAACTTATCAGATGAAAAAAACTTGTTTGACTAGTTTGGCTGCAAGAAGAAATCATTGGAGACGTAAAGGAACCTAACTGTTCATAACTACTTTTGATAATACCCGAAACTTCGATAATACTCGAAATGTCGATAATACCCGAAACTTCGATAATACTCGAAATGTCGATAATACCAGAAACTTCGATAATACTCGAAATTTCGATAATACCCGAAACTTCGATAATACTCGAAATTTCGATAATACCCGAAACTTCGATAATTTCAAATACTCGAACGGTTTCGAGTAACCGATGACAACTCGATAAATTTTCACTCCCGATGTTCGATAGGTCTTCAGCCCTATCGAACACCCCTACCTGGAGGTCGTCTAATGCTGGGACGTCGTTCAAGACTCGGACGAAGACCGGTTCAGCTTCTTGAACTTCAGGATCTGCTGCTACATAACCAAGGTGTTGGCGTCGGGTTCTCTTGAGTGGCGCACACGCTGAGCGGCGACGTATACACTCTAGCAGATAATGATTTCTGGACGCGTAAACTTTCTGAAGTTTTGCTTTTATACCAGGTAAACATCCTTGTTTACCTATATAGATTTTAAATTTAAGTTGGTGAAAGTGTGTTTTTGTGACATCCGCGTGCTGTCGTTTTCCTTGAATAGCAGTCTATTCTGGAATCACAAAGCTCGTTCGGATGTTTACAGTTAAGAAATATTAATTTCTTAATAATGAAAAATGTTTTAAGATAAACTTATAATTTAGCCCATTCTGGCTGCATGTTCGCTACATTCCTCCAACCAAGACATGATACGGGCGACATCGATGTATGCGCCATTTGTCCTGTATAATTCGTCCATTCGGGTCTGAGGCAAGAAGACCTGGTTTATCACCTGTATGAACAAGGTTTACTGTAGAAATTGTTGAACGAAGTTATACCTTGGCAGGGAAAAGATAATGGAATATGACGTCGAAAGGCAACAGTGAGTAAACAAACCTTACAAAATCAGGATTTCTCTTTACACAGAACATGAGGCGTGAGAAAAAAGGAAGTTAAAAAAATGTGATCTTTCATGTAAAAAAAAGAGGCATGAAGGATGATATACATGTAAAGATACAAGATAAATCGAGAAAAGAAAGGAGAGAGAAAAAAATTGAATGTTGATGCACTGAATGCTATTGGCAAGTCCAAACTTCATTGCTTGTTCTTATGCATTCAAAAATGAAAAAAAAAGAAAGAAAAAAATGTAATTTCCATCACCAAAAAAAAATTAAAAATTCAGTGTCAACACAAGATGTCACTGAATGTCCACAACCAAGGAAATTCTTGATCGGCAACTTCAACGTTCTTGCCTCATGTCGCCGGTAACAGGAAGCCTTGTTGTGAGAAATGCACAAAAAGAAAGGAGGAAAGAAAAAAACACACAAACACTGCATGTTTAAACACATGTCCACAGTGGGTGGGTGAAACACTGACAAAAGTTCTGGATTCGTCTGGGGGAAACACCACTTGAACTTCAAACTTTCAGGTTAACTCCAGAAGGTGTTCCACGCATTTTGTGAGCAACGAAACCAATATTCGAGCTCTCGAGGTTCATATCCTGATTGCATGCTAATGGGACCAATAGTGCTACTTACCTGAGTGAACTCCATTACACCTGAGAGAAAAGCAATCTACTCTTTACATGCTAGGTATGGAGTGTAGGGGGGTGAAAGAACACACGTAAAACGACATACAAAATTCCTAAAACCAAAAAAAAAAGGAAAAAAACTTAGTAAATCCGTTTGTTTACGCGGGGAAATGTATCCCAAATCTCCAACGGTATACTCCTCTGGGAGTATGTCCATGGGGGAAGGGGGAGAATTCACGTGGGTATTGACACATCTCTCTGCTTGGGCAAACGTAACGCTACGTTGCGCTCGTTGCCTATCAACGGAAGGATTCCATGCAGGAGAGGTTGAGTCACCACGGAGGGAGAGGGAAAGGGTGAAGACACCGGTGTCGGCAAGGGTGCGGGGTGGGGGGTAGTCGTTCAATCTGGTTCGAGTGGTTGTTAAGCATCGAAGAGATGATCAATTTCGGTATCATGGGTGGATTGTCATGGAGTGGCTCTATATTGGGACGCAATGTTATTTCTATTTAATTTGGAAAAACGGCTTCGCTTTTTCGTGCAAAAATAAAAATAAACGATGAGGAAAAGGAGAGCTCCAGCGACGACAGCACAGAGTAGTACAATAACTAGGATGTCTGTCAACTGCATGATAGGAATTGACTTGGGTGCGAACGAGTGATGAATTGAAGTCCTGAAAGAGTCAAAGAAAGATGTCTTCAGGATTCGAACCTAATGTAAAGGGTTGGAATATTGTTTGTTTCGTTTCTCGAACCTACTCTTAAGAATGAAACGGAAGAGAGGAGAGAGAGAAAAATCACGCTCTTCTGAAAGCATCTCGTGGTGGCCAGCCACGACCTCAGAAAACCGTGTTGTTCTCTATTTTTCCCATGTTTCTGACGAATTGGCATGCCGAGGAAGGTCAGTGCACTTCGACATCTTGGTTGAGCCTAGCAGACAAAGATGGGAAAGCAGGGTTGGCAGGATCTGTTTTTGTTGTTTCAGATTGCGGGTAGTCGGTAAAACAAAGTTGAAGAGACACCTGCATACAAATTTGGAAACAAATGTAGAAAGTGATTTACTTTCGTATAATTATACCGAAATGATGCCAACGGAAATGAGTTTGCGTATCGAACGAGGTTGACGGGAAGGAAAATTACAAGACAGTGCTGAGGTAAAAAAAAATGTAAACTAGCAACACTCATAAAGTGAAAGTATGACATTGAAGCACGTAGTTTACATTTGCAGTTACGAGTAATTAGTAAACGTAGTTCCTATCGTGTGAAAAGAAAAAAAATGCGTGTGTATAAGTGATACACTTGTGTTAGAATAAAGTGCTATACCACATTTTATTTCTTTCTGTGGCGCGTTTTAAAATGATGAGTGTGATGCGTGTAATATTTGTTATTAGTGCTGGTACTTCGCTAAAAAAAAAGTTGGAGAAAAAAAAGTAAGAGCACAAGAGAATTTACCGCATGTGAGTACTTTGAACCTTTTTTTTGTACCAAATTCTTTCCTTTGTTGTCTTGTGTTTTTGTTTTCCTCATCGAAATGTAGTGCGGATAGCTTTACAACTACTCGAAGGGTTACTTAATTTATTCAATATTAAATTCCCGTCAACATATAACCGCCACCAGGTTATAGAAGTAATTTTTGTGGACGCCCTGTATATTTCGTGAAGACAGTGATTATTATTTTCGATTTATACTTTATTCTGCAACGCACATAAGTTCTTTCTTCGGTGGGAATTGCTTCTTTCCCACACAATTGGACAAAGAAGTCTTTCATCGCTTTTCATATATATTTTTAAAACATTGCTTTTGCTGAGAACATTTCAGTTAGTGACTAACCATTTCAGTGTTTCTCCCTGACTTATTATATGCACAGTATATATTCTATAGTTATTTGGAACTGAATTAAGTGCTTTCTTTAATCACTTATGGAAACATCACAATAGATTAGAGAAATACGGGCTGACCAGATGTCCCAGTGGCCAAAGTGGCACCAGCCTCACAATTTTTCCAGTTCGTTATCTGTACTTTCTCATGCCAGTGTTATCGCCGTGTCTAGTGCATTATAGGCAGTTGGCTAAAATTAACATAAATTCTTTTCCGTATTCTGTTTGTATGTGCGTACAGGTGAGTTAACTGAGTGATTTTTGAAATGAACTGCCAACCTTTTTTAGTTGATCATCGCAACCCGTACCTTGAGCTTGGGTGCTCGAGGAGTTCGACTCCGGTGTTGTATGCAGCCACCACGCACGTTGCGTTGGGAATCAATCATTAAGTTGTGTTAAGGGGCACAAGTTATTAGCCGGTGAAGGACGTTTTCTTACGGCTAGCCCCAACTAGTAAAGTCCCAGGTTCACAAACCTAGTGCGCTAAAAAGTTATACACGCGCCCTCCAATATCAGTATTCCACTGTGGAGACCTTCTTTTTGTTTATTTGCTGATGATTCACCTTTACGCTGCAGGAATGTTCAGCGTAACAACTGGATTCATCGTGGGACGATCCAGACAACTTTTCCCCTGTGCTAATCCCCCAAGTGTGTCAATGGTGTGAGAGAAGCATTTGTAGTGATATCTGAATTATAATCATATATATATATATAAAGGGCTATATTGTCCGAAAAGGGCAAAGCGTAATTTCAGCGACAAAATTTATTAGTGTCAAGTGTTGTGTTCATTTCTTTTCGTTATTTTTTATATAATAGTGCTCTAATAAATAAGTATAGTGTCATTTAATCTAGTGTGTTTTCGTTGTTTGTATGAGTGATGTTTTTGTGCGTTATGGTCTGGATGACCGTCTGATCGTCCGTGAGGTTTTCGAGACGAGACACCCGAATCTCTCGGCGCCTAATGCTCATCTCATTATTGGGACCGACGAGCGATTTGGAAACAGTTTGTAACCTTTTCTTGGAGAGGTCCTTCATCGTCCTGTCCAGGTAAGTTAAAGTATCAGGAAGATACTTATTGGTAGGACCACGGGCCATGGACAGCGACACGAATTAGATTGGTTACAAATAACTGTCCGTCCGAACAGCGACCCACACGAACTCCAGGCGATTACAAATCAATGGCGCCCGAACAGGGACTCAAACTCCAGGCCGGTTACAAATAAATGACGCCCGAACTACCGACCCGAATCGAGACCTTGGTGCTCGAATACTCATAAGATAAATATTTTAATATATCGTTTCTTTTTCAGCTTAGAACCAGTAATTTAAAAAAAGCCTCTTTCAGTTGATTTTAAAAATATGTTTTAGTAATAGTCTATTCTATTTTGTGTAAGATGGCATACAACGAGGCAGATATAATCCGGAAACTAAAGTTAATTTTTGAAGAGACTTTTGAAGATTTAAAAAGGAAAATAGAGAGTAACTAGCTAGATTAGAACAGGGAAATAAAGAAAACCTAGATAGATTAGGAAAAGGGCTAAAGAGTGATTTAGGTCAGAAGATAGACGGTTTACGGGTCGTGTTTCCTGAAAACAGCCAAGAAACAGAGAGCGCTGAAAGTAAAACACGAGAATGTGAACCCCAGTTACAGTCAGATGTTCCTGCTGGATACGAAACACCGGAATTTGAGCCTCAATTAGTGACTGATATTCCTAGTGTAAACAAAACATTGGAATTGGAACCTGAGCTAGAAACTAACACTCCTAATGAAAAAGAAACGCAGGAATTTGAACTCCAACCAGAGACAGGTAGTCTAAACCAACCTCGTAAGAAATCTGACAATGATTTTATCTATTCAGAATCTAGCGACGCTGCTTGTAGTAGAAGTAGTGAAATCCACGAACATATGATTGTACAGACAGAGGTCGTAAGCGCACAAGAACAACTACCTCAAACCACAGAGAGAAAAGGCGTAAACGAGATTATAGTTATAGTAATAGGCAAAGATACGCAAACCGGAGCGTAAACAATACGAAATTTAAAGGGAATCAGAACCAAGACCGCACTCGAAAAGGCAATAACAGAAACAGAAGAAGTCGTAAATCACGGTCACGTAACCTGAGTTATCACAAACGAGACAGGAACCGCAATTTGTGTGACATTAAGCATAGATTTGTACATAGAGGTAACCGCTGTAGGAAAAGACGAACAAACCGTAATTATCAAAGTAGAAACAGTAATCATAGAAAAAGAAAAAAAAGTAACCAAGACTTTGTGTGTTGATACAAATTTTTCTCCTAGGAGAGCGACGCATTTCTAAGCGATAAACCTGTATTCATTTTTTTTCCTTTTTGCTTTTAGTTTTGGTGATCCATGGAAAAAATGAAAAGAGAACTATGCATTGTTTTTAAACTCCTTTTGCTTCTAGTTTGTAACTGTTACAGCTTCTAGTTGTAACTGTAACTTATCTAAAACGGTTTGAAATCTTGGCGAGATTTCCGTATCCCCAGCTAGTGGGAAGATATTTTGGCGTTATAATATATATATTTTTATTGTGTTTTAAAATTTTAAAAAATTCTTTTAGGATCCCTTCCCACTTTCGAAATTCTTAAATATGTTATTACATGTTATTTAGAATTAATGTTTGATTTTCTTTTAGAATTAAAAAAGGAATGTATCGAGATGCCCAGGATAAGAAAACTTTTGGTTGTTAAATATATATACATTTTATATTTGTGATTGAAACTTAGTATGTAATCTCATGCGTAGAATATGAAACTTTACACTTATAATCAATGTTAAATTTATTTTTCAGTGTAAATCTTAGATTTTCGTTTTCATTATGAAGTGTTTACTGTAATTTTGTTGAACCTCATTTACGTCATTTACCCGAATTTGACTTATTTGAATGTGACATGATATATTTTGTTCGAAGAGAAAAGTTTAGAACGGAAAGTAGGCTAAGCCTTAAACAAGTGATAACAGGCATTTCCTTGTTGGTCAATAGTATGTGCAGGAATATCGTGTGAATAGTATATTCTCCGAACGAAAGCAGTAATCTTTTTATTTTAGAAGTAACTATATGAACATATATTCTGATGGTGGACGGTCGTGTTTCCCCTCATATTAATATGTATGCGGAAATATGTTTAACTTCTATATTTTCTTGTAATTTCTAATTAACATTGTTTTTCGTCTTCTCTAGACCACTGAACGACCGTAAGGGAACTTCTTCGGGTAGGATATTTTATGGGGATAAATATTTGTTTAAAGGGAGGCAATATTTCCTGGAATTGCAGATCTCTTGCAAAAATGGATGTGGCTAATCCATTGGATATTCCATAGCTAACGGTATTTTCGCCATCAATCGCAAAATATAGTTTTTCATTTCTCTTCTTCTTTTATGGTACCCGTAACTAAGTATGTGTATTCTTAGATTAGAATTTTTCAGTACATTTATCGTCTAGTGATATATCAGTAAATACTTTAATGTTTATGAACCGTAATTCTATTATGTGAATTTGTATGCTAATATAATGTTTTTTATTAATTTTGAGAAAAGTATATTTTAGTTCTAGTATGTCCTAGAAACTATTCGAATTCGATATAGATCCCGAAAAAAATAAACGTATTTTCTTTCTTTCCAACAGCATGAAGCCATAACGTTTTATGAAAATTATTTTCTATCAACTATTTTATATGCTTGACGACTTTAAATTTTAATGTGTTAATAAGACCATTTTGAATATCTGTAGCGAAGATGCCTAAGGAAGCTTGTTACAGCCGTTTCGTAGGGAATTTAATCTTGATGTTTCAGACCGACCAGAAAGTTGTAATGTCGTTGACTATATTCTTGTTTGTATCCCATGTTCTTCTTTTCGTAGGTCTCATGTATTTTGTCTTGCAGAGACATATTTTACGATGCTACGAGAGCATTTGTATTTTGTGTGTTTACACATCTTTTCTAGGTGGATGATGTACGTTATGTTCCAGGGAACATACGTGTATTTTACTGAATATTAGTGTTGATATTTCAGTTATGTATAGAAACATTTTCTAAGTGCCTATGGTTGCAGGCCTTTTCTCGTTTCTAGTTTTGCCTCGCAGGTGTCGATGGCATATTTTGTGTGTAAGTACGTGTAGTATTACACATTTTCCCACCAATAGTTTTGGTCAATTCATGGCATAATGACCATTTATTTTCAGGAATGTTTGGACTAGTGAGTCAACTTCCTTGATTCAGACCTTTGAAAAACTTGGATCAACACTGTATAGTTTTCAACGCTTTATTAATAAGTTCTCTTGCAGATAATACCCATATGTTCTGGTAACCCTACAATGTTTACGTTTTTGGAAGCGTACAACAACCATTATTCTAGGCCTAAACTAATAGTAATTATGTTTCAGAATAAAATCATTTGTTGTATTGAGCATTATCGAATTAAAGTGTTGACGAGCAGATGGCATTTGACCTTATGGCGTGCCGAATTTTCTTCATACATGTCAACGAAATCACAATCTTTTCTTTGATATGCAGAATCATGCTTATTTGTTGGAATTCTTATGGAACCTCGTTGTGTTGTCCCATGCAGAAATCTTTTTTTCCTCGGATCACGATTCCTTGGATGTTTCTTTTGATTTCCTCCCCTCCACTACTACAAACCAGCCCCTCAAAAGTAGGTCACAACTTCTTTGGAAGAAAGCCCCCTGGGGCGACATCTGCCGGGCTATTGAACTGTTTCCTTGGTGTTTGCTAGAGGTAGAAACTGTTGACGACGCTGTGGACTTATTTATATTTGTTGTCCACTCAGCCATAAAGGACTTTGTGCCGGTGAAAGCATCAAAATCGAACAGGTTTCCGGTCTGGTACGACAATGAACTTCGTGAACTTCTTAAAAACAAAAAGCTTGCCTGGACTCTATGGAAATCACATCCGAGTGACTACACATACAAAAACTTTGCTAGAATTAGAAGTCTTGCCAAGAAGGTACAGCGGCGTAAATATTTTGAATACATGGACTCAATTGGTGATTTTGCTGTTAGCAACCCTAAAGTCTTTTGGTCTGTAATTAAATCTAGAACAAAATCTCCAGGCATAACGGCAACAGTTCAAGATGAAAATACTGAAACGAGTGATGATCAAAGACCCGACCTCTTCAATAACTACTTCTGCAAAACATTTACTTCCCTTCCCTCTACAACACATCTCCCCCTCTCCAACCATCTGTTCGGACACCTTATCCATTCTCTCTACCACCCAGGGCGAAGTTCTGGCTCTCTTACTATCGTTATCTCCACATAGATCACTTGGACCTGATAAAATTAGTCCACTCTTTCTCAACAAAACTGCTTCAGTTATTGCGGTTCCTTTATCTATCTTATTCAATAGATGCTTCAAGGAAGGTTATTATCCCACCAGTTGGAAACTAGCTCACGTGACCCCAATATATAAATCAGGACTTAAAGATCATGTATCCTCCTATAGGCCAATATCTCTTCTTTCTGTAATATCAATTATCTGCGAAAAAATAATCAAAGACAGGCTACTTAAATTCACCTCACCTTACATCCATAGTTCTCAGCACGGCTTTCTACCGAAAAGCTCAAGTCTCTCAAACTTAAGTACTCTTCTTTCCTGTGCAGTCAAATGTATGAATAACAATACTCAATTAGATGTTATCTACTTTGCTCTCTCGAAGGCCTTTGATTCTGTCAGTCACATTCATCTTCTTCATAAACTCTCCAATAGATTTAATGTACATGGCAAATTTCTCTCTCTAATCACAAGCTACTTGAAGGACCGTAAACAGAGAGTTGTTCTTTCAGGGGCGACTTCTGACCCCCAACCCGTGATCTCAGGGGTGCCTCAGGGAAGTTCGCTTGGGCCTCTGCTGTTTGTCCTGTATATGGATGATCTCTACACGCACTTATCAGCTCAACCTAGTGGCCTTCTGCTTTTTGCTGACGATTGTAAGTTATACAGAGAAATATCGTGTTTCCATGACACAATTGCTCTACAGGAAGACATAAATTACCTTACAGGTTGGTGTGAAATGTGGCATTTGAAACTTAACAGTAAGAAATGTGACGGTATTACAATTACTCTGAAAAAGTCTCCTGTTCCCTCCACATACCATATCAACGATTCCCCTATCACACATTCTGCTAGTCATAACGATCTTGGTGTCATCTTTGATTCAAAACTCACCTTCTCTGACCACATCTCCTCAATACTAAAGAATTCAATGCGCATGTTGGGACTTCTTTATCGATTCACCGAACTACGCACTGTTTCTTCATTAGCAACTTTTTATAAGACTTTAATAGCGCCCAAGATCGAATATTGTTCTCCCATATGGGCCATGGCAGCACCTACACATCTCTCCAGACTTGATTCTGTTCTCAATTTCTTCATCGCTATAGTTCGTTTTCGTGTTCCTGCACTTCGAATATTATCTAAGATGGAGCTCTTGCGACATCTTAATATTCAGACCCTGAAATACGCAGAATTATCTCTGACCTGAAATATCTACATAAAATAGTTAATGGAAGCTTAAGATCGGAAATATTACTTCAGGAACTATCCTTACGTGTCCCTTCCCGCATCACCCGGAATACCCACCTATTCCATCTTGCCCGTCCTAGGTTGGCTGTTATACAGAGGTCTCTTTTTTATAGAATACCAAACTGTTATAATCAAGTAACAACTGATGTAGACATTTTTTCGAGCTACCCAGTGTTTGAAAGAGCAATTAAACGAGCTTTGACGGAATAGTTTTACTTTTACACTCTTTTTTTCTATGTTGTTGTTATTGTTGTTTTGTTTTTTTTCTTACTTTTGTTAGCATGTCCCTGTGTAAAATGGCAAAGTTATGCTGTATCTGGGAATTTGTTCAATAAATAAAAATAAAATAAAAAATTACTATGAACGTCATTTTTGACACTTAAATTTATTTTTTTTTTTTTGAAAAACGATTTTTCGTTCTTTCTGCCAAACAACACGAGGCACAGTTAAAAAAATCCCCTTCTCCCCTCATCAACTCATCGTTGGAGAACCATGGAGGATATTCAACACATGGTTTCAATATGTGAAGAAACGGAAGATAAGGAAACCCAATTGCACCAATTGTTCAAGAGGATCTTATTACTTCATGGAACACTTGGATTGGACATTGCTCATGCAGGAACCTCATCATGTTGTAGTGAGTGAACAAGTTCTTTAACTATTTTAAATAGCCCTTTTTCAGGTGAAAAACCATTCAACGTCTATGCACGTAAGTCTCACACCATATGACAGTGTTGCCAACTAACTTATTTAAAATTTTCAGGTGAAAAACCTAATTTTATTAATAGTTCATTAGACGGCCAAGGGTTGTCAACCTGTTTACGTGTGCACTTAACAGGTCGTTCCCTTTCAGACTCCAAATCTATAACCGCCACCAGGTTATAGAAGTAATTTTTGTGGACGCCCTGTATATTTCGTGAAGGCAGTGATTATTATTTTCGATTTATACTTTATTCTGCAACGCACATAAGTTCTTTCTTCGGTGGGAATTGCTTCTTTCCCACACAATTGGACAAAGAAGTCTTTCATCGCTTTTCATATATATATTTAAAACATTGCTTTTGCTGAGAACATTTCAGTTAGTGACTAACCATTTCAGTGTTTCTCCCTGACTTATTATATGCACAGTATATATTCTATAGTTATTTGGAACTGAATTAAGTGCTTTCTTTAATCACTTATGGAAACATCACAATAGATTAGAGAAATACGGGCTGACCAGATGTCCCAGTGGCCAAAGTGGCACCAGCCTCACAATTTTTCCAGTTCGTTATCTGTACTTTCTCATGCCAGTGTTATCGCCGTGTCTAGTGCATTATAGGCAGTTGGCTAAAATTAACATAAATTATTTTCCGTATTCTGTTTGTATGTGTGTACAGGTGAGTTAACTGAGTGATTTTTGAAATGAACTGCCAACCTTTTTTAGTTGATCATCGCAACCCGTACCTTGAGCTTGGGTGCTCGAGGAGTTCGACTCCGGTGTTGTACGCAGCCACCACGCACGTTGCGTTGGGAATCAATCATTAAGTTGTGTTAAGGGGCACAAGTTATTAGCCGGTGAAGGACGTTTTCTTACGGCTAGCCCCAACTAGTGAAGTCCCAGGTTCACAAACCTAGTGCGCTAAAAAGTTATACACGCGCCCTCCAATATCAGTATTCCACTGTGGAGACCTTCTTTTTGTTTATTTGCTGAAGATTCACCTTTACGCTGCAGGACTGTTCAGCGTAACAACTGGATTCATCGTGGGACGATCCAGACAACTTTTCCCCTGTGCTAATCCCCCAAGTGTGTCAATGGTGTGAGAGAAGCATTTGTAGTGATATCTGAATTATAATCATATATATATATAAAGGGCTATATTGTCCGAAAAGGGCAAAGCGTAATTTCAGCGACAAAATTTATTAGTGTCCAGTGTTGTGTTCATTTCTTTTCGTTATTTTTTTATATAATAGTGCTCTAATAAATAAGTATAGTGTCATTTAATCTAGTGTGTTTTCGTTGTTTGTATGAGTGATGTTTTTGTGCGTTATGGTCTGGATGACCGTCTGATCGTCCGTGAGGTTTTCGAGACGAGACACCCGAACCTCTCGGCGCCTAATGCTCATCTCATTATTGGGACCGACGAGCGATTTGGAAACAGTTTGTAACCTTTTCTTGGAGAGGTCCTTCATCGTCCTGTCCAGGTAAGTTAAAGTATCAGGAAGATACTTATTGGTAGGACCACGGGCCATGGACAGCGACACGAATTAGATTGGTTACAAATAACTGTCCGTCCGAACAGCGACCCACACGAACTCCAGGCGATTACAAACAAATGGTGGAATGAAAAGAAAGGAGGAAAATAATACTGAATGAAGAAAGTAAGGGGAAGAAGGGGCTTGAAAACAAACAGAACGATTTGCAAGCAAGGAACCGATAGAACCAAAAAGGGGAAATTCCAGAAAAAAATCATAGCAGGGAATTAGCAAGAAACGTATGTTGGACGCTATGAACTAAGCTATGGTTTTAGGATGGGCTCAAGACTTGCTTATTGCAAATACTTCCTGTATTTACTTTCAAAATGGGGGTCAGAACTTCTTCGGGGAGGTAGAGCTTTAACCGATTTTTAGCGACTGGAGTGGGCTTGCCCTCAATGGACAGTAAGTACGAATTTTCATCCAGTTTAGCCAAAACTTGATACGGTCCTTGAAATAAAGTTCTCAGTGGTCCCGATTCATGTGGCTTGGTGTACAAACGTCGAACCATGAATTGGGACTGTGGAACAAACTCAGTCGGTGATTGTTTAGCATGTTTCTTGTCACGGAGACGCTGAAACACTTTCTCTTTCTTATAGAGGACATAATCCCGTAAGTCTGTCAACGTTGTAAGACGATCCCGTAGAGCCTCGTTATTCGCGGGGGCTTGGAGTACCATGTCAACCGCGAACACAGGTTGAGCACCATACAGGAGTTGAAACGGGGAGACAGCGACTGAAGTGAGAGGGGAGACAGCGACTGAAGTGAAATGTTGGCCATTTCTTATGGTCGTCTTTCGTTAAAAAACGGAGTGCGTCCTTTGTGGTTTTCACGTGACTTTCAGAAAACCCTATGTTTGATGGTTTTCTGGTAAAGTGTAGCGAACTTGCACTCCTAAAGCCTCTAAAAACTGCTTTGCTTTAGTTGACGTATGTCTCGACTGGCGGTCCGTGAACAAAGCCTTTGGGCAAGAATATGGGATGATTATTTCTTCCATAAGGAAAGAAATAAATGCGTTGGAAATGGGGGTAACATTTGGATGAACTACACAGAAACTAGTGCTATGTTCTACAGCAACGTAATAGTACTGATATCCGTCAGGTTCTGATGGAATCAATTTCCCACAGAGGTCCACCGACCACGCCTCAAAGAGACCATAATTCGGGTGTTTTTGAACGGCGTTGACGGTAGTTAGTTGGGGACGTTTAAAGATAGCGCACTCAGTGCAACGCTTTAAACGGTCGTAAAGCCATTTTTCATTTGCGGGATGAAATACTTGACCTTCAGGATATTGTACATCTTACAAAAACCTGGATGTGTTAAAGAATGCACATGAATCTCATCAAAAACAGCATCTCGTAATTTTGCGGGAACACATAGCAACAACCGGTTATCGGGAATTGATGTAACCTTTTTGTACAAAATACCCTTAACTATTACAAAATTATTGGTGTAGTTTTTGTATTGAGGGTGAGTCGTGTCGTCTGTTGACAGGACTTGCCAAATAACTGAAAAATACGCGTCTTCTCGCTGTAGGGCAGCGATATCAACGTTTCTGTCTAGCGCTAACAACTGGAATGCATGGGGTTCTTCGTTCGCTTCTCGCGTTGTCTCGTCAGTGAGGGGGAGGGGGTTGCGGGATAATTGGTCGGGTATGGTATTAAGGATTCCTTTGACATGCTGAACATCGAATTCAAAACTGAGAACATACGCTCTCCAACGTTGTAGCTTGGGTGGGAGGTAGTTAGAAGATTTCAAGGCTGTTAAGGCTGTGGAATCAGTAAAAATTGTGAACTTTTTTCCAACCAGATAACGGTAAAATTTTTTCACAGCATAGTAAACGCCAAAGTATTCCTGCTCATACACCGGAGGTGGGGTTTTTCGCTCGGGGTGTCGACTGGATGCATACATTACAGGATGATACTCATTCTCTCCTAACTTCCTCTGTAAAAGACATGCGCCTACCCCCTTAGGCAACCATCAACAGCGACGGCATGCTCAGTATTTTCTACTGAATAGATCTGTAACAGAGGAGGGGAAGTAAGTTCTTTTCTTATCCAATTGAAACTTTCCTCGCGGGCCTCATTCCAAACCAAGGACTTCGGCTTTCCACGCAAAGCTTCGTATAATGGAGCTAGTTTTGTAGCCATGTCTTTGAAATGATTTCGAAAATAGTTGACTGAACACAACCTACTACGTAACTGTTTGACTGTCTTTGGTTTTGGAATGTGTAAGATCGCCTCTATCTTTTTCCCATCGGGGCGGATCTGACCATTTTTAATTTTGAAACCAAGGCACTTAATTTCTTGTGCGCCAAAAACTGATTTATCTAGATTGAAAAGAACCGAGTACTGCTGTGCTGCCTGTAGCACTTTTTCGAGATTCTGCAATAAATGCTCGAAATCTGATGAGCCTAAATAAAGGTCATCAATATAAGATGCTAAAGATTTAGGGCAAACATCTTCGAAAATTTGGCGTAGCACACGTTGTAAATTAATGGCTGAGTTTTTATGACCCATTGGTACTGCAGTAAGCTGATATTGTGAATGGTCCAAATCTAAAGAAGGCACTGAAATTGCAGTAAATTTTCGATCTTTTTCAGCTAATTTCAACTGATAGAAACTTTGATGGAGGTCCAAGGTAACATAGAGAGTAGCGTCAGCTAGCTTCTCTATTGTGTCAGAAACTGACGAAATTGCATCCGATATTAAATCGCAATGGAGGTTTAAACGGCGCAAATCGAGGACCAATTTCGTATCCTGTGAGTTAGGCTTCGGGACTATCAAAACATTGTTGCGAACATCTGAGTTAGACTTCTCAATGACGCCCTGACGCAAAAGTTTAAGAACCTGTTCCTTGGCTTTAGATCTTAACCTGTGTGGGATTGAAAATTGTGGAATCTGAAATGGTTTGCGAGAGTTGAGACTGAGACTCGCCTCAAATGCAGTAATAGATGTAAAGTCATCTGGATGCCATTTGAAAACAATGCACGCAACTCATATGGACTATCAAAACACGCAGTGGTAGCGTACTATCAATATTAAATTTGAATGGGTCCACTAAATGAGCAATCTTGTCCCATCGCTCCCGCGTAGTTTTGCGCACCTGTTCTGGGGTTGGTGTGTACAATTTCCTAATTGTGTTCACCTGAACACGCTTGTCAGTCTGTGCTTCAAATACTTTAGCTAACGCAATAGGCGTGTTTTTCAAAAAAATATCGGGTCTCTGGGGAGGCATTCACCACTGGTACAAAAAGCTGATGGGTTTTCGCGACAGTACATACAATCACACATTTATGCAAATTCTTTTCAATAGGTGAGTGAATGTATAATTCTTCAGCAGTGATGTTCAGCGGTAAAGTCAAAGGGATTAATATGGCAGTACGGGGTGGGATTACAACAGTACGTTGTGTACTTAAAACGAAATCACTATAGTTGGTAATGTGAAACGAAAGTAAACTAGTGACTTTTGTTTCCATGGCAACCGAACCATGTTGGTAAGTAGGCCGAAACCCGTGATGCTGCAACGTAATTGTGTTCCGTTCATAATTTATACTTGCGGACTGTTGTTTCAAAAAAGTATTCGAAAGTATGACTGGAAAATCCCTAATAGGTATCAAACGAAACGAAATCGTAAAGGATTTACCGTTAAAGTTTAATTGGGATTAAACAAGCTTGGGAAACCTGAATGGGAGTACTAGCTATGCCAAACAAAGTGGTATGCAGTTCAAATGGTTTCGCGCCTGGTGGGAAATTGAAACAACTAAGAATGTTCAATTCTGCTCCCGTATCCAGGAGAAACATTGTTTTCCACCTAGATCGCCCTGAACTAACATTAAATCACCTTTGTAAATAATAGGCAAAACAATATTTTCCTTGTTTTCATTCTCATTCTTAGGAACGTGGTTAACAGGAGTTTTAACGAAAGCATGCATCACTGGAGGAGTGATATTTTGTGTGGTGGAAACAGAGCAATGAGAGGGGAGGGAAGTGTCACTTAGAAGGCGAATGGGAGAATGCTGAGGGGAGTGAGGGGAGGTATAATGCACCGTGGCTGGAGGGGAAGTGGGTAACACACCCGCTTGAGAAACAGTGGCGGAGATCGGAGGAGGGTGTGCGCTCTGGGTAGAGTGCACGTTGGTAGATGGTGGAGGTATGGGGGTCTATGACGCTCCCTTCACAAGTTTTTTGGTTCAGTAATCGTAACTGAAGAGGAAGAACCTTGTGAGGGAAGAGCTGGGAGGGAATTTGTACCAACAGGATTTACATACGGGAAATTTGCCAAAAAATAGGGGTGTGGGGGCCAAAAAGACGTATGTATGGCCATTCCTGGACGTGAAGATTGATTATTGTTATTGAATTTCCCTTTCTTTCTACTTTTCCCGTTTTTCTTTTTCTGGGAGCCATTTGATTTGTTACCTTGCTGCTGAGAGGAGAAATTGTTATTCTTGCAACGACAACTACAACAGGAAGAAGTTGCTCGCGGAGGGGAGAGTGATCGCTTACGGCCAGGTTTTTCAACCTGGGGAGAGGCAGAACGACTCCTATGCTTGGGGGAAGAATCATACTTCCTAACTGAAAAACCTTCAGGCTTTGTACTCTCCTTACTAGTGACATGGTTTACTCGCTTTGGTGACTCAAGGTGCCGGTTGAACTGTAACTGCAAATTCTGTATTTGAGAAACTATGTCTTTCAATGTTTCACTAGTGTCCTGAGTCGCAGTAGAAAGGCGAGGTGAAAAAGAAACCTGTCCCAGTTTCTGATGTGAGCCTAGTTCGTCAGCCATTTGCCTCAGGCGTGTTTCTGCAATGAGCTTCTCAAATGTATTGATAGGCAGTTGGTAAAAATGTGTGTAACGTGGCAACATTGATGAAACTGCCTCCAAAATAAACTCTTTGTCGGTCATTGTATTGTTCAAGAGATCTGCTAAATATTTCTTTTCGTATAAGAAAAGAGTTAAAGGTTCGCCCGGTTTCTGGACACGTGAGCGAAAAGCACGGAAACGCGAAATTGTATTCCTAGTAACACCAAACTGATTCAAGAATTCTGTCTTTATCTCGTCCCACGTTTTACTTTGGAATGTATCCTTATGCGCTCAAAACCAAAACTTACCAGGGCCGTGGAGAATTGACTGAAAAACACTAAGCATTTTATTATGATCCCAGTTATGCAAATCCGAAATGCTAGTAAACGAATCAATGAAATCCTGGGGATCCTCTGTCTCTAACGCAGAAAAGGTGGGAAGTGGTGCTGATGGTAGAACAACCGTCGTAGTTTGGGGGGGCTGTGGGGATGTATGTCGTGACATTTCTAAATTCTAACAAATCTCTCTTATGGGAACAAAATATGCAGTACAAAAAAAAAGTTCGACAAGTTCAGTAGCACAGTAAAATATGGGATGAATGAAGCATGCAAGCAAGATTACGTGATAATTTGAGAAAAAAGAAACCAAAATACTCTATTATTAATAGATGCAGGAAGCCATACAGCGGTACTACGATACTTACAACGGTACTTCAGTTATGAACAATACTGTTGTTATCGTATGAGTAATTGTTTAACTTAAATTGGTTCTGTGTTGTTAATTAAAGAGCTTAATGACTACTTAGTTACACTCCCGATTACCTGGGGAGTAATTTACTAAAAACTCAGTAATGTAATCTGTCACGCTAGAATATCTACTTAAAACTACGCATCAGGATGAAGCAGTTACTTGAATAAAAGATTTGAAATTGGTTTTTATATTTATTACAAAAGGATGAATATGAAATGAAAGAATGAATTTAATGAAAGATCCGGAGTTCTAAAATTAAAGGGAATAATTATAATTTCTAAAGGCCGGTCTACGCGTTGACCTGAAGGGTCTCAGTTTCTGACCGGTTGTCTCGTAAGCTGAAAGCTAACCAAATGAGACTGATAAATCAAAACATGCCAATGCAAGGCTGTGTGTGTAAATAGAATATTAGCTTCCTTTTTCCTCAAACAAACCTCTTTGAGAATAAATCAAAATATGGTTTTGTTTACTCACGTTTTATCCGCTGGATTCTGTCCAATAGAACTGGCTTACTGTTGTCACTTTGGATGATAAATTTACGACGCACTTTATCACTTGTTTGGAATGTGAGAGTCCTTACTTCAAACCCGCCGGAAAACTGTTCCTCTTCTTTCCTAGGCGTCGCCTCGCAGACTCGCAGGGTATCGCTGCTCGGCTCAGGACTTCGTGGTCCTGGGTTCGAAGCTGGCTGACGGCTGCCCTCGTCTTCTCCCTCAATGGATCTGGACTTGTGAACTAGAAGTTCTCCCTGGAGGTCGTGTAATGCAGGGACGTCGTTCAAGACTCGGACGAAGACCGGTTCAGCTTCTTGAACTTCAGGGTCTGCTGCTACATAACCAAGGTGTTGGCGTCGGGTTCTCTTGAGTGGCGCACATGTTGAGCGGCGACGTATACACACTAGCAGATAATGATTTCTGGACGCGTAAACTTTCTGAAGTTTTGCTTTTATACCAGGTAAACATCCTTGTTTACCTATATAGATTTTAAATTTAAGTTGGTGAAAGTGTGTTTCTGTGACATCCACGTGCTTGTTTGTGGAAATAGAATCGTTGTTTTCCTTGAATAGCAGTCTATTCTGGAATCACAAAGCTCGTTCGGATGTTTACAGTTTCAAGCAAGAAATATTAATTTCTTAATAATGAAAAATGTTTTAAGATAAACTTATAAATTAGCCCATTCTGGCTGCATGTTCGCTACAGTATGCATATATATATATATATATATATATATATATATATATATATATATATATATATATATATATATATATACAGAGAGCGAGAGAAACTTTCGAACTTAGGGTGGTTTTCGTCTCAGAGGGTGGTGACCAGCAAAAGTGCACAGAAATGTTGTGGCATTTCTGACATAATGGTATCTGGAATAGGCACATTTATCAAGAAATTTGCCTATTGTAGAGACTCACATGTGCGAAATTCGGGAAAATTTCGTTTTTCCGATAACCATCCTTTGATACATACCCATGATTAGATACATCTGCTTCCTTGTTTTCATTGTTTCATTTCTCTAGTAAATGTCACTGGAATTTTTACCTCGTTTGCGGTAAACGGGTAATACGCTCTCTTTTACCATATCTCATGTGCTGTATACATTATTAACAAATACATAAAACAAAACTACTCCTACTATCCATTTCATAAAGATAGGCCCCTGACTTCACGGTGGTGCCGTGACGTTCAGTCAAAACTTATATTGCATTGTCATAACTCGTTGGAATTGTTGGAATGTTGTCTCTTCAATATTTAAGACATAAAAATTTTCTTTGTACTGTTTAGTGAGAAGAAAATAAAAATTAATGAAAAAGTGCGTATTTTTTCGTACTTTTTTGGTAGATCAATGTTTATAGGACTGTATCTCAGAAAAGAGATCACGTGAAATAATTTCCTGTGTACAATATGTAGATGCATCCATTAACTGTAAGTGTTGAAAAGTTCAATTTTCATCACTTGATACTTTTTGTGTAATTAAAACAAATGTACGACGCTCTGATCTCCTTTACCATGGTAGGTAGAGAAATGTACAAAACATTGTTCGAAACTTTGGACGCCTAGTGTTCCAAATATTTGGAACTATTAACAAAAAAGGGTTTAGTTGTAGAGTATTTATTTAAAAAAATGTTTACTTCAACATATTCTCTGCGTTAAGCGGTGAGCCATGTTGCAGCCCAACCTTTAAATTCCCCGCGCTTATATAAAGAAACAGCATGCAGTAACTGAAGTGCGGCAACGCTGTCGTGCAGTGTTGTCGCGTTCAGGAAGCTTGTAGCGCGAAGCCTACTTCATAAGAATGTAATAAGAAAAAGTATTTATTATAACCTTTCACAACATCATAAAAATAATAATAATGCATGTACACTCATGACCAAAATTATTGACGCATGTCTATAAATATGTTATTGTAGGAATATAATTTGATAACGAATTCGCCTGGTATTTCTTATATGTATAATCGGCAAAGACATGTATGTGGCAAATTTCATGTCAAAAAAGCAGTATATAAGAACAATAAAACGAAAATATTTTTTAAAATCCATTTAGTAACATTTTGTTTTACTCATGCTAATTTTCGTATTTATAATTCTTTTCCTATGAGATTTAGAACAAATATACATTTCCTGGTTATACACATCGTACCAGTATTAAAAGTACCCTACAAAATTATTATCAAATTATATTCTTACAAGAAGACAGTTATAGATATGCGACAATAATTTGGACATGAGTGTACACATCTCAATGTAATCGAAATAAAACATTGAAGTAACACATCCAAAAACTCATCTCTTAATCTATTTACTTCATTCACTTTCGTCATGGCTTGGTTGACTCATCGATGCTCCTGCTATCTTCCTGAATACTTATTAACAATGGCTCCATTTCTACCTCAAGATCTATCAGTATACACACTTTCCAGCTTACGAATATGTTAAAGGTTAAAAAGAAATGTACTGTAGCCTTCGCAATCACGTGTTCACCCAAATTCTGCTATCAATTCCCCTGCCGAATGTACAGTAACACAGAATGGGTCCTTTGTTTTCTTTCAACAACACTTCCCTTCGGTTCGTAGGCGTCAAAAACTTACACACGCACTCACCACTGACATCATATGGGTTCATTGCAATGAGACGGACGAATAGGCATTTATATTTTCCTGAGTATATCTCATGCTTTTTGATTGTATATATATATATATATATATATATATATATTCTTTACGAGATTGCACACCTGATGAATGACCGACTCAGACGATTATGAGTTAGTAATTAATAGTAATGACATTGATTATTCTGTGCTCAGTGGCGTGTCCGGGAGTGAACTCTGTTTCTGAGGCTGCGCCGGGAAAGAGAGAAAAAACGCGTCGTTCCTATTCAAAGGCAGATTCTGATAGCTTGGAGCGATAAAATTCAAGTAAATGCAAAACCTCTTTTTAGTGGTGTCCCGGGAATTGATCAAAATGCTGGGCTATCTACAGAGTATTCCGCATATAAAGTGTTTCAGCTGTTTCTACCAATGAAGTTTTACAGTAAAAAGAAAAGTTGAGTTGATTTTGGGATTAACGTCCTGTTCAGCAGCGAGGCTATATGAGACGTGGACCTACAGATTAACCTGGAATCCAAACTACATGTGCTCCCGCCAGGAATAGTAGTAAAAGAAATGAATCAATACGCAAAACAGCAGATTAAGAAAAAGAAAATTTACTAAAACAAAAATCTTTGTTTTCTAAATGAAAGCGTGTTACTTCAATTGAAAACAAGGAACTTTTTACACTAATTATTCACATGTGCCTTGTACGGAAGCTAGCTTTACGCGATTTTTACAAATGAACTACGCAAGAGCTATTAGTATGTCTGTCAACTGGTGGAATAAGCTGTATTTTCTGCTGTTTGACTTATCACACATATCAATGCTCACATACTGTACAGGAAGAAAGCAGGAAAACATATCGCACTTCGAACTTTTTATGCGAATGTAGCAGATAAACTGCTGCACTCATGCACTCAGCAGGCATTGAAGTATAGGGACCTTCACCCGGTAGAAGGCTGGTAACAAAGGGGAGAGTTTCCCCACAATATCTGCAAATTCTAACAGAAGTATGACAAAGGAGATGCAAAGTGCGTAGCATCCGCACAGTGAGAGGAAGTTTTTAATAAATATTAGCGCTTATTGCCCCGGGAACCACTCTCCCGGGGCGTGTGCTTCATCGGTGCGGGCGAGTATTTAATATCATACGGAAGTTAAGTAATTTATTTTTATTATGTAATGTGGGCTAGTAACTTTTTTCTTGGACGAGTAAACTTTTGTTGCTTATTTGTATCCCTGGTTTATTGTCTGATATATAAAGTTGGACTTTGCGTGGAAAAGTGCTTCGAAATGTACAACACTAAAGAGAAGTACTGGGACTTCTAGATCTGAAAACAGATTTTCTGTGAAGTGTAAACTCAATATTATATATCAACTAAGGTTGTATCATATAATAAACTTTGTGTGTGTATTTGTTTCTGTGCAAGCGTATTTTACACTGCGTGCAATAAGTGAAAAACTGACAAAAAGCAACAAATTTTCGAGGACCCTCACATGCAAATCCAAACACGATAAGAGTTCGCTTTTCTAATTTTGAACATTTGGCACATTTACTGTATGTCCTGTTAATTTCTAAGAAACTGATTTAAAATCTGTGGACATTAAATTTTAAAAATATCTCTAACATGTAAGAAGTGCCGGAGAGTGTGTGTGACAAGTTTAAATACCAGTCCGGCTGAGAGTGTATACGCGCCAGAAAAATGTGGCAACGTAGCACTCCGTATAAACTGCGATAGCGAAGGGCGCAAAGCAGAGAAAATCATAATGTCATATTTGTGATTGTTTATCTTTTAAAACAAGTCAAAACAGTTTGATTGAAAAAGCTACTTTAAGATCTTTCTAAAAGTTTTTTTAGATTGTTAATACACCGTAGCAATTCAGATATAATGATGTCTCACTTTTTACTGAATAACAAGAAAATTACGACGTGTTGAGTAATGAAATTTTTAGAACTTACAGGTAATATATGCATCTACATATCGTGCACAGGAAATTATTTTGTGTTATCTTCTTTCCGATTTATAGTCCTATAAAAATTGATTTACCAAAAAAGTACGTAAAAATACGCACTTTTCCATTAATTTATATTTTTTTCTCACTACACAGTACAAAGAAAATTAGTATGTCTTAAGTATTGAAAAGACAACATTCCAACAATTCCAACGAGGTACGACAATGCAATATAAGTTTTGACTGGACGTCACGGCAGCACCGCGAAGTCAGGGGCCTATCTTTATGAAATGGATAATAGGAGTGGATTCGAACTGACCTCTTTTGGATTTATAATCTAACGTCTTAACCACTACACCAAGGTCGCTGTTTGTAAGTGTTTAGTTGTTGGCATATTAGTTTGCATTTGTATTTTGTTTCCACTTCGACAATTCTTACTCTTTTTTTTTCTTCGTTTACCTGTTGTTTCTGGATTTATCTTTCGGTGTTGTCCTTTATTTACACAATGCACTATTCGTGTTCACAGTTTGTTCCTCTCTTCGCTATCTTATTCAAATTAGGCTTTTCTCCTTACCCTTTACTACACTTTTGATTGATTTAATTCTCATATTCTCCACGGTTAGAGCGCAGGAATGCCAGACTCAAAAAGAGATAACACATTTACTTTTCTGACAGAGAGTACGTAGTTTCTTAACTTGAGAATCTTGGGACGAAAAAAAAAAAAAGACAAAGCCCATAAGTTTGTCTTTTTGCATGTGTTTCCGACTAAGGGTCTACGCTAAGAACATTTCTACAAGTGGTTTCAAAAAGTTGCGAGACTAGCTCGGTTGATAAGAAGCTACTTTATTTATCCACGTGTTTACACTTTCACCTTTTATATTCTGCAAATTTACTTCTCGAAGCGTGTCAAGAACCATCTGCGCGCGATTCGCGCTGAATCTCCAGAGTGGTGCCTAAATGGAGACCTTTAGGACTGATTTTCAACCGCGGGAAGAGGGTGGAGTTTGATCTGGAGATTACAGCGCGTGCAGAAAAGTATGTAGTGTCTTCAGAGAAACTCACCTTCCGAGAGACCGATGACAGGATACACTGTCATCATGGATTTTTTTTTGCCACAAATTTGGTTGCTCTCGCCGAACGTCCTCCCTCAACCACGCTAAAATTGGAAATAAACCTCGCTATTGACTATCTGACCTCTGGAGACAATGCTGGAAGGGATCACACACGCTTAAAGCGGAATTCAAACCGCTTCTCGGCTTACATCCGAGAGAAATTGTCCTCCATTTGAACTCGAAATCGGGACTAATTGGTCACAAGTTCGATACATCTGCCGAATCACTCACGAAGGACTGATAAAAATATGTTGTACTGATCTTTATATACTTGTTAATATAAATGTCAAGAGTCATTTCAGAAGGACAAAAGGATAAACAGTTACACAAGTGAAACCATTATGCAGAATTACATATGGACAATTTCAAAATACTGCAGAATGCAGAAGAACTAATTTAGTCCAAGTTAGTTCACTACGACTTTTATTAGTTCAAGTTAAGGAAGTACGATGACTTAATTTGCATATCAGTAAGAAAAGTGAATAAAGATACGAATTATTTGAGTCCACTTTGGCTCTGACTCATGTATATATAAACAGATACCGAAGATACTTCTGATTTGAACAAAGGTCTCTCGCAGGGTTTGTATGACCCTTTCCCCTCAAAAGAAGTACGTCATTTCGATTATTTTATCAATAGTAAACATTATTAAAACGAAACAATATATAGGATTTTCCTTTGATTGCAATTGCATAACAATAACAAACTATAACAAATCACAAAAGAAACATTCATAAACTTATAAAAAGACAGAAGTTGCTTTTGCGGTACAATCTCTTTGAGTAATGAATGGGGAATTTAGGTCTGAACATAATATAAATAATATACGAGAGTGAAACGTGATAACCCACAAATATGTATTCATTAAGATTTTACATTATATTTTTCTCATTATATTTTTCTGTTGGCGCGGAATTGCCTTTATCCTCATTGGTTCCCTCCGGCCAATGGGAGAGAAGAAAGGGCGTGGCCTTTCACTTTCTCGTGTATATAAGATCTGCTGTCACCTGTCTTTTCTCAGTGTTGGTGTCTGATGAAGAGGACGTTAGGTCCTTGAAACTGTAACACATTGTAAGTATAGTTTTTAATATATTTCATTCTGCTCTGGTCAGAACTGTGTTTTATTTGTTCTGAAATTCACTTTAACAAAAAGTTACCAACAAAATGTTAATAAAAAAATAGTGCAAAAGTAAATGCTTAATATTGTAACGATAAACATTCTGCATTTTAGTTTATCCGAAGAAACAATATGTAGCATAATTTTCTCAAGAAAAGTTTCTGGAATACAGTTTAACAGAAAAAGTTGGTAACAAAATGTTAATAAAAACATTTTTAGTGTAAAAAGTTAATGTTAACGTTGAAACAATAAACATTCTGAATTCTAGTTTATCAGAAACGTTAGAAACAATATGTGGTGTAATTGTCTGCAAGAAAAGTTTCTGAAATACAGTTTAACAAAAAGTTAGTAACAAAATATGTTAGTAAAAAATTTTAGTGCAAAATTATCTGTATAGTGTTGTAACAATAAACATTCTACATTTTAGTTTATCCGAAGAAAAAATATGTAGTGTAATTGTCTGCAAGAAAAGTTTTCTGGAACTTCGTTTAACAAAAGAGTTAGTAACATAATATTAGTAAAACACTTTTAGTGCAAAATTTATCTGTATAGTGTTGTGACAATAAACATTCTGCATTTTAGTTTATCCGATGAAACAATATGTAGTGTAATTTTCTGCAAGAAAAGTTTTCTGGAACTTCGTTTAACAAAAGAGTTAGTAACATAATGTTAGTGCAAAAGTTAATGTTTAATGTTGTAACAATAAACATTCTGCATTCGAGTTTATCAGTAACGTTAGAAACAATATGTGATGTAATTGTCTGCGAGAAAAGTTTTCTGGAACTTCGTTTAACAAAACAGTAACATAATGTTAGTAAAAAAAATTAGTGCAAAATTTATCTGTATAGTGTTGTAACAATAAACATTCTGCATTTTAGTTTATCCGAAGAAACAATATGTAGTGTAATTTTCTGCAAGAAAAGTTTTCTGGAACTTCGTATTTTACTAACATATTTTGTTATTAAGTTTTTTGTTAAACTGAATTCCAGAAACTTTTCTTGCAGACAATTACACTACATAATGTTTCTAACGTTTCTGATAAGCTAGAATGCATAATGTTTATTGTTACAACATTAAACATTAATTTTGCACTAAAAGTGTTTTGTTAACATTATGTTACTAACTCTTTTGTTAAACAAAGTTCCAGAAAACTTTTCTTGCAGAAAATTACACTACATATTGTTTCTTCAGATAAACTAAAATGCAGAATGTTTATTGTTACAACACTATACAGATAAATTTTGCACTAAAAGTGTTTTACTAACATTATGTTACTCTTTTGTTAAACGAAGTTCCAGAAAACTTTTCTTGCAGAAGATTACACTACACATTGTTTCTTCGGATAAACTAAAATGTAGAATGTTTATTGTTGCAACACTATACAGATAAATTTTGCACTAAAGTTTTTACTAACATATTTTGTTACTACCTTTTTTGTTAAACTGTATTTCAGAAACTTTTCTTGCAGACAATTACACCACATATTGTTTCTAACGTTTCTGATAAACTAGAATTCATAATGTTTATTGTTACAACGTTAACATTAACTTTTTACAGTAAAAATGTTTTTATTAACATATTTTGTTACCAACTTTTTCTGTTAAACTGTATTTCAGAAACTTTTCTTGAGAAAATTATGTTACATATTGTTTCTTTGGATAAATTAAATGCAGAATGTTTATTGTTTCAATATTAAACATTTACTTTTGCACTATTTTTTTATTAACATTTTGTTGGTAACTTTTTGTTAAAGTGGATTTCAGAAGATTTTCTTGCAGAATATTACACTACATATTGTTTCTAACATTTCTAAAAAACTAAAAGGAAGAATGTTTATTGTTACAACATTAAACATTAACTTTTGCACTAAAGACTTTTATTAACATATTATGCTACTAACATTTTGTTAAAACTAAATTCCACAAACATTTCTTGCAGAAAAATTACACCGTATATTGTTTCTAACTTTTCTGATAAACTAAAAATACGAGGGTCATTCGGAAAGGAAAGAACGTTTTTGTATAAACACTTTAATAACTGATATACAAAAGCGAAATTTGTGTTACATACTATGTGATACTTAAGTAATTTTTGGACGTAGTCGCCGTGTAAATTTAAACACTTGTCATACCGTGGTACAAGTTTTTCTATGACTTCGGCATACATAGTTGCCGCCAAACTGTTGAACCAATCACTAACAGCTTCCTTAGTGAATCGTGAAAAAGTGAAGCTTAGTGAAGAATTCGTGCAGCCCATCAATAGTGAATCGCCTATCCTCTTGAATTTTCCGCTCAATTCTTCCTTTGAGTTCGTCAGTCACAAAGTTGGTTCGGAGTCCAACTCCCCTTTTGCCTCGGTCTTGAAAACGTCTTTGGCTTACTGGTTCGAAGATGATGAGAAAGTGCACTAACAGTCTCGATAATGGGGGGAGACTCGTATTTCAGTGGTAGAGCTTGTACTGGAGATCGAAACCCAGGTAACATATGAAGACTGTGAGCTGAATCTAGATTAGAGGGTTAGCTTGACTAAATTAAAGAGACCATTCCACTTTACGTTTTATTTAGAAAAAATAAAAATAAGAATACAGATGAATTTTACAAAATCGGTTACTTGGAATTACAACTTGGAAGTTTTACTACATCACTTAAGTGGGAGCACAACCCCTATAATACCTAATGGGTGCTAGAAGGTTTTTATGCTACACCGCGATTTATTGAAAATAGTGAAATATGAACTTCGTACATCGCAACTTGCATTGGTCCAAAGGGGAAAGTATTAATTCTCGAAGAGGGAATTTGGTCTCAAGTTGAAGGAACTTCGTATTCGTAACTAAACATTCTCAAAGTGCTCATCCCGAGTTGAAGGGGGAACTTAGAAAAAATAATCACATACCTCATTTTATACAGAGCGGCCGTGACTAGGGAAGATACACTCACGTCGACTGTAGGCTGCAGAATCAACCGGCCCGGCGAACAGGCCTCGCTTATAAAGGCGTTTCGTCCCACGCATTTCTGCCAGTCTGACGTCGCTCGAAAGCGACGTCACGAGCCTCGTCGAGCTTGGAGAAACTTCTTCACGCGCATGCTCAATAGTGGCTAAGACGTCTAGTTTTTCTATGATTTTTCCCTATCACGCCAGGGTTGAAGTTCCTATTTTACATTTATTTTTACAGTTTTTGTTTCACACATAGCTCCAAATACACAATAGATTTCATGTATTTATCGCTTGCGTGGTATTCCCTAAATATTGCATCTAGGACCCGGCGCTGTGATCTGAGTAAATCAAAGCCAGGGTCATATCACTATTACATGCGTGTGGGTTGGTGTCAATGAGGCATCAGGTTGCTAATTCAATCTGAACCTCAACTGACTCCGTTCTCCCTATCTCTCTTTTCCTTACTGCACACACAATTTGAAAAGCGCGGGCGTCTCGCCCCATAATTTGAGTCCGGCTTAGGACTTCGAGGCACAACTGTGTAACAGTTATCCGCCGACCTCGGTAAAAAAAAATAAAAAAAATGTAGAAAGTTATCTTTCTGGCATTTATATTCAATTACAGAAACGGTTGTCCAAGGCAAGTTGCTGGAAGTTAAAGGGTTAATATATAACTGGCCTTACGTCAGGCGCTAGGAAACTAAAAACAAAACTTTCCTGAGGGATTTGGAGATTATGCACGAATAAACTGCAAGAGAGCGGGATTGTAAGATTTCATGTGTCTTAACTAACTATAGTACGTTTAAATGTTACTCAATTCCACTAACAAAATAGTAGATTGAAATATGTAAGATGAAACCTTACAATTAGGGAACCCTTCTAGCTTATAATTATCAAAAGGTTTCGTGTGAACTCACAATAGTAGCTTTTTTTTAAAACCAATTCCTAACCATATTATTAAGCATGACTTCGAACCGATTATGAGTACAACTTCTAGTATTATAAAGAAAATTAAGATTTTGTGAGTTTACTGATTTTCTAAGTACAATTGTATTTACGGTACTGAGTACAATTATAGTTATACGTGTTAAATGTGATTGTCTCAGGCTACTAATTTTATTCAACTATAAATGAAAGAAATTTAACATTAAATACACTCAAACAAAAGTAGCGTGAAGCGCTTTAAAGTTTGATTGAAATGAACGATAAAATTACAAGAGTAGTTTTCATTGGTTATATTATAAGTCAAATGGGAAAAACATGCAATGATATAGAATAGTACACTCGATTGTGTTGCCTTAATTTTTTTTTTAATTATTGCGGGGTTGTGCCTTACAGTTTGTGAACAAAATTTCTGATGTTGGTTCAATATACCAGTTATACTTCATAGATCATAGGCTATACTCTACTTTCCAGAATCAAGTGAATATCTTATGACATGTAAGGAAAATATAACTTTGAAAGTATTTGAGTACTTGATTACATATCTGGTAATATATTTAATTTGTAACATAGAATCGATTGCATACTAAATGATTAAATCGCCTATGTAAAATAACTTGAATAATTAACAACTAGCGATTAAAACAGTTGCTGAATGCTTAATAAATGTTTTAAGTGCGTCTATACGCATGTTATAATAAACTCATCCTAATGTTATCGACGAATGACTCTCACATTATTAGCTATTGCTCTCTACATTGATAATGCAATAAATGTAATATATTACAAACTTACTGTATAGCGTTGTCCTATACAGGGTAATCATAGTATGTACATGTGTTTTTATAAACTTCTACTCAGCCGGATTGCTATTACGACCTTGATTTGGTTTCTCTCATCCTGTGTGGTATACATTACGCTAGACACATTGACATTTTACGTATACTGGCAATATACAGGCATTACCAACTGATTAGAGCATTTTAGCGCACCTAGGGATTTATATACCATTGCTTTAGATTTCTTTTTGCATTAGTGGTTCTGTTATCAAGAGGGAGACTGAATGGTTAACATACTGACCCTATGGTTAGTGTGTTAGCTTATGCCCTAATGGCCTATGGTAATAACAGATACAAAGACTAATAATCAGGGATGCAGTTACATTTGCTATACCAGAGTACATGTTTTTACAGGGGACTACATAACGTTTCTTTATAATTAGGGGGAATGTTAGGGGGGGGTTATAGGTTAGTATTGTTAGTATTCCTATTCTTATTATTATTAATAATAGTATTAGCGTATTTTATGTTTTTTTTTAAATACACACCGAAATCGAGAGGGATTTCTTTGTGGTTACAAAGGAAATTTTACGAAGTAAAGTTACATCATGTTTCATCATGTTAGTGGTTCTCTTGATTTATAGGATAGATTTTAAACGCAAAAGTTAACCACAACATAAGCTATGGTTGATATGTTTTTAAAGCACACCGGAAGTATGTTCCGTTCTTTCTTTTAATTCTACTAGCCTTGACTGATAACAGGCCTCGATTTCCGTTGTGGTGAACTTTTCTGTTTTTAAATCTTAAATACATAGTGTAAGTGATTTAACTATGCGGAGAATAATTCTATATGAAGACGTCACGGTGACCTTGTTGTTGAGCAACAGTTAAATCCAATGTGCAATGGATAATTTAATAAATTACTTCCTTGTCTTTTTCGCTTCGGTGTTTGCCAAAAGATAGCTATACAGAGGGTTCCAAAACTTACGGTCTTTAACATGGTGGAATGAAAATGTGTAAACTCGATTACTATACTCACATATAGGCTTCTTTAAATGTCTAAAAACAAACTTGTGCTTTTACTTGACCAAACAATAGGAATTTAATTTTTAAATTTAGACAATAACTTTCCATGGTTTTTGATACATTAGATCGTGGTTATTACAATGAAATTGAGTTATTTCATATATTAAGAAGTTTTAAAGTCTTTTGACGTTGCTTACAATCTTCTTATGATTTGTCACAACGCTGATTTGAAAGGAGTTTTTTTTTATTTAGTCCTTTTATTTTGAGTCTTATCACTTGTCCAATTTTTGTGTTTGTACTGGTACGAGAAGAGTTTTTCACCTGTAAACAATGAACTGAGGTAGGTCAATGGGAGTCTGTCCGTAGATAAAAAGATTTTCTTGTCACGGTAGAAGTTTATAATTCTTACGGCACAGAGAAAGTTCTGTATCCGGATGGAAGTTTAGGTTTTCAGGTCATTGTTGTCCACTAATAACCAGTGATGGATTGAACAATAGTAATAATCAATTTCCATATCGTCCCTCTGGATCAGCCCTGGATGGGGCCGATAGGCTGTGATCTGGATCCTTGGGTACCTCCAGCTACCAGGGGGGGCCTTACTCTAGACATCACACTGGGAAGGCAATGAATAGAGATCTGCAATCAAAGAAGCTATTAGACTACATAATCATTAATTCGTTACCTAATAACCTTGGCTTATGCAGAGTATTTGTTTATATAGGAAGTCCACTGAATCCTTCTTGTAATCATTCAATATATATATATATATATATATATATTTTAACGGGGCTGACCACACATCATTTCTAAGAAAGGCATAGTGATCGATGGAACCTGCAAGGGTTACCCAAAAATGAGGCTATTCGAAAATGAGAGTCGAATACAAAATGTTGTTCATTCAGATGCCCTGGGTGTGCTGTCCACACATCGTCAAAGGCTAGGTATAGATACCTGTTTTTAACTAATATAGGTGATTGTAGTAATATCACAAGAATCAATTTTGTACTATGAACAACTAAACCGGAAGCCTAGAGATAAGTGTATGTGCACTGGCACACATTATTGTTAGAATGCCTCTTGTGCTCAAGCTGTGACTGTGGGTGAAGATAAAGATAACATCATGGTAAAACAAGTTCTTCTCAAATTGATTGATGTACCTAACTCGGTTTGTTCCTTTGTGAGTGGAATGATAATGAGGGAGGAAAGTGAATTATTAAAATATTCCTTTCATTTACTGCAAGGATTAATGGATGATGAGTCATATGGTGAGTAAATCCAAGGTACTTTACAAGGTGGGCAATACCTGGTTTGTTATGAAAACGTCAGGTCGTAATTGCCATATTGACATACATTTGCCGTATATTTTGTTTTCAGATGTAGTCTGGTTGAGGAGTAGCGTGTTAAGAGGAAATTTGAATTGAGTCAGTGAGGCGGATGTTAGCTAATTATACAGCTTGGTATAATGATAAATGGCTTGTAAATTATCAGCTCAGCTGACGAATGTTCGGAGAGAGAGGGGACAAAGGGGGTTTTGCATCGCAACTGAGAGAATACATCTAGTATACTGTTACAGACGCCGGCTTCCGACCAGGGACATCGTAACGTTGTCAGATAAGTATTTTTGCATTGTTTTTCTAATTTAGAGGATAGGAGTGGTCAGTCGTTTGAATTGCTATGCATGAGTACGAAAAGTTTGTTGTATACGGTCTTTTATACCTTGAAATGTTAATATTATGTACCCCTTTTTTATACAATTGAATTTTAACAAAGATAAAACTTAGCAAGTTGATGCAATGCTTTTAAGTTACTTCGTAAACCACAGAACTATTAAACAGAGTTGAGATTCAACAAGATTTAATTAAATGCCAGTTAAAATAATTAGTTCCAAATTATCTTCTAAACTTATATCAATCAATTTTAACTATAACTTTAACACATACTCAAGCATACGAGGATAAATTTTCATAATTGTTTCATAATTGAATTTCATGGCTAGTTTTACACTTTATTACACTTTTTACACTTTACTGAAAATTTTCAATTATATCAATCAGACTGGTATAAATTTGAATCATGCAATGTTTCATAATTGGAAGTCATTTCTATCTTTATACATTATTTCCCCTTGTGTACCCATAGTGTTCAAGATAAGACGTATCTCACAATAGGGCGATCCAGCACTTGAGAAATTCTCAGTTAACGTGCATTTTTTTTTAAATAGTGTCTCACTAAATCCTTGACAATATGTTATCTCAATTGTTATAGATTTCTTGAAATAATATTGTAGGGTTTTGAGCTCTATAAAGTTAATTAATATAAATGAGACCCTCAGAGGAGGCAGTCTTATCTTGGGCACATTGAGATTTGTTCATTAAGTTGCATCCTTTTTGTAGGTAGTTTAGGAAGAATAATAAAGGAAAATGTCAAATTCCTTTTTGTTTTTTTGAAGTAAATTGATATTCAAGTCATTAATAAACAAAGAGTGACTTTAATCTATAATAACTCATAAGAAATGAAAATGAATTGTCAACTATCTCCAAGTAAATTGATAACCAAATGATTAAAAATTAATAACTTTTAACAAAAAATATAAAAAGGAACATGAATACTCAGTTATTTCCAATGCGCATGTCCTTTCACTGCTTTCACCTGGTGAGGTTCTGCTTTTAGGCTTCTGAAAGGAAAAACCTGAAACGAAAAATGCTCACACACACACATAGTATTATAGGTTGGACGCGGGGATCTGAAGTTGAGTGTAGTGTCCCGAATACTTATTAGCTGAAAATTAACGAACTTGGTAGTTAAGGCGTGACTGGATTTAAATAATAGTTACCTTTATTTAATTTCTAAATATTAAGTATGATGCTAATTATTAAGTATGATAACCAACGAGTTTAAATAAGATCTTAACTTTGTGGTTCATATTTTTCAGCTTGTTGGAGTATACGTATCATCTGTTGCTCGGAGAACGCAAAGGAAGGAGAAGTGAAGACTTACGTCTCCAAGGACAATAAGGGAAGGTCTCCTGTTACAGGGTAAGTACTATCTCCCTGAATTGATAGTGTATTATTTTTGAAGCATGCGTTTCAATTTCTTCACGTCAGCTACCAATTTGTTTTACTAGTGGGTGTTAACATAGTTGAGTGCTAACTCGAGTGCAACGAAGTCGCAGTTCATATCCTGGGAGTATCCCATACCGATTTTTATTATTACTGAATTAAGTGAAAGGAAAACACAATGAAAGAGAGTGACCAAAGTTACAATGTAACAGTGATTATCAGAAGTGCGTTTTGCATTACCTATGAATTTAGTAAGTGTTTCCCTAAGGAACGACAAAAACGTTGTTTAGTGTGTAGTGTGTGTCACTCATACAAAAAGTGCATGAGTCGGGATATGATCTTCAACTTATCTGTTGCCTTTCAAAATTGGATACAATTGCGTAAATGCCAATAATCACCGGTAACTGAGATCAGTCTTACAACGATATTAAATTTGACAGGACCACTCCGGGTCTCGAACTCGGGACCTCTAGTGTAGGTAGTGATGATATGTGGTAAACTAACTTTTTATTGAAAGTATTTGATTCCACTTACTTTCACATAACCAATTCAAATATAATCTTGCGCTCGTGCGGAGCGAGAATTTAGATATAGGATAAAAGAAATGATCCATCGGGGGATCGAACCAGGAATCGCTAAGAATCAATTGTTTATCTGAGACTATGGTGTATCCCAATCGTGATGATTTATGGGGCAACATTATTATTATTATTATTCATTTCGTTGTGATGTCATTTCCCTATTTTTTTTATTTATCTATTTTCCCGTTATAAATGTTGGTGTGTATAGAAGCTACACGCAACAACATCCTGAGTCCTTGTTAGCAGCTGGACTCACTTCCGTCACCCGATAAGAGGTGATTTGCTTTTAGTTTTAACGCTGAATGCAAGACGAGTGTTGAGGAAGTATCCGTGAACATTTTAAGAAGTTGCATCAAACAAAATGCTATTCGCTTAACTTTTAATTTTTAAAGAGTACTACTTTTGTTTGTTTATTTTTATTTTTTTTTCACTTAACATTATAATTACTGTCACGTTCTTATATTTATATTCTAAAGTTCATGTGCGCCGTGTGCTGTTGTGAAGCAGTGTTTTCCACCTATTAAACAGGGCCGCTTATGGAGGGGCCAACAAATTTTGAAAGTCTCAAGACTTGTAGTTTTTAACTCTTTTGTTGGGTAAAATCCTAAGGTTTATTCTAACTTAAATTAAATTACGTTATACCAGATTCATTAAAAACAAGTTGACAGAGCTCGAATATCCTTAATATGTGTCCTATAATTTTATGACAGATTCTATTATTCGATTATTGAATCTCATTGCGACATGTTATACACGTAATGATTCTCTTCCAATGTATTATTATTATTATTATTATTATTATTATTATTATTATTATTATTATTATTTTAACGTACCAGTGAGATCGTGGTTTAATACCACTCTGCATTGTATTATCAGCGTGGTGTGCCGTTTTAATCAAACCAAGCCAAGATATTAACTTGTATGAAGGCAGTTAATCAGGGATGATTGAAAAACACGAGTATAGTGGTGTAGTGGTAGGACAACATCTGAGAAGTTTCTGTAACCCTCAATACAATCAAGTTGGTCACAATAAGCGGGTTCTAGCCCATTATCCAATGATGGGAGGACAGGAAAAAAAATGGGGGGGATCGATCTACCCCCAATATTCTTACAAAATACATATGGTAGCCTTAACACTAACCTAAGTTTATCTTGCCACAATGAAATAATGATACAATATGATACTATCTAGTATTTCGATAAATATTATTAATGCCCTTATAATTGAAAACATTATTTTAGAATGAGCATCACTGTTAATACTTGATCATAATTCAACATGAATATAACCAAAGATATTGTAATCTTACTAACTAAAGGTAGCGAAGTATAGTACACAAGTAGCTATTTACATTTTTCAGTCAGTACGCTGCAGTAGTTTGCCCATAAATTGGTCCTTGCTAAGAGATTGGCTATTTTTACAACATCATAGGGTCACTTGTGTTCACCCAGAAGGGGTCGCAAAAAATTTCACTCATATCTATGGAGCAGCAGCAGCAGCAGCAGCAGAGAACAACATGTCAGAGACTAAGGCGTATTTCTCCTTATTTCGTTTCCTACTTTATTTTATTTTTTTTAATTTAACCAATATACTTCCCGCCCGAACTACGCGGAAAAAAAAATAAAATAAAAATAATATTTGCTCAAGGAAAAACAAATGGGGTAGGCATTGTGTCCCTTTTCCGTTTTTTTTTAAACAGGTAGATAACCCGGGTCACAAGATAGCGACCCGTAAGCATGCGTGTATCATAAGTAGGCATAAGTTTGTAGCGGAACGACCCAGAGCAGGCAATATTGACTTTGCTTTATTTTCCAGGTTAATGCTTTCCTAGACACGAAGAGGGAGAGCGGCGGGTTTCTCGAAAGAGAGAAATGAAATAATGAGGCGACGGCAACGGATGGAATCCTATACTGTGAATGAGGAGTCTGCAGCTGCAATGACGTATACTTAAAGTCGGAGTTAGGTATACAAGAAGTTATACCTGTATGTATTAATGGTTGTAGCTACTAATAATATTTTTCTTTTCAGCTATGTCGACACCTGTTTTTTTTATAGGTTTTCTGTGTTTGGCAGCATATTGGGAGTCTTATAGGAGAAGAAGGGTAACTCATTCGTTGCCGGCAACATTCACACAAAGAAAAAAAATTATCCGCCTCAATATGTTGGCAAACCATTCCTTTAGGTATCAACTCGACATAACCTTTCTGTGACGCGTCTAACTTTTTCTTGGTATGGTAATTACGGTAGGGCCCTGATTCTAAAGATGACTTATTTGCTCCTCGATTCAATTTTAGCGCCGCTGACTAATATGAGTGCCCATTCCCATAGTAGGCCATGGGTATCTAATGCCTTTTACAGCATCGAAGGGAGAGGGGGAATGGATCCCAGAAAGTAACTTTTTGGTTTCTGACTGTTGAAGAGTTTACGAAACTAGTTTTTGTTGTTCACAATTTCACAACGTAGATTGGCTCTATCTATAGCTCCGTATGCAAGTGTTCCGGTATGCCAGAGGTCATGTGTGACTACATGTACTCCACTTTTTTAGAGGTCTATGAGCTATATGAAACATTCTACACACTCGCTAGTTAATATACACCAAATTTTTCCTCTTTTTTTATAAGTTCGTCTAAATTAATGCGACTAGATCTCATGAGCGACCTATATGTTACGCTTAACATTCCTCGTCCTCACTATCGCTAGAATCTTCCAGCTCGCGTGAGTTGTCTCGGGGGAAATACTTCTTTAACCTTTCAATAGTTACAATCTGAGTGTGGTTAGGGTTTGCTACTAATTCGATTTTACAGGCATTTGTGGGAGAAATACTCCTAAGGTAATACGGCCCCATAAACTTGGGTGTCAACTTAGGAGAAATATCCTTTTTAGGTAGATAATCTCTACACAATACTAAATCGCCAACTTTTAACTTAATAGGTTGTCTAGTACAATCAACTCGTAACTTAGTCTGCTGCTGTGCATGCGTCATAGCCTGCTGGGCTAACTTACGGATTAACTTTAGTTGTTTTTGATGTTCCTGTATTTTTGTGAACTGATACTGGGTGTCCAACTGAGTGGGGAATCTTGCCTTTTGACCAAAGACAATCTCATATGGGGAGTATTTCCTAATAGGGGAGGTTGATATATTATAAGCATATGCACACAAGCGGACATATTCCGCCCACTTAGTAGGCTGTTTAGCCGTGTACTTAGTAAGGAAATTTGCGATGACAGAGTTAAATTGCTCACACAGTCCGTTTGTTGATGGTTTAAATGCTGCAGTTCGAACATGTTTAATGTCAAATAAGTCATTTAGTTCGGCCATTATCGCTGAGAGAAAATTCGTTCCTCTATCCGTCAGTACCTCTTTTGGGGGGCCAAAACGCGTGATTAACTCATCCAACATGGCTCTAGCCACTGTCGGAGCTTTCATGTTTCGTAGCGGTACCAGTATTGCGAAATGGCTAAGATATTTTATCATAACCAGGATATAACTGTAGCCTGCGCTACTATGTAGCGGGCCAAAAATATCTAAACTCCATCGGGAAAACAATTCCTCTTTTACAGGTAAAGGGTGAAGGAAACCTTGTTTCTTTTCTCGAGGGATGTTCACCCTCTGACAGTCGTCACAAAAGCGCACGTATTCCTTAATTATTTTTCCCATATTCGGAAAATAGTAACGTTCGTTCACTTTAGAGTAAGTGCGAGAAAATCCCGTATGGCCTCCACATAGCGGGAACGAATGGGCTTCTTGTAAGATGTCAGGGATAGCCTTTTCGGTATCACTAGTTTCTTATCTTTGTTCATGACTCGATATAACACATCGTCAACTACAACATAGGGTTTTAGAGCACGATCAGTGGGGTTATCTTTCTTCTTTTGTATTAGTTCTCTAATTTTATCGTCCTCTTTTTGCATTTTTCTTATATCTATTTTGGGACATAATGCTAGGTTGCATACATCTGCGCAATCTTCTTCTTGGCCAAATTTGGAGGGTAACTCATCCTTTAGCGGACATCTTGACAAAAAATCGGCGGTCACGTTATTGCGGCCTTTGACGTGTTCGATTTTAAATTGATAAGGTTGCAAACGAATTGCCCAACGCATGAAACGAGAATTTAGCATTTATTATTTCTGAGGTAACATATGCCGTGAGCATCGGTCCGCACAATAAAGGGACGGTCTGCTAATAGAAAGTGGAAATGCAAAATTGTCTTAGTAACTCCTAGCGCGTCAAGCTCAACCGTGGAGTAGTTGAGCTCCGCTGGGGACAAAGATTTCGAAAAATAAGATATTGGGTGTTCTTTGTTATCTTCTTTAATTTGTGCAACGTATCCACCTATTCCGTCTCGACAAGCATCCGAATAGACTATAGCGTCCTGATTTGGATCAAAGTGTGCAAGGACGGGAGCAGATATAAGACAATTTTTCAAAGTATCCCATGCTTGTTTCTCAGTTTCTCCAAATTCGAATTTGGCGTTCTTTTTAGTCAACGAAATGAGTGGTTTTGCAATAGAAGAAAATCCTTGGACAAAAGCTCTGTAAAATGAACAAAGCCCGATAAAACTACGTATTTCTTTGACTGTAGTAGGGTATGGTACCTTTGCTATAGCTTCCGTTTTTGCGGGATCTACACAAATTCCTCATCTACCGACTATGTGACCAAGCACAGAGGCTCCTTCGTAACCAAAGTAACATTTCTTAGGGTTGAGTTTTAAGTTGGCCTCCCGGAGTCGAGATAAAATAATTCTCGTTCTTTCTAATAAAGCTGTGAAAGAAGGACTAGGACAAACCAAATCATCTAAATAACAGATTACATACTTCCACATAATGTCGCCAAATATAACATTCATCATATTTTGAAAAAGGGCCGGGGCCGTGCTTAGGCCGAATGGTAGTCTCAAAAATTCGAATTTTCCACGGCTGCAGATGAATGCAGTCTTCTCTATATCACACGGACGGATTAATAATTGATTATAACCACTTTGCATGTCCAAAGTATTTATGTACTTGGTACCATTCAGAAACGCTAGTATCTCATCTATACGCGGCACTGGCGTATAATTGGGCCTTAATATCTTGTTTAAACCTCGAAAATCCGTACACATGCGCGGGGAGCCATCTTTTTTAGGTACAATCACAATTGGTGCAGAATATGGACTCTGACTTTCCCGGATAATATTGCTATCTAACATTCTCTGGATCTCTGCCGCGACTATCTCTCTCTGTTTGGTGTTTCTCTATATGGGGGGTGAGAGACAGGTATATCTGTAATGACCTCTAAGGGGCACATAAATTTATCGGTAGCAGCAGTCAGACGAGACTTGTCCCAGGCTACAACATCCCTAAATTCCATCAATAAGTCCAGTAATTGGTTTCTTTCTTCTGGGTTTGAGTTTGGGCCAATATTTAGTACTTGAGCTAATTCTTCCTTTGTTTGGGGGACTTTCTGGGGTTGTTCAGGGACATCCACGTCATCTGTTTCATCTTTGTTAGTAAGGTGTATGATCTGATTAACGGCCTGTACGTTATTATCCGTCTTGTCATTTAAGGACTCGACCTGGGGAACAAGTTTCCCTAAATAAAGGTTTTTAGACAAAGATCTGGTTCGCTCTGAACTATTAAAAATAGTCAGAGTAATATTTCCGTTGTCCGTAAAAACTGGACCTCTTGGGATCAAACAGGAGTACCAATATCGAATTCCTTTGGACGGTAAGAATTCCCAAATATGCACGTTTCCGGTTGGTGTGGTAATTTCTATGTCATAGGAAGCCTTGGACGGCACGCGGACATTTGCTGGAAGATGTACTTTGTAGGTAGTGTCCGGATAGATATCAAAAATTTCGTCGCTTAATTCCAAGGGGTCGGGCACGACCTTTTTCTTACTATGATCCTGAGCAGAACTCTCTAGATCAAGGAGAGTTGCTGGATCATTTATACTTCCTTGCGTTACCAAAGGTTTTTCTAATGTTTCTAACTGTCCTTTATTTGATTGGTCCTCTACAAGCTCAAAAGGCGCCTGTGAGGCCAGAGGTGGCCTTACTGAGTGTTGGTTCTTTTTGTTATATTTTGTCGCATAAAACGCTTTCTTTTTCTTTCTCGGAATAATCTCTGTACCTGACCTTTCTGTAGAACTAGCTACCAAAGTTCCACTATGGCCTGGTTGAGGTTTAAAACTGCATAGATTCTTTTCCTCTCTCTCTAAGTCAGGCGAATTGGTAAGTTCCAGCTCAGGAGCACTGGAAGATAACTTGCTTTCCTTAGTTCGTTTACGTCTTGCCTTTTTACGACTATTGACTTTTCTATTCGTTCTATTCGTAGGCTCCGAGGAAAATTCTGTAGTTTCCCTGGAACACACGAATACGCGAGATGTAATTTCCTCAGCCGGGAGTTTATGTCTCTTATCAAGTACACTAACAACGGGATTTATGTGATTTCCGGTGACCAATTCTGGAGACGGATTCTTCCTCCTGTATGGGAGGTTCCGTTTCCTATAAATTGGTTTGTTTCTATGAGGGGGGATAGAGAAAGCCCTTTGTCTAGCATTATCGTTCTGTCTTGAGTGGGAATCGTTAAACGAACTTTTTCCTACTGATGGTGGGTATCGTTTAACATGTTTTAAGTCTAAGGTATGAATCACACCTTGACGATACTTATATGTACCTTTTGGGATTGTGAACCATAGGTCTTCAACATGATTTCCGTCTTTATCTGCTAGTTCCAAGTATTTGGAATGAATTGTTGTGACATACTTGTGCAGGAAATCTATCCCTCAAATAACGTCATAGGCGCAAAACTGTGGGTCAACTATAGCTACGTCTAGAAATCTTCGTTTGGTTGTTTTCAAGTGATCCTTGAAACAACACGCTATTCTCACCACAGGAATGTAATCTGTGGGCTGGGCACCTACGCCACGAAGCTTTACATAACCCTTCAATCTTTCAGCTAGTGGAAATCTTGGGGGTAAGAGGGTTTTCGAAGCTAGCGAAATTTCTGAGCCTGTGTCTATAAGACCTTGCGCCCAGCGGTCTCCTATTTTTATCCTGACTGTACAAAGCTGCGCCTGCCCATGGCCAAGGCCATAGGTATTTTGGTGATTGTTCCTATACATTTTGTAACCCGGTTCTGCTACTACTTCGTCTGAGTAACAGCGAATCCAGGCTAATCTGTACAAATCCAGGTTGGTGTTGTTCTTTAATGCTTAACCAGTCTAAGCGGTCATTTTCCCATATTACGTCATGGCTAATTCTTTGACTAACTAATTTTTGTGCTGTGTGAAATTTTCTAAGATATTGGACGCACTGTTCGAGATTATCGCAATCATCCACTTCAAGCATCAGCTTATGTAGGATGTCTGGCAACAAACTCATTCTAAGTTTACTCATCAATTCACTTTCATTAACCCAACCTCGTAAAAATTTCAAATCCTTTATTAACTTATAAATGAACGCTAAGGTACTTTCATTGGGTTGTTGTTTTCTTGTATCAACGTCGTATTCTAATCTTGCAGTATACTCAATACTAGGAAAAGCCTTTTTAAGTTTTTCTTTATTTCGTTATAATTTAAAGGTGAAAGGTTTGCTAGGTCTACTAAATAGAAGGAGAGAGCTTCCCCTTTCAGACAGTAAGGAAGGTAATTTACTATCTCTAGGGTTGACCATTCGTATATGCTAGCCACTAATTCATAGTCTTGCAGGAAAAGTTCCACACACTCATGTCGATTACCAGAGAAAGAGAGAATTTCAACATTTGGATAGATCTTGAATGCTTGTGGTTTAGCAAAAATAGTAGAATTTTGATTGTCTCCCTCGGGAGGAGGGTTGCTAACTTTGCCTGTTATAACAGTATCTGTAATTTTAGGTTTCTCAAAACTATATGGTATAGATGGCTCGGTAACCGGACTAGTTTTAATTTCTTGCTCAGATTTTAAATTTATATGAGGCTTATTCTCAGGATCTACTTTTAGAAAGGACGAACAATTTGATTTTTGCTTATCAGAGGTCTTATCGTCGCTTGATGGATGTGATACAGGCTCATCTTTCAGATCTAAGGACCTGTCTAAAGAAGCCGAGGTGTTGAAATTTTCAGAAACGGACCTATAGTCGGTATCAGTTACGCTTCTATTTTCAAACTCGGAGGTTTGTTCTGGGCTAACTTCTGATGTATAAGATCTATCATGTTCGCTAAGCACTGATTTTTCTGTCTTTTCCCCTTCGCTAAACTCTAATTTCTCCACTGGGGTCGTGGGTGTAACTACACTACTAGGTGGCGAACCAAACACTATCTGTAAGGGATCTAACTTTTCCTCTTGTTGGTACTTCTTTATTTCCTTGGTCGCAGGTGATTCACCAGTTTCGTTATAGGAACTCAATTTAGAACTAGCACTAGCTGAAGGTTGTAAACCAATATTCTTAACACTATCAGTTTGTTTGTTAGACTCACTTTGGGTTGGAGAGGTGGAGGGATCGTCTCTATTTTCTACTTCATCTAAACAAATTACAGACGCACCAAATTCCGCGTAATCAAAGATTTTACCAACGTTTTCGTTTATTCTACTTTCAGACCAGGAATCGCTATTTTCTTTTTCTTCTTTCTCAATTTGCTTCTGGTGGTCGGAGCAAACTGAGGGAAAAGCATCATCACTTTTCTTCTCTTCGCCTAACCTCCTCTCAACTTGAGCAGGGGCGACGAGGTCATTTCTTTGGTCAGCGTCCTCTGTGGGAGGATCTTGGTTCGCTGCGCGGGGAGTAGAGACCGTGGGAGGATCCCAATGGTCATATCGGAGTTCTTCTTCGGAGTTCCACGAAGGTTTTGACTCATCCTCCAGGGATGACGCAGGAGAAGACTCCGGGTTGTCGTCTTGTAATTTCGCTATTTCTTCGTTTTGTAATTTCTGTAGTTCGTAACCTAACCAATCGTCTTTCAACGATTCACCCCCAACTGAATCTGCACTACTAATATCTCCGTTTGACCACCTAACCTTACTAACTACACTGAGTATGTTATCTATACTATCCAAATATTGCAGTTTCTCTTGGAGGGTGAGGCTATCTTGAAACATGACAGGGTTGGTTTGAGTAGCTGTTGTCCGAAGAACCTTAAGTTCACGATCTGTATCAATCCGGATCATTTTAAGAAACTTATATTCAGTCTGAACGCTAACATCTTTCTTTTGAAAAACGTCGGTCTGTATTTCCATGTCAAAATTTCCAACTACGTTTTCCTCAGGTAATAATTCTTCAAAGGGGGCTGAGGGGTCAGCTTGAAATAGGATACCTAACTTCTCGTCGTCGTCACCGTGGCGACGAACAACTGTGACCTGTACTTTCTTGTTTCGTAGCTGTTTAGTTAACGGGCGAATTAAATTTCCTACTGCCGGGGAAAGTTCTGTTTGTAATGAATGCTTAATCTGGTCTATTAACGCTTTATCGTTAGGTTGTGTCAGAGAGCGCGATTCATTTTCATTATTCTCGTCAGGGTTTTCAATTTTCATTTCCCTTGGCTCGGTTCCTATATTTGCATAAATTGGCTCTTTATTCGTGAAAGCCTTGGGTTCGAGACCAATATTTTCGTAAATTGGCTCTTTACTCATTGAAATTCGTGATTCAGCATCTAAGTTAGCATATATAGTTCTAGGACCGATCTCAGCATAAACAGTTTCATCACTACTACCAGCATACAAAGATTGAAAGGTCGGTCTTTGCATTTCTAACGGCGTTGTATGATCTGACAGTTCGTATTTTATAGGAAAATATAGCGCTACTGGGCTATCTGGCCCTTTTGATACACCAATATCTTTATTTTCTGCACTTAACACTAAATTACTTAATCTATTTTCCTTATCAGCTAACTTATTATTATGTAAGGGACTTTGGTTCGAGGGGACTTCAGGTATTACACCTGCTGTTGTTTCTATCTCAATTGTTGCTTGAGGGCATTCCTGACCTGCAGTTATTAGTTCGGCTATCTCTAGTTCATCTTTTAAATTTACTTCATTCACTAGAGTTTTTGGCTCTACTCCCGGTGGGGTCTCGTCAGTATCAGAATTTACATATATCGTCCTAGGAGCTGGCATTGGTTTTTCATTTGAACCACTCCTTTGTATTTCTGTATCATTTCTAGTCGGGATTGGGCTAGACGCAGCAAGCGGCGTTAGATCGTAACCACTCGCCGGAGCGTCTGGAGTTTGCGGACTAGCGATCGTTGGTTCAAGATATCTGGGTTGACTCCACGTATCCAAGTATCTCGGTAATGGATTCTTTTTCCAACGGCCAAATTCAGTAGGAGAATGCCCATGAACTTTTATTTTATTGCATTCAACACAATAATAATTATTCCACCGATCCAAAATATAACGGTGCTTGCCCGTGGGCGTCTTAGGACAATGAGATTGCCCTAAATCTAATAGCTTTTCTTTTATTTTCTGCGCGAGACTCATTTTTGATAAATAAATCTCTTTTTCACAAGTCAGTGGCCTCTTAAACCAGGGCAGTGGGTAATCAACCTATTTCCTCTGATATAGTAAGAATTTAATCACTGATAGCTACTTCCCTCGGAAATGCTACGTCAAAATGTTTTACGTATTATGCGACTTATTATTATTTCAATATCTTCATTTAACTTCCTTTGAACTTGAAATACTCAACTTCCCTTTCTTTATAAATTTTGCTTTACTTTTGAGAACGGGAAACGGAAAGTGACTAGACAGCTGTTTATAACAGATAATGTTTATTTGTTCACTTCTGATGGTTTTACTTTTTACTTCTATTCTTTAACTTGTTTTCTTTTTCTTTTTAAACTTCATTTTTTTTAAACTATTTTGTTTTTAAATTCACAAGGGGGACTTCGATCATCCAACCATTGGTTCATGTACCTGCATTTTGATTTTTGGTATTGCATTTGCATAAAGGTGAGTTTTAGGCAGTTATTCCCAGGCAGCCGTCGGGCATGCACCCCTAGTACAGAGGGGCCCTGCTGGACCTAAAGAATGAGATACCTGTGACCCCCAAGCGTTGCATGGGAAAGGATTTTAGACACTTATCGCCGGACAAACTAGTCGAACTTTCATCCCGTAAAACGGGAGGTTCTTTTGCCCAGAGATAAAACTGACTGTGACCCCACCAAAGCGAGCAGAAGCATAAGCAGACTTAGGGTTTTGCAAGTACATGAGACAAAAGCTGAATTCTGTCTTAACACTCGCGTCCCGATTTTCCATTTCAATTACTACACAAAAAACGTCGTGAGGTGAACTGAGTTTTGCTCTGCGGAACCTAGCCACTAATCCGCTGACTTATAACAACTTAAAGCGAGAGAAGTTGAGAATAAAAATTTTTCGTCGCTACTTACCTCCTTGTAAAACGCACTACTTAGAGCAGAAAAATTATACTTATATATCAGAGTCATAGGCTGAATACCGCCTAGGCCAAGTACGCCACTGAACTTTACTGACTTTACATAGTACCGATACACCACTTGACTAGTCAAAAGAAAAAACTTCGCGTACACTTTTCACTTTTAACTATTAAAAGCTCTTCGGTAAAAAAAAATCACTCAAGATTTGCAAAAATCGCGTTTTAGGGCAACAGATATTTGGTTCCCCTATAAAGTGAAAGAGCACCAGAGATTTGTTAAGAGATTCAAGAACACACAGTTCGTTACCCGGCGAACACCGAACACCATAAAACTGTTATGATGTTTTGTTCTGAGATTGGCGTAGCAATTGTGTACACTTTCTTTTGTGAAATCGTAATTGAGATAACTTCTTCACTCTCCACCCAGTATTACAAAGTTGGTTCGGAGTCCAACTCCCCTTTTGCCTCGGTCTTGAAAACGTCTTTGGCTTACTGGTTCGAAGATGATGAGAAAGTGCACTAACAGTCTCGATAATGGGGGGAGACTCGTATTTCAGTGGTAGAGCTTGTACTGGAGATCGAAACCCAGGTAACATATGAAGACTGTGAGCTGAATCTAGATTGGAGGGTTAGCTTGACTAAATTAAAGAGACCATTCCACTTTACGTTTTATTTAGAAAAAATAAAAATAAGAATACAGATGAATTTTACAAAATCTTTTACTTGGAATTACAACTTGGAAGTTTTACTACATCACTTAAGTGGGAGCACAACCCCTATAATACCTAATGGGTGCTAGAAGGTTTTTATGCTACACCGCGATTTATTGAAAATAGTGAAATATGAACTTCGTACATCGCAACTTGCATTGGTCCAAAGGGAAAAGTATTAATTCTCGAAGAGGGAATTTGGTCTCAAGTTGAGGGAACTTCGTATTCGTAACTAAACATTCTCAAAGTGCTCATCCCGAGTTGAAGGGGGAACTTAGAAAAAAATAATCACATACCTCATTTTATACAGAGCGGCCGTGACTAGGGAAGATACACTCACGTCGACTGTAGGCTGCAGAATCAACCGGCCCGGCGAACAGGCCTCGCTTATAAAGGCGTTTCGTCCCACGCATTTCTGCCAGTCTGACGTCGCTCGAAAGCGACGTCACGAGCCTCGTCGAGCTTGGAGAAACTTCTTCACGCGCATGCTCAATAGTGGCTAAGACGTCTAGCTTTCTATGATTTTTCCCTATCACGCCAGGGTTGAAGTTCCTATTTTACATTTATTTTTACAGTTTTTGTTTCACACATAGCTCCAAATACACAATAGATTTCATGTATTTATCGCTTGCGTGGTATTCCCTAAATATTGCATCTAGGACCCGGCGCTGTGATCTGAGTAAATCAAAGCCAGGGTCATATCACTATTACATGCGTGTGGGTTGGTGTCAATGAGGCATCAGGTTGCTAATTCAATCTGAACCTCAACTGACTCCGTTCTCCCTATCTCTCTTTTCCTTACTGCACACACAATTTGAAAAGCGCGGGCGTCTCGCCCCATAATTTGAGTCCGGCTTAGGACTTCGAGGCACAACTGTTTAACAATATATATATATATATATATATATACTGTCCCATAATTCGTGTGTAAACTTAATTTCATAGTACTCAGAACTGGTAAAAGCTAAAACTGTGAAATTTGCAGGCAGTTTAGAGGAGGGTCAGAAGATTTGTTTCATAGCAAAACGAGATCGCGGGTATTATTGCTTGCGGAGTTACAGGGTCAAAGGTCAAAATGAGATTTTTTCCTTATGGGATTTCAATGTTAAATAATAGTCTCACATGCCATTTTTTTGAATATCCATCTTCCGTAGCAAAAATTGGTATATCGACATAAATTCTGATCTGACACAATGTGGTAACGAGAAATTTGGGCAGTCGTGACCCGGTGACCTCTAGCAGGTCATCTGTGACCCTTGAGGAAAAAGCTCCCTTTTCAACAGCTTATTGTACACAACTAATTCAGTTGAAGATAATGTTAAAAAACATATGCTCAAAGGATCTACTGAACATCCTTTTTAGCAAAACGAAGATGTCAGCAATATCATCAGAGGTCAAAGGTCACGTAGTTAAAATGTCATATTTGATGTATTAACAAATAACAAACTGTGACATTGGAAATAATGCTTTGAAGTGCCATAGAACACATACATAAACATCCTTCCAACGTGTGTGTATGGGCATAGGGAAGAGGTCATCATAAGATGTTAAAGGTCACGCAGTTAAAATTTCATGTTTGATGTGTTAGCAACTATGAAACTTTGACGTTTGAAAAATGATTTGAGCTACCATGGAACACATGCATAAATGTCCTTCGAATTGATGTATATGGTCATAGCGAAAAGGTCAACAATATCATAAAAGGTCAATGGTCACACAGTTAAAATTTCATATTTGAAGTGTTAACAAGTATGAAACTGCGATGTTGGAAATAAGGATTTGAGCTGCCACTGGACACATGCAGAAGGGATCTTCCAATTGGTGTGTGTGTGAGGTCAACAATATCGTAAAAGTTCAAAGGTCACGCAGGTTAAACTTTCATGTTCGATGTGTTAGCAAGTATGAAATTGAGATGTTTCAAAAATACTTTGAACTACTAGAAAACATCCATAAAGGTCCTTCGTATTGGTGTGTATGGGCATAGCAAAAAGGTCAAACGTCACACAGTTAAAATTTCATGTTTGATGTGTTAGCAAGTATGAAACTTTGACGTTTTAAATACGGACTTGAGCTTCCATAGAACACATGAAGAAAGGTCCTTCCAAGGGTTGCACATGACCGTAATGAAAAGGTGAATATTGCCATGAGGTGAAGGAGCCTAATTTTGTAATTCATATCCTGCAGGCAAGGGTAGGTATGTTTGTGTGATGTTTAAAACAATGAATTGAACATCGTATGAGTCCCACCTTTTGTTAATTACTTACTAGTTAGCTTTGCAAAACTGAATTCGAAATGTTTTTTATTATTATTATTGAAACATATTAATAGTTATTTACTGCACAGAAATATTTGAAATATTGTCTTACCTCTACAACAAACACTGACGTCCTTGTAGACTGTAAATCTTCTTAGTACTTTGTAATTTATTCCACGTGATCTCCGTGATGTGCTAAACTTAAGTTCACCCTGTGTATAAGTGCCTTTGTAAAGATTTTTTCAAGAGTGTCTGCAGCTATCTGTTCAACGGCACGCTGTATCGATCGTCTAAGTTTTTCAAGTGTTACTGAAGTTTTATAAACTTGTTGCTTAAGAAAGCCCCATAGAAAGAAGTCGTATGGGGTTAGGTCAGGACTTCCAGCTGGCCACTCAACATCCGTAACTATACTTATTAAACGGTTTCCAAACCTTCCTCTTAAAATTTGCAATGTTGCCCTAGTACGATGTGCTGGAGCGCCATCCTGTTGAAACCACATATTATTGTTTGGATCAAGATTTAAGGGATCAAGTTCATGGAAAAGAAATTCTCGCAACATATTTTTGTATGTAAGTTGATTAACGTTTCCTTCGAATTAAAACGGCCCTATTACACCAGTTGCTGTTAGCCCATCCGCACAATAATACCCCTTTGATCTGCACAGCTTTCAATTCTTTCCGCCGGTGGACTGGGTCCCAAGAACCGTTCATGTGACGAAGACACTTTTCCATTTAAAAAAACAGCTTCATCTGACATAAGTTGAAATAAAAAAACGGGATTTTCATTTAATTTGTCTATCAACCAGTTACAAAATAAAATTCTGGCACCGAAATCATCATCATACAATCTTCATACTGTACGCCTTAACCTCAAGCACACGCAATATAATACTAAACGAACTTCTTTTAACGTTGGGTGCAACATTCTGGCGACGAATTGATTTTCTTGGTGACCTAAGCACAAAACGAACCACTTTGCGTTTAGTATTCTCGGTAGAGATCCTTACAGGTAGTCCTGCCTTTCGTGTTGCTGAGAAAGATGTTCCTTGCTAAAGCAGTTATTCCGAAACTGTTTGTAAAGATGAAGAATTTGGGTATTGCTTATTTTCACACCCCACCGTGCAAACGCCTTTCTCCGAGTTTTTGTAGCCTACTTCCTACTAAGAACTGTAGGCAAATCGGCACGTTGTTCCTTTGTTAGAGTATCCATTGTGACTTACACAATTACATACACGCACACCCACACACTTCCAAACACGTAGGCCTATGAGTATAGGGAAAAATAAGACATACAACAGTTTTTATTTTCTTACACACTCACAAGACACACAAGACTCACAAACTCATTTAATTTTAAGTTCAACTCCACACTCTACTGCCACAGTCTCTGTCCAACCAGATTACCATTCTAGTAACACCAAACCACACTTGTGAACGAAACAGACTGATTATTTGACGTGAGCCCAAAACATAAATAGATCGTGTTTATGCTTCAGTAACGAAAGGGTATATAAATAAACGATAAGAGTGCGTCTTTTCCTACATATGGAGAAGCAATTTATTTATTTCCAGTGAAATTATTTTTATTTTTTCAATTTCCCGTGTAAGCATCAAGGAAATATTAAGGCTGCCATATTTATTTTTCATGAGAATACGGGACATCTTTGTTCTCCCCTCAAACTTCACAACACAATACATTGCTTGGAAACAGTTTATTTTCAATGCATTATCCTTTTTGATATGGATACAAAGAAATAACGAACAATCTGTAGTACAGTCTGTTCTCATAATTTTTTTTTATTTTTGGAGAACTGAGTGATTTGCATTTACATGTGATATTTTCATTGGAAAATGCTACCCAAATAATAATCTAGACGAAAGAAAATCCTGCACCCACTATGCCCTAGAATGTCATGCATACAATAGTGCGCATTCTATAATTACTTCCTAAAATTAAGTATTCTTGTTTTTTAAAAGAAAAGATTTCCGAGAGCCCAAATAAATATACTTAATTTTATATACCATACTAACTAAATTAGTTCTCAAACATTGCCGTCTCATACTTCCTAATATACGAACTATAAACTTCTTATTTCCTGACCTTTGGCCTTTTATGACACTGTTGACCATCAATTATGCATGCATTCCATGACTGCCTTTTTGCATGTATTCTATGCCAGGTCAAATCACTTTTCAAACATCACACTTTCATATTTGCTAACACAAACTATCATGTTTTAACTGCGTGACCTTTGACTTTTTATGATACTGTTAAACTTTTGCTATGCCCATGCACTCCTCTTGGAAATACCTTTCTGCATGTGTTCTATGCGAGCTCCAATTATTCTTTCTAATGTCAAAGTTTCATACTTGTTGACACATCAAACATGACATTTTAACTGCGTGACCTTTGACCTTTTATGACATTGTTGACCTTTTTGCTATGCCCATACACACCAATTGGAAAGATCATTATGCATATTTTCTATGGCAGATCAAATTTTTATTTCCAACATCACAGTTTCATACTTGCTAATACATCAAACATGAAATTTTAACTGCGTGACCTTTGACCTTTAAGGACGTTCATGATCTTTTTCATGTGCCCATACACATCCGTTGGAAGGACCTTTCTGTATGTATTCTATGGCAGGTCAAATCATTTTTCAAACGTCGCCGTTCCATATTTTCTAACACATCAAACGTGATATTTTACTACGTGACCTTTGAATTTTTGTGACATTTCTTGACTTTTTCCTATCCTCATACACGCCAACTGGAAGGACTTGTGTCCTGTGCAGCATGCATGTGTCCTGTGGAGGCTCAAATCATTCTTTCTAACGTCACAGTTTCATACTTGTTAACACATCAAACATGACATTTTAACTGTGTGACCTTTGACCTTTTATGACATTGTTGACCATTTTGCTATGGCCATATACACCAATTCGAAGGACCTTTATGCACATGTTCCATGGTAGCTCAAATCATTTTTCAAACGTCAAAGTTTCATAGTTGCTAACACATCAAACATGAAATTTAACTGCGTGACCTTTGACCTCTTATGACCTTTTCCCTATGCCCATACACACTCGTTGGAAGGATGTTTATGCATGTGTTCTATGACACTTCAAACCATTATTTCCAATGTCACAGTTTGTTATTTGTTAATACATCAAATATGACATTTTAACTACGTGACCTTTGACCTCTGATGATATTGCTGACCTCTTCGTTTTGCTAAAAAGGATGTTCAGTAGATCCCTTGAGCATATGTTTTTTAACATTATCTTCAACTGAATTAGTTGTGTACAATAAGCTGTTGAAAAGGGAGCTTTTTCCTCAAGGGTCACAGATGACCTGCTAGAGGTCACCGGGTCACGATTGCCCAAATTTCTCGTTACCACATTTTTTCGGATCAGAAGTTATGTCGATATTCCAATTTTGCTACCGAAGATGGATATTCAAAAAAGTGGCTTGTGAGACTACTATTTAATATTGAAATCCCATAAGGAAAAAATCTCATTTTGACCTTTGACCCTGTAACTCCGCAAACAGTAACACCCGCGATCTCGTTTTGCTATGAAACAAATCTTCTGACCTTCCTCCAAATTGCCTGCAAATTTCACAGTTTTAGCTTTTACCAGTTCTGAGTACTATGAAATTAAAGTTTACACACGAATTATGGGACAGTCTGTATACCCTGGTAGCAAAATCGATTGGCCCAACGATGGGAAATGGTGGTAATGCGACATACAAACGGTGGCCCAACGTCATGTTTGGCCACTTTGGCAACCAATTCTCACCCATTCCCCAACCAAAAGAAGGGTGGGCCTACGTTGGGCCAACTAAACCCCAACAACCTTGAGAATGTTGGGCCAAATCCCACCAGTTTCCCTACGTTACCCCAACTAAACCTCGACGTTGAATGGTGGTTCACCATCCAAACGCTGACGTTTACCCAACCAAATCTAGTTTTATTCCCTGACGTGTCCTTGCGACGGATGGGGTAGGGTGGTGATGCATTCGGTTTAACACCTTTGACTTTTTATATGGTATTCCTGAGATATTCGGATGTTATTTATTTACACAGTTATTATTCATATATAATGACGCAGATGTTATCGACTGTATTTGCGTTATTACTATATAAATTAATACTCATGCCTAAATAAATAACAGATCTGAGTATCAGGAATACCATGTAGAAAGTAAAATGTGTCGAACCGAATGCATCTCCACCCTACCTCATCCACAGCGAAGACACGTTAGGGAACGTCAGGGAATTATGCTACATTTGGTTGCGCACACGACAGCATTGGATGATGAACTACCATTCAACGTAGAGGTTTGGCTGGGTTAACTTCGGAAGAAAGAAAATATGGATTATTGAATGTGTGAAGCAGTCTGCGATTCGACTCGCTCAGCATTTGTGTTGTGTGTTGGTCTCACGATAACTTTCGAACATCTGAACCGACTCAAATGAAACTTTCAATGATTATTTATTCGTTCAAAGTACATGCCAAGTTCATTGGAGAGGAAAATTGGGCAAGAGGGAAGGGGTAAAGCCCCCTAAATGTGCAAAAATGTAGGAAAACACTAAAGATGAATACTTACATGTTGGGTCAGTATGCGACGTCTTCCGATTGTACATTTATACTAGTACTAAACAATAAACTTCATGGTTCTGGATAATCAATAACCATTAAAACACTCTGGAAAAGCAATAACCATTAACCATTAAATAACCATCAGTTGATAAGATCTGCTGTCAACCAGGGCTTGCTAACTTAACATAATGTGCGTTATAATTAACTCGTTATTTGTTACCATACCTATATGATAACGAAAAATGAGACTAAATGAATAACGTTACTGCGTTAAATACCGTTTTGGCTGTTACTGATAGAATTATGGTACTTATTAAAAATAACGTTATTGCCAGGCGAAGAGAGCATTTCGTTATTAAGGCTGGGTTACTGCTGCAATAAAGTTTATGCATGATAACGTAATAGGTTTCATTAAAATGATAACGTTAAAGACATGACTGTTTAACTCAATATAAATTGCATTTAATTGCATCAACTATATTCGTTATTTGTTACGGTTCCAATATCGTAACGAAAAACGAAACCAATTTAGTAACGTTATTGCCATAGGTATCATTTCAAATGTTACTCTCACAATTACGGTACTTATTAAAAATGCCGTTATTGGCAGTTGAAGAGAGCATTTCGTTATTAAGGTAGGGTTACTACTGCAACGAAGTTAATGCACGATAACATAATATGTTTCATTAAAATTATAACGTTAAAGACATGACTGTTTAACTCAATATAAATTGCATTTAATTTCATCAAATATATTCGTTATTTGTTACGGTTCCAATATCGTAACGAAAAACGAAACCAATTTAGTAACGTTATTGTCATAGGTATCATTTCAAATGTTACTCTCACAATTACGGTACTTATTAAAAATACCGTTATTGGCAGGTGAAGAGAGCATTTCGTTATTAAGGTAGGGTTACTACTGCAACGAAGTTAATGTACGATAACATAATAGGTTTCATTAAAATTATAACGTTAAAGACATGACTGTTTAACTCAATATGAATTGCATTTAATTTCATCAAGTATATTCGTTATTTGTTACGGTTCCAATATCGTAACGAAAAACGAAACCAATTTAGTAACGTTATTATCATAGGTATCATTTCAAATGCTACTCTCACAATTACGATACTTATTAAAAATAACGTTATTGGCAGATGAAAAGAACATTTCGTTATTGAGGTTATCGTACAGTTGCTATAACTTATTGAATGCTAACTTAATAGGTTGTATGTCAATGATAATGTTAAAGACAGAACTTTTTAACGTAATATAATTGCATTAAAATATTCGTTACTTGTAACCGTTCCCATACCGTAACGAAAAGGAAGGCTAACTGAATAGCATTATTATTATAGGTATTATATCAACTATTACTCTTATAATTAGGGTATAGAGCTCCTCCGTGGCTAAGCGGTTAGCGTACGCACCTTTGGCTTGGGAGATCCGGGTTCGATTTCCGGCGGGAGATCATGTGATTCGGATTCCACGTTAATCAGTAGGTCCTGTCTCATATAAGCTCGCTGCTGAAAAGGACGTTAAACTCAAAATCAACTCAACAATTAGAATAAAAAGTAATGTTATTGATAGAAAAAGCAGCATTCCGTTACTAATTTTAAGATTAAGAATCAGTTCTGTACAGTTGTATTAAATATTATTGAACGGTAGTGTTGTAAATCATAAAGGAGAAGATTTGCTAAAAAAAATAAATAAATAAAATAAATAAATAAATAAATAAATAAATAAATAAAAATGAAGTACTTGGTTTTACGTCCCATGCTTATGACGGATAGGCTAAAATGCATGTTAATGGTAAGAATGAATGTGAGAGAATTAAGAAAGTAGGGAGAGACGGGATAACTCCAAGAAAACCCACACACATTGTGTTTGTCCTCCATAAAACCCACTTGGCTCAAATTGGCATCGTACCAGGAACCCGACGCAGCAGAGTGAACGCTCTACCACTGAACCACCGCGGCCCCTTTTCTTTTTCATGTACGACTAAGATCTTTTTTTTTTTTTTTTTTTTTTTTGTAGTTAAAGAAAATTATATCAAAACTTAGCAAATATCCAATATTTGTTAAATATATGAGTACACTCTCCCAAAGGGGCAGTTTTGGAATTCCAACCATTGACGCTTCAGAAAATGTTAAGCATGGAAATTGAAGAAGTACTGAAGAATTACTATAGTAACTCGTAAATGTTAGAGGAAAGTGTACTATTTCAATTTTGAATCCAAACTATTAAATTATAAGCAACATTTCATTTCTTCTGAGCACTTGTCTTTTCTGCGGGGAATCGCTCGGGATTGATTTCCGCCGTGAGCTCATATGATTTGGATCCTAGTAGAACCACATCACAGAAAGTCTTGACAGTAAACATTACGTTAAACTCCAGACAAATAAGCTTGTTTTAATCACCCTTCAGTGTCATGTTTTTCATTGTGTATGATTGGTTAATTGATTGGTCTGGAGTTTACCCTTATCCATCACTGAGGCTATGTGAGACGTGGATCTATAGCTAGGGTCCTAAGGACTTGATTTTCTACCAGGAATCAAATCCTGCTCTCCCGCGCCAAAGGTTTGTACAGTAATCAAATAGCCACGACGGAGTATCATTGTTCTATGTAGTGATGAGCAAATGCAATACCAAGACCAAGAGCCGGGTGGTCTTGGTATTGGTCTTGCACATAAAGTCTTTGTCTTGGTCTTGCACTGGAACCCTTGGTCTTGGTCTTAGTCTTGCTTGCAAGAGTCTTGTAAGTCTTGCTTGCAAGAGTCTTGTAAGTCTTGCTTCTTAGAAATCTTATGCTTTTCATAGGTAAATTTTACTCTGGATATAAGTTATAATAAAGTCTACAATGATCCAATAGTAACGGAAATATATACAATGGATGTTCCTAAATGTAATATAGTTTACCTTCGTGTAATATGACGATAGTGTACAACGTAGGCGATGATATTTATTTTCTTTTTCAGTGGGTGAACACGCTCAAGACTGCTCTATACAGTAGTAGTCTTGACCCACGCTTCACTACTTACAAGATAAATCACAACGTTTCATAATCTTTTTATGTTTTTTAACAGATCCAACACTCCACTGGTTCTCAAACTAGGGAGGTTACCCCTGAGACACATGAAAGAAAATCAAGACAGCACAGCTTATTGAAATACCATGAATTGCAAAATTATTTTTCACTGTAAAGGCGTCAGATTTTTGTCTTTTCAACTACGATTAGCTAACCTTTATATTAAACAAACTTCCAGTTAAATATTAAGATTTTGTTTTATTGATTACAATATGTACTGTATGGGGCAGAAACATGGGCATGGAGAAAAAAGGAGAAAATTAACTGAGTTGAACGGAAAACGAATGAGAGATGTTAGAAATAGTAGCAATAGGGGAGAAAATTGTTTTAGATATTGTTAAGAGGGGAATGAAGAACTGGTTGGGATATTGGCTGAGGAGGAAATGTATTATGAGGGACGTGCTAGAGGGTATGGTGGAAGGAAAGAGAGGGAGGGGACGAAGGAGAGTGTAGTTGAAGGAAAGTATTAAAACAGAAAATTGATGAGTCAAGACGAAGAGACCAGCTGAGGATTACCGTACATCGAAGCTTCTTAGTTCCAGCAAGTCACCTACCAATAATGACAGAATAGCTATGATGATGATAATTATGGTGATATGTTTATTATATTGGCCAAAAAAGAGAGAGAGGAAAAATTAAAATAATAATTATTATAATAGAACCTCTTTATATTTTAGAATAATTTGAGTGAAAACCGAATACGACTATTGCGCAAAGAATACCATTACTCTATGTGGCCGGTAGTTCGAATTTGAGCTTTTCTTTTTTTCAGCATCGGATAGGAACAGGATACAACTGTGGAAATGTCCTGAGGGTTCACCTATTGAAAACGCTCGTAATACTTTCTAACACGCGTACTTTATTTATTTTTGCGCAACCACATGAAAACGCAAGGGGAAATATAGCACAAAAGACACTAAGAAGATGAACGTCGAAACTGAGGGGTGGACAAGCTGTTGTTTTTGGATCCCTTCAGCAGAAGTATAGAGCAAGGTCAAGGGACAAAACAACTGAAAGTGCGGAATCAACATCAAGAACCTCTACAGACAGAACGAATTTTGGCAACAAGCAAGCTTCAAAGTTTTTCGTTCTGAAAATGTCGGATGCAATTGTGTGATGGGGGCCTACAATTCTTGGCCCATGGCACCTACGTTCAAGCTGCGTTTTCACGTTATTCGCCAGTCACATGAGTCAATGCGAGATTATACTAAGTCCACACTGAAACAGGTCAGACCTTTTCTGCCTTTATTTTGTACTGACCGCGTGAATAGTGTGCCCACAAGCATAAGTAGTACATGAAACAACTGATTTGAAGGAATCAGAACTACTGTTTTTGGTTCACAGGAAAATTATAGCAACAATACTAGCAGAATAACTTAAGATACACACATTTTTCTATGATAATACAAAAACGAATTGAGAGCCGAGCCCATTGGGCCCCTTATGACAGGCCGCCTCTGCTTTTGACCTATATTAGAAATAGAAAATAACAGTATCAAACTCGAAGTTATTTGAAATAACTGTACAAAATCAATGTCACTTGTGAATATGGATCATTTATTGTTGTATAGGCATAATGTTATATCGCTCAATCCTCGTTTAGCCGTATACCTAAGGAGCCTAAAAGTTATATTGATAAACAATTATTCAATGTATATGTAGGCATCCGCCATGAAATCAAGCTTGTGGTCACATGCACTAAGTTTTTGTCAACGTCATGAAAACGTTATTTCGATATTAATTTTATGAGCACACATTAAAAATTTCCAATGGATGCTTGAGCTTCGGAGCCAATGCCATACCGATGTAGTTGGCACCTATGTTGTACGGAATTACTGATCTTGCCTCTGGTGTGAGCGGTCCCAGATTCGATTCCCGGTGGGGGCACTCAGTCGAAGAAGTATAAAACGCTTTTTCAGGCCAGCCTCCTTGAATGAGCTTTTCCTGGGTTTTTCTCATTCCCACCAGGCAAATGCCGGGGTGGTACCTAACTTATAGGTCCCAGGCCGCTTCCTTCCTTCCCCAATCCTTTCTTCCTTCCCTTTCCCCGGGTTGCATGCCTGCCAAGGGACGTCATCCCTCAAAACGTGAAGGGCTAAATGGCCTTAGATGCCAAAAGCCCAGAAATCTAAATCCCATCCCCCTCCCATTACCCCAGACAGCAATTTAAGCTTGCTGCAAGTTGCCACAAACTTGCTGTTGCAAGGTTAATTAGCTTTACGCAAGCTATACTATGCAAGCCAATTAGCTTGCTGCAAGCTTGGGGCAAGCTAGTTAGTTACATCTGGGCAAGGCTTGCGGCAAGCTTGTCTTCACAAGTTTATTATCTCAAACGCAAGCCAAGTATAAGCATATTCTCATCAATGGCAAGCTTTATTAAGCTTATTGCAAGCGAAAACACGCCAAACAAGTTATATGGAGGCTTGCAGTAAGCGAATTTAGATAAAACAGTATGAAATCAGTATAATTTAACCGTCTGACTAAATCTATGCTACAATATATTTTTCCCTCGCCTTCCCAATTATTGAAGCAAATGCACAACCGTTAAAACACCCAAGTCTCCGATCTCCTTCTGCAAAACATCAAAATAAGCATAATTGTTACGGCTTAGTTGTGACAAGCAACACTTTTTTTAACTGCAATTTCATTCCCAGTCGAAACTGGGCGGGCCACAGAAGGTAACGCCTTCTCCGGGGCCAGGAGAAAAACAGAATTGTTAGAAGCGTCTGGTTATAGATGGGATACAGGAAGCTATTGATTGTGGTGATGTACAAGCATCGTTATATCGTTAGATGGGTTAGATGAAGTGCAAAGTAGGAGAGATTATGGACGATAGATATGCAGATGGCTTTGATAGATGCGACGACGTGGGTTATAGGTTGCCGTGGCTTGGTCAAGTTCATGCAGTGCAAGTAGATGGTCAACTGGTGGATAGGCATGCCGTGGTCGTGCAGGAGTCTGATCGAGCAGAGCTCCAAGAATTGGATGTGCCTCAGCTATACGACTCTGTATATAGCGAGTGCGAAGACGATATAGATGTTGTAAAAGCGTGGGTATGGTGGTGTGCCGATAGACCTCCCTAGTAGGAGTATTTGCCGGTAAGAAATAAGCGGTGCGCAGAGCATGACGTTCCAGGACTTGTAATTTGCTGTAGAAGTGCTGTGGAGCAGACAACCAAGCGATATGACCATGGGTAAGAGCTGGGCGGACAAAGGCCTTATACGTATGGAGAAGGAGCCTGGTGTTGAGACCCCAGTTGGTGCCGCAGAGGCTTCGCAACAAATTTATTCGGCGTCGAATTTTAGTTTGTAACTGAGAAAGTTGGGCTCTCCAAGTGAGATGTTTATCAAAAATGACGCCTAGATATTTCACACTGTTGGACAAGGTCAACGGTGAATCGAGAAGCGTAAGATGGAGACGCTCAGGATTTCGTGTCGGACAAAATTTGTTGCGGTTACGGGCGAATAAGACCATTTGGGTTTTGGCGGGGTTTAGTTTGAGTTTCCACCAGGGGTGGATAACTTAACGTAACTGTAACGTAACGAAAATAGCTCTCTGTAACAAAATTATTGGTTATTTAATTTCGGTGGGTACAAGACATAACACACATTTTCGTTATGAGGCAGTAACGTTAATCAAGCATGTAACGTTTTTGTACCGTAACTAATTGAAGGAACAAATCTGTTTCTGGTATGCTTTATAACTCTTCTGGGCAAAAAATCCAGCTTTTGTACCACCAGAATGAGATTCTTTCCTATGCGGGTATCTAATGGAACGAAAATGTGCGGAACAGAAGCTATTTCGTTACAAAGACTATTTGCCACATGAGTAACACAGTTGATCAGACAGGTTTGGTAAAAGTATTGTGTTCATCAGTTACAGATCTTATCAGATCTTTGGAGAGTTCCTCGGGCATGGTATCAATTGTATTGCTCTTCAAAGGATCACATTGAACTTCGTTCTTCAGGTGGTGAAACAGAAAGAAATTTCACTTTCATATGTTGTTATTGCAAATCTAAAGCAGTAGGGAGAAAAAAGAACTTGATCGATTTCTTTGAATATCACAGGAGTAAGTCAGTCACAACGCAGGTGGAACCGTGGAAGGGGTAGCAGGGTCAGGGGGAAGCATAGAGTGAGCCAAAAGTAGCAAAGGGGAGGGAAAAATAGACAATGTCTTTCATTCTTCATCTTGCTTTCTTTTCATAGCGCTCTTCGCTGTCCACAACAAGAGTAGGATTATTTGATGTGAGACCTGTTCTATGAATGGGGGCGCAAGCGTGTGAAAATCATATTATTATTATTATTATTATTATTATTATTATTATTATTATTATTATTATTGTTATTGTTATTATTATTATTATTATTATTATTAATATTATTATTTCTAACGAGCGTAGGCTAGTGGTTAGCGTTCTTCTTCGCAAAAGGGAGATCCTAGGTGCAAAGCTTGTGGCTTGCTACCCTGACTAGTTACACCAGTTTTTTCGCGGTTCCACAAGATGAATGTCGGGATGTTATCTTTAAGCATAAATCCTGCCTGATTTTCTTCTTTCCTTTTTCCACTATTGATGTTAAAATATTCTGTTGTAAATTGGCCTTAGAGGCTGTATTTGAAATATTGTTACATAAATAAATGAATGTTTAGAGCACACTAGGCACGCGTCCATTTTTTTTCTTTTTTTATGGATTCAAAGATTTTTGGGGGGTCTTATACGTATATTGTAGTATTTAACCTATGTTATTCAACATCTGAAAAGCCTAAGTAATTGTCAATTAGTGCCTCCTATTTCTCAGAAAAAATGATAGTGCTAAAGATATAAAATAACATTTTTAGGCCATATCATTTATTTCGATATGAAACAAATATACTTGTGTTAAGAAAATTCACAAACATTCGTCGACCTACGAAGTTTAGTGAGGGCGGGAAATCTGAATTCAGTAGATCCCACGTAGCTCCTGGTTTCAATTCTCAGTAGGAGCTAAAGTGTTACCCAGCATCTTGAGACAATGGGAAAACTTCCTAAGTTAAGACTACGGTAGACTAGCGGAATCTGGTTACGTGCTATGTGTCTTCCTTTCACTTGCAGCAATAATGCTATTGTTTAGGGTTAAAATTCATAAAGTATACTGCGGGGGGAAGGGGGAGTAAATTCAATCCCATGTTGCAAGTTTACACATGTACATGGAAAACAATATTTCAATTTAAACTATGTAAAATATTTTTATGACAAAAGTTGGTGTATACTATATTTTCTTTATGACATCTTGTATATCCCTCAATTTTAGGTTAAAATCTGCCAAGAATAAAAGTTTAAGTTCAACTTTCTCCATAAAATTTTTAAAAAATATATGTATGGTCAACGATAATTTTCGTTAGAAAGTATTCGATTTGGGGTAATTTGGCGTACTTTTATTTGAGGCATCCCGATTTTTATTCCCTCTGCTCTGAGTTAAAAGCAATAAGAAATAAGTTAGTGGGTTTACCCTCCTAGCCCCCGTGCATTTCTTTTAGAGTTCAATGGTAAATTTTCTATAATTCATTCGGTTTTGATACTTTTTTTTAACTCTTTCCATAATCCCCAGTCCCCCGTCATGCCGTCCCCCGAGCCTATCTTTGCCCATTGTATTTTTTTAGGAAGTGGGGAATGCCATAGATATTTTTTGTGTGGGGTAAGGCGTTTAGTCGCCTTCCCCGGTTACAACTGTTCGATTTTAGTGTAATATGCCTTATATTTTCCTTAAGGCTTCCTAATCATTCACTGTACATGGAGCCGAAATCAGTTAAAAATAGCTTAGTGGTTTTACCCTCTCCCCGATTATTTATAGTTTCACAATAACTTATTGTTGAAGATCCGGTCTCTTGGTTCGATCCCCGGAGGATTCACTACGGAAGAAAACATTATTATTACGGCGCGGATTATTTTCGTACCTGCATTCTTTTGTACATGTTGACCTTGCAACGACAATTGAGTTAGTTGCTTTTGAATATTCGCTAACTGGTCTTTAAACTCGTCCACTGACAGCTTCGGAGCGGAAGCTTCAGAGGTTAAAGTCCGCGTAGAGTGATCAATCTGCTGACTAGGAAGAACAACATTGCCACGACCTTCATAATTTTCTGGCGGATTCAGCTGAACTGGCGCTTGCGAGAGAAAAGGATTCTGTTTAACAAGTTTTTCGATCGTTTTCCTTTCCAATAAAACTCTTGCCTTTTCCTCATCTAATAAATCTTGCACCAATTCTTCGACCGTGGTGTAAGTCTTTTTGATCGCAATGCGCATATATTCTGGGATCAACCCATCGATAATAAGCTGAATCTGCTTCTGTACTGGAGCCTCTTTATCGTTACGAAGAATCAGGTTCCTCTTTGCGTAAACATACGACAATAGAGACTCGTTGGATGCCTGTTCCCGGGAGTGCATCTCATGTTCAGTTAATTGAGGCAACAAAGCGTTTTTGAAGGCATCCTTGAATTTATTTTTAAATTGGTCGTACGACATGGCTGGGAAATCTGGTTGTTTTGAGATGGTATCAAACCAGTACGCGGCTGGACCCTTCAATAAAGAACCAAGTATCCACTTTTTCTTAAGATCCGGCCAATTGTTAACCTGGGCCAAAACCTCGAACTGGTCAACATAATGGACCGCATCATCCCCCATGCGTCCATAAAACGGTTCAGGTCGTAAGATGTGACTAAGCATACTGAGATTGTCTTGTTGACCACCAACTGCCATGTTGAATAACGAAGAGGAAGAAGTACTAGAAGGTGCCTCAATATCAGAGATGGAATGTGAAAACCGCAAATTACGCCGAATGCGATTAAAACACTGCCTAGTATAATGAACGCGTCCAGGGGAGGAAGTAACAATAGGCTCAAAATATTCTGTTAAATCTAAATCGTTATATGCATCATCACTAACATCACACTCTTGAGCAAATTGACGTAACATAAAAAACGTAAATACACACTTAGAAAATCACAAATAATATCACTTAAAACTAAAGACAAATCAGATTCTAACACCAGACATTGTTACCAAATCAAGGGTGGTAGGGTGGGGAAAATTCCAAATTAGTGCTAAACAAATAGGTGGGAGGCAAAATTTCTAAAACTAACGAGAGAACTCACAGAGACCAAACCGTAGGCGCTTCCACCATGAAACGTGACTGGAATTCTGACTTTTCCAGTAGCGGAATGAATGTCTGGAAGGTACATTAAGAGTAAACCAATGAGATCTGATAAGATTAATATTCGTTCCAACTAAACTGCATTTTTTAACTTTACACTGGACATATGGCATAAGGCCAAGTTTTATACTGATATGCATCTATTGATAAGTTTTGAAATGAAACTCAAACTCTTTTTTAGAAAATAGCATGGCAAACTTAAGGGAAGGTAGAGCAAAGGTGATGAATTTATAGGGGCGAGCTTATACAGCCTGGTGTTCGAATACTGCTTGGCAAAAAGGGTACTTTACCTTAATCTGATGTAAACAATCCATGATTCCGTATCTAGCTAACGCGAGAGAATTACGGAGAAGCTCCTTTGTCAACAATCCAACCACTTCTTCCTGAGACTCCTCTGTCCGATGGTTTTGTTCCCGTTCCGTTTTTCCTGGTCCCTCCTTCCTGTCATGTGGTTTTCCATATATGGTCAAGGCGTCTCTCTTGACTCCACCCACGTCAACCTCAACATTTCGACGTCACTCCGAAGTTCGTTGTCCAGGCCGACCTCATCAGAGGCGATGTCCTCCAAGCCCAGACTCATCAGGATCGAACCCGGCAAAAACTTGAAGACAAAGCGGAAGGCAGGAATCTCTGACTCTAGGTGTAAATACGGAAAACACAAACCTCAGGAGAACGTTTTCCTCAATGCTGATTGCGGAAGCTAGACACGGAAAACAAGATTCAGCGACTCATCAGTTTGTCAATCGGCTGCATAAGCGGAAGAAGAAGAGGTAAGGGACTTCTAGGACATTTGCCTTTCATGCTGGGTTTAATAACACAGAAAAGAAAAGTAATACAAAATGCTCTTTGAGCCTTTAGACTACATAAATCAAAATAAAAAAATAATAATGTTTTCTTCTGTAGTGAATCCTCCGGGGATCGAACCAAGAGACCGGATCCTCAACATTATATAAATCTCATTCGGTTTGATGCAGTATTATATATATTTTCTTTGACTTTTTCTGTAATCTCCTGTTCTTGTAATTAAAATCGGTCATAAATGAGTGATGAATCACTCCCTCGCATCTTTCTTTATATTAAGAAATATGTCCAAGATATCTTTCGTAAAAATATTAGATTTTCATGGAACATACTTTTTGAAGCTTTACATTCATTTCCACTACTTCGATTTAAACTAGGTAGTGAACTTATCTTTTAAATAATAAATAATATAGAAAACCATATCCAATTTACTTGAAACTTAGTGCAAACATAGCAACAATAAATAAAGGATAATGTTTATTTTCCTGTTCTGTGAAAACTAGTATAAAGAGTTAATGGTCCCTCTCGAAATATTTTGCAGCTAAATCTAAAAGTAGTAGAAGAATATGACTAATTCAGTTGTAGCTCCGTTCATACATACATCACAATAGTAAAATAATATATTATGAACTTTATCTTTTACATGAAAAGCCCGTTCAAGGGAAATATTTTAATGCCAGTGAGACAAACGATAGAACACGTTCAGTTACCTTGAACTTGTATATATGTATCCTCGTCGCCATAAGTGCCTTTACATCGCAGTGAAGGGTATGTGACAGCGCAGTACTCCAAGGAAGGGATGGTTGTATAAGAATTTGTGATTAATTTTGAAGAGTTTTTATTTTGACTAGGGAATTAACATAGGTGAAGGGAGTAAAGACACAGATTTGAAGCATCAGTTCACTGTTATTGAAGCATCAGTCCACGAAAAGATTTGTATTCTCAGTTTTTTTATTTATTGTTTTATATGTTAAGTTAAACACCACAATATGTATCACTGATATCGCAGATCGTATTATTTTTTAAAATCGTGTTTGTAACCTATTGTCAAAACATTCATCTCCAGACATGATGTAGAGAGAAGAGAAAGAGATACGACATCTGTAATATATGTATATGTGATTCACTAAGTAACTATAGAAATTAATTAAAGGTCACATAAGAGAGCGAAAAGGAAGTCTAGAAGTCTGAACTTTTTAGAAACGTCCTAGATAGGTGAAAATATAGTTAAAAATTGCAAAAGGTATCATGTAAATTACCTCTCTTTTCTTATATTCTATTATACCATGGGAGACACAGAAACATGTAACAATAATCGAAAATTTCTTCTATCTTTCTGATAAAGAAAACAAAGTTGATACCAGACATAAATAACGAAAAAACATATGAATTTAAATGTAAAATTTGAGTCCAAAATACCCACTTATAAACAACTGCTGAATTTTAGAAAATAAAGCCATGTAAATTGAAGTTATGTGATTAACTTGGAGCTTCAAAAACCAACACCCAGGAACCGCCGTGTAAAGTCTAACTGATGCAAATTTTTTTATTGCATAACTTGCTTTCGGCTAGGCGGGGAGTCCGCCCCCAGACGCTTGCATTTGCTGTTTCTCCGACCTCTCACTTCTCATATCCCTAAGACCTCTGGTCTTAAGTGGTTTCGAGATATGGCTATCTTATTGTAACAATTTCAACTCCCAACTTTGTCTTCCTGCTGTTTTTGTTCTAACCGTAATATATATATATATATATATATATATATATATATATATATATATATATATATATAAACGCTGAAAAAATACATCTTTAATCAAGATGTTTCTACTCTTAAGGGATTTTGGAATATGGCCATTCTATTTTACCAATTACAATTTAAACCTTTTTTTTCTAAGGAAAAATGAAAAAACGCAGAAACATGTCTTGAATTGTTTTACTTGGAAAACCTAAACACCAATTTTCATTCCCGGCGGGAGCTCATGTATTTCGAATTCCACGTTAATCAGTAGGTTAACGTTTCATATAGCTTCGCTACTGAATGGGACGTTAAACTCAAAATCAACTCAACCAATTTTCATGTCAATAACCTTAACGATTTTCGAGTTATGACCATCCAATTATAACAATTGTAACTTTACCCTATTTTCTTCCTTTCTAGGGCAAATTTCATAAAAACGCTTACATACATATCTAATTATTTTAAATGAGAAGTCCATATACCAAATTTCATGTCGTTAACACTCAAAGATTCCAAGGTATGGGCATTTTAAGACAATTGCCACTCCTCTTTCTCCCTTTTCCCTTCAAATTTCCAAATATTCTTCTTTTAGTGGGACCTTACATTACAAATCATATGCCCTTTCTAAACTTCAAGTTTCTAACTTAAGCGGTTTGGCCTAGCGTTGATCAATCAGCCAGCCAGAACTTGTTATTTTATATAGAAAGATACATAATAAGCAAATTAATGACAAAAATATTACTACAAAAGCAATATAGCAAAGAACTCATATACTGTGTTAAAATATGTAGATATTCATTCATTTGGTAAAATTCATAAAACTAAGGTCACAAGCTTAGCGTACGCGCGTTTGGCGTGGGAGACCCAGGTTCGATTCCCGGTGGGAGCTCATGTGATTCGGATTCCACGTTAATCAGTAGGTCTACATATCATATAGCCTCGCTGCTGAACGGGATGTTAAACTCAAAATCAGCTCAGCTCTGCTAAGGGCATAAGCAGCGTGGACCTACGGCTTTTTGGGTCCAACCACAGATGACAAAATTACATCCCTATTGCTTTACAATTGCTGTAAATCTCCCTGCTTTGGAAATGAACGGAACTTGACATTCGCTTCACCAACTTTTCTATTTAGTGTGTTCATTTTAAAGCCGTACACAGCGCATGAGGGCATTGCTAAAGTTTTCAAAGTCAATGTAAGAAATACAGATGAGTTCTATTTACACAATGTGTACAGTAGAAAATATTCAATAATATTCCACATAGAAAATATCATACACAACAGTGTGTAAGAAATTCATCAAATGTTTAAAAATCAAAGAAAACATACTTCAACACAAATGCAATTAAAACCTGACTCTGAGAACGCAATAATGTTATCTTGTTCGAAAGGTCAGTGATTTTGTGTCGAACAGGCTGAGCGTGGGCTTACCCTGTCTTATGTTTCGCAACATTGCTCTTGGTCAAGTGGTTTATTGCTTGTGCCTTTAGGAATTTGCCCTAAAGCTATACAGCGAGTTGTGTGCGTTCTTCCTTCCCTGCCCCTGGCTGGGATAAGGGGCAAGACACCTTGCGACCTTGGAAGGCAGTAACATATAAAATGATCGAAAACGACAACCGATGTTCATGTAGAGTTCATAGTTTCGAGGTCGCTGAGATTATTAGGTGTAAAGCTATCAGCTATTTTCTGTTAGTGATTTCTTCATATACGTCTACCAAGTTAACGAATCAGTGATAGAACGTTCACCTCTGGTACTTGGGGTCACGGGTTCGATCCCAGTCCCCTCCAAGTGAACTTTGTGGTGGATAAACACCGTGTGCGTGGGTTTTCTCGGAGTTCTCCCGTTTCCTCCCATTTTCTTCATTCCACCATTTCATTCATTATTCATCATCACCGTCTCCTTTAGCCTAACCGGCATAACCGCGGGACGTAAAACTCAAAGATTTCATTTCATTTCATTTTCAAGTTAACGAACCTTGACTTACCTGCGTACAGTGGTTGGTTAGTGTGTCCTCGATGGCTATTTTTACTTTTTCCATGATCATCCCATACCATACAGTATTTTTTATGTTTTGAAAAAGCTTGATTCTATCAATTCGTTAAACAACAATGTTTCTTTTTTTTCTAATCATGTTTCTTAGTATTATCCTCTTCATTCTAACTAATTTAAATATTTTCAATAATTCAGAATTTAGACTAAAAAATGGTACAATGATTAAGAATTGTACAAGAAGACGACTCTTCATTTCTAATCATTGTCATAACCGGAAGGGAAAACTTAAAAAAAAATTGTAATAACTTAGCAGGCGTAGAAAATCGACGGAAATAATAAACATCAACTATTAGTTGACTCTTAAAAGTATAGTATATAGTTCTCAACCCAAGTAGAAGATGCACTCTTTGCTTCATGAAAATAATAAACATTTTCCAAAAATAATTGCAGAAAAGTAATTTCATGACATTTACTGAGCGAACGTAGGTTACTGGTTAGCGTTGACCTTTGTAATTGGGAGTCTCCAGGTTCAAATTTCGATACGAGGCATCCTGACTAGTGATTTTGCAGTACCACTGGGCGAATACCGGGATACTTTTAATACATAAGCTTTGGCAAATTTTCTTGAAAACTTTGTTCTTATGTTGTTAATGTTTCAGTGTGAAATGGCATTTTGCTGCATGGAAAATATTTTTAGTAAACAAAATATAGTAGATGAATGGTTAGTATAAGGGACTCCTACTTGTTTTCTTTAGGTTCAAATCCCGACTGTTCTTATTGATTTTTTCTTTTAGTTACGCTCATATGTTGCGCTCCAGAAGTTCAATTTTGAATTAAATGTAGTCGCAGCTAGTTTAAACTGAAATTATTTTCAAAACGTTTTGCTATTATATGTTTTTGTTTTACTTGCGATGTTTCAACTTTGATATTAGATCTTAGACCTTAATGTAACTCATTTTCCTACGTCATATTATGATGAATGTTTTCACAACAACGATAGTCGGGTGGTAATACTGAATTCCATTGTTACTGCAGGGCCGGATCTTGAATCCTGCGAACTACGCGTTCGCAGGAGGCGCCAGGTAAACAGGGCGCCAAATTAGAAAAATGAATTTTGTTTTAAATGTAAATATTCATTTTAAAAATGTTATGATGAAAAATTTTCCTCATATAGCTTTGAATAAATATTGTACAGACTGAGATACAGATAAAATACATCAAAAGGACAATAAAGTCGAATCTTTGCTTGGTTGGCTGTAAAACACCCCTTTACAAATGAAATGGACTCGCACATCAATTTCTTGCTGTACTGTACTGTGGAGTTACAACCACAGTTATTTGCTCAATTATCAGTTCTTTACTGAAAGAATGTGGGGATAGCACTTCGCATGGCAAGAGAGAAAGTACGTGGGGATCTGAGCAGTACAGCGCTGAAGTAATTAATTGGGGATGAATGAAATGAAATGCATGTTTTCTAATAGAAGAAATCACAGAGACACAAAGGTTAGGAAAGGAAAGGGTTTTACTGTACCTCAGCCATTTCGATATGATGAGCCTCTTCAAATATCGGGTGAAGCCTTATCCTTCAATTCGTTGAGTGTTTCCGTCTGGTATCGATCCCGGACCTCAGGTTCGAGAGTGAAGAACCTCTCGACCTCAGGGCAACAGCTCCCAGATGTCCTGGCCTCTTCAGAATGACACCTCTGTCATGCAATGGTTGGTGAGGGCCTAGACGTGCCGACCGTCTTTCAATTGCTGCTACCACGACTCTTCTGAATAGGGGTCCAAAGTGTGTTTCTGGCGGCTTCTGTCACACTTCTCACCTCGAGGGTCCCGTGTCCCCTGGTTTTGTTCTACTTCTTTGCTTTCGCTTCTTCCTGGTGCTCCGCGCGTGGATGACTAGCTCATCACAATTATCTTGGTCAATAGGGAAGTTTGTTAATTGCTGAAACGGCGTGGCTGAGCTTGTTTTGATGAAGTTACGGAAACTAGGAAGAGAATGGTAAGCATGAATTTGTATTGGGATGAGGTGACAACATAGGGAAGTCTCTTCTTTATTATTTAATAATTACAATTTCTTGTTTGAAGAACACTAACAACATACAGGGAAAATTCAAAATAGGCGCTAAGCCTGATATCCTCTAGAAATTGATGCCAATGCCACACTCACAAGAGATGAGGAAAATTTCCATGACACAGTATAGATCTTTTAAAGAGGGAAAAGGGATATTTTACGAATATGAGATAAAATCAATGTAAATTTAGCTTTCCAATAGATGTTGTATTAAGCACTATGACCGTAGAGCTAAAGACTGGTATTCTTTCCACAATCCCACCATATGCACAAAATACAAATATAACAGACTCTTCATTCCTTTCTCAACAGTTAAGGGTTGAGAAAGATCACCGTAAATGAAATGCACATTATCAAAGTTGAAGCAAGCATGGGCACCCAAAAGGGGACGAAAGGGCCAGGCCCCACCTGGCTTACGACAAGTATAATGTATATGTATAATTTCTTAAGATTTTCTTAATACAAATAAAAATACCAAACGTAATATAGTAACGAGGGAGATGACCACCCTAAAAACATTCTTCGGGCCCCCATGCAAGCAAGTAGGCTTTCTTGTCCATTCGTCCAGGGAGTGGAGCGAATACTAAGAAAAGACGGGCGGTACAAATGGGTTCTTTAAAAATCATTTCTGAGGGAAATTTTAACTGAAGTTCCTAATGACTCACAATCGCTGTCCAGTGCTTAATGCTCACTTTGTTAATATCTATTAGTCATTTGTCATTCGTCAACATTTTCATTTCTATCCTAAGTCATTTCGTTTTTGTTTATATTTTAATTTATAATAATGTGTGCTTTCACTTTTTAATAGTACTTTGTTTTTCATGTAATAATAATGACCAACGATATAAAACCAAGTGAGCATTTTATCGGAAAAGAAAGCTACAAAACGTGAAAGAAGATAAGAGGCAACCGAAGGCTCTAAAAAAGTTTCTTTCGAGTGCTGGACAAAATTAGACAAATATTGAGGTGGGGAGTTGTCAATATCAGTCACTGTTAACGAAGCATTTGCAGGTCGACATTCTCTTGAAGCTGACAAATTTATTTTAACCTGATTGCAGTAATTTAATTGTTGAATTAAAATGGAACGATACGGTCATTTCGGTTACGGGTCTGAATTAAATTTCATGTATTTCAAAATTTGTTTGAATACAATTAGTTTTCACGTAGCATATAAGTATAGAACTTGAAAGGATATAATCGAAAGCGACGAAAGGTCATTTGGATGACAAGTATTTTTTTCAGTACTCTCACTTTCAATCACAGCAGCGTATACAGATGCTCGTTTTATTATGACAGATAACAATAATTATTAATCCATTCTCTGCTAACAAATTTAGATGAAGCTATATTTTAAATTAGTAATAATTCTAATGCAAAGTAGAGTTTTGATTATTAGTTACTTGTGTTCAGGGATGTACCGACATAGGTGCTACGGATGCGCAAGGGGCCAGGTCGAGACAGAATTTTCCAGACAAAATTCGAGTCGAGACACGGCTCTTCCAATAGAGAAATATACATTTTTCGACTCGAGCCATCACTTTTACAGCACATTTTCGAGACGAGACAGCCACAAATCTTGTATCGTGCGCATCCCTAATAGGTGCAGTTTTCTATTCAGAAAACATCTTCCGGGGGGCACACTTAGTAGGGCCACTGCTGGTACTCTTTTATTTATTATTATATTATAGACGTATTATTTTGATCTCCTCCCGGGGGAGTGGCCCCCTAAAATATGTGTGGACGAAACACTGAACAGGCAGTCTGAGAGTCTGGATCCCCCAATTAGCATAATTTCAGGGGGCAAATACACAAAATTATTTGAATTTTATAGGTTATTCCGAAAAAATCTTCGGACCTCAATGGGTGCAGCATTACTTGTGTTTACATTGTGTTACTGCCTGATTTCGAACGTCTATGTTGGAAAGAAACACGAAAGAATTGAATTGTTCTATAGGCATAAGGGGCCCTGAAAAGAATTTTTGCGGAGAAACCTGATTTTAAAGTTCTGCCACTGATCGGGGACAAATTACATATAAATTAAGACACACTTTTGTCATTTGTTGTGTATTGAACTAGTTTAACTAAAATTAATAAAGAATTATTTGAAATCAAGTATATCTCAAGAACGATTAAATGGACTAGCTTTGATGGCCATTGAAGATGACATTCTGAATGAAATTGATATGGATGCAATAATAAGAGATTTTGCCAAATTGAAAGCCAGAAAAGTGTCTTTATAACATGAACTTTACAGTAACAAAGAAAACGAGAAATTAAGCTAATTACCATATTTGTATCACTAGAAAACACTATTTAAATATGCTTTTAATGAAGTGTAAGAGCATATCTCTTTGTCAAAATCAAACCTGTGATAATGTTAGACTTAGGTATACATTTTAGTTGTTTTCTGTGCTTATTTAATAATAATAATAATAAAAAAAGATATAAATTATTAAAACTGGAACTTTGGTCATGATTCATCCACAGTTAATTAGGTTTAATTTTGCCATTTTCCTTTAATACTTACTGGAAGACTGAATTATTATATATTGAAGAAATTTGTAATTGTAACAATTATCTGAAGAATTTTTGTCCATTACAGCATTCAATTCTTTTATTATTATATAGGTGGGGCGCCTAAATATTATTTGCTTACAGTTACGAAATGTCTACAACCGACCCTGTTACTGTTATATATATATATATATATATATATATATATATATATATATATATAGAGAGAGAGAGAGAGAGAGAGAGAGAGAGAGAGAGAAAGTTTTGACTCAGAAAAAGTACTGTTGAACGTACGATGCTACATGGGCTCCTGGAGGATGCACAATTTACCCCTAAAAATGCTTTCGATCACTGAAATAAATTCCTGCCTACGCCCCTGTAAAGCAGTAAGAATGTTAGGGACTGATCAGGGGGTAATGCCTCCCTGGAGCAACGACAGCTCCCCAGAAATCATACCTCTGATAGGTCCGGATGTGACACCAGTATTTGTGTTACCACTCTTCCCTCTCAGTGTACTGAAACTTAAGTCAAAGGAACTGTTCTGAAATCTTCACCGATTCTTTCCTCTGAAACCGCATGCGAATGGGGCCGACCTTGGTCATATACCACATCTGGAATATTACTATTTATGTCAGAGATACCGAAAAATATATATTCGACACAAATATAGGATGTTTCGATTTTATTTTATTTATTTTTTGCCTGTCACCCTCCCACGCCAACCAAGGCTTAACTTCTACCTAAGCAACATCGACAGCGTCACTATTCATCTGCGACCACGAAAACTATGATTTCGATACTAATATTGTTCATATTTGACTACTTTTACATGTCCCTTCCCCCTTATTACGAATAACTTCAGTATCTCGCCTCACTGGAGCAATTTCAACAAACTTAAGTATAGCTATAAACCACCACCTGTAAAATAAATGTGCGGGTGATCTTTTTCGGAGAGGAATTCATTAGCTGCTTTTCCAATGTGGTGGCTTTATTCGCTTCCCATGCTAAAGATTGCCAAAGAGCTCAACTTTATTTGCACCACTGTGCTATGAATATAGATTTTAATGGCATTTACTTTACTGAATGCTCGCTTAGGTGTTGCTCCCGTCACAGGAAAAGTGAGACACTGTTATAAATGAGTAGGGATATAAACAAATACGGAAAACTATTAGCAATGACACCACTCGAAATGAGTTTTTTCAATATAATGGGGCAGTATTTTATTCGAATGTGAAGGAAATCATTGCGTAAATTGTCCCTTCCCCTCCTTAGAAGTCTAAGCTACAATACGTATCTAATAATTTTGAATTAGAAATATATGCATCGAGTTTCATATCCTTAACTTTAAGGTGTCCTGAGTTAAGTAAATAAATAAACTTCCTGCTAACGAAAGAGTAAAGCTTTGGGCTTTAATAGTATCGGGAGTGTAATTATGCATTTCAGCGACCCCGAAAGCTATTGAATAGACACTCATATATTTCAATTAGGAATTTTTAATTTTCACCCCTCCCATTAAACCTCCATGCAGATAATGCTAAAATTTGATGTGAACGATATAGAGGGTATCATACATAATTCATGCACTCAAAAGCTATGGATTTAACATTAATATCGTTCATTTTCGATTATTTTTACATGTTCCTGTGTCTCCCATGATAGAACTAGAGGTGATACGGGTTTCGATTCCCGTCAGGAGTCGTGTGGTTCGGGTTCCACGTTAAGTCGTAGATGTACGTCTTGTATAGAGTAGTAGCTGAAAGACACGCTGAACTCTATATCACCTCGCCTCGTGAGATATTCTACGTTTGCATAATTTCTAAACCACTTTTCTTTCTTTCAATCTCCTCCTTCCTCTTAGGACACGCATAGGTTCAAACAGAAACATTCTTCACGGTTGGAGGACGCAAGGCTACTGTACCATACGCGTACAACCCTTATCGGACTAGGTAGTGAGTTGCGCAGTTTGAGTAGCACGCACGAATAAACCACGCTTACATTTATTATATATAATTAATAAATCTCATATTAGGACTTACTCTGCACGTCAAACTTTTAACATATGCGACTTTTTAGATTCTGTTCTTCTTCTGTTTTATTATTATTATTATTATTATTATTATTATTATTATTATTATTATTATTATTATTATTATTATTATTATTATTATTATTGCAATAGCTATATAAAGCAAATTATCTCGGTAAACTTGGTTAATACACACCATTCAGCAACCGGTAGTTGTAGAAATCAAGCTTTTCCAACAGAAGTTGTTAGCTCATTCGGTAGAGCGCTGAGCCATGGATTCAAAGGTTGCGAGTTCGAATCTAGTCTAAGTCAAAAGATTTTTTTCCTGATATAATTCTTGAAATAGACATGTTTCTCTCTTCACCTTTATCTTGTAATTCTGAATAGAGGTGTTTGGATGTGAAAGAAAAAGTATACTAGAATATGAGAAAAGAAAGGTAAATTACATGATACCTTTTGCAATTTTTAACTATATTTTCACCTGTCTAGGACGTTTCTAAAAAGTTCAGACTTCTAGACTTCCTTTTCGCTCTCTTATGTGCCCTTTAATTAATTTCTATAGTTACTTAGTGAATCACATATACATATATTACAGATGTCGTATCTCTTTCTCTTCTCTCTACATCATGTCTGGAGATGAATGTTTTGACAATAGGTTACAAACACGATTTTAAAAAATAATACGATCTGCGATATCAGTGATACATATTGTGGTGTTTAACTTAACATATAAAACAATAAATAGAAAAACTGAGAATACAAATCTTTTCGTGCACTGATGCTTCAATAACAGTGAACTGATGCTTCAAATCTGTGTCTTTACTCCCTTCACCTATGTTAATTCCCTAGTCAAAATAAAAACTCTTCAAAATTAATCACAAATTCTTATACAACCATCCCTTCCTTGGAGTACTGCGCGGTCACATACCCGTCACTGCGATGTAAAGGCACTTATGGCGACGAGGATACATACTAACGATAAAATATGAGCGCTTTTTTCTTTTCTGTGGAAACCCACGGAAGGGACAACACATCTCTAAACATTTTGCAGCTGACTCCGAAAATGGCAAAATATGTCTAGTTCACTTAAAATTACGTGCATACATAATACCTAACAATAAAATAATAGTTTTCTTTTAAGTCAGCAAGAAAATTAAAATGGCAAAATCCCCTTCGAATTATTTAGCAGAGATTGTCGAATATGTCATATCAATATGTACTATTAACTTATAACTGCGTACAACAGCTGAAAAGGAATGAATCCAGAGGTTAGCCTGGTGAAAAATACTCCAGAAATTCAGAATTTCCCCGGGAAAATCATGCAACAGTTTTATATTATGTAGGTTTTCGTTTTATGTATTTTACACCAAATGTAGTAAAAATATAAAAAGTAAAATTGTTGTGTTACTCTATTTACAGTATAGTAGAATCTTAACAGATAGGGAGACGATTTGTAGCTATTATTATTATACTAACGTATCTCCGAGATTTTACTTTATGTCCATTGTTTTTAGAAAAATGAAATACTATTTATATTATTTTCTAAGTTGCTAAACCCATCGATTTTTGCAGAACATTTACTCCTTGCGATAGTATTCCTGGCCTGGACTAGTGACAAAGTTAAATGTGTGGTAAGAAAGATTTGGGACACTTGGTCCAATATTCGATTCGAAACGAAACACAGACTGAGTTGGGTCTTCCTTAGATGATTGGGTACTTGTACATCTAATTTGGTTTAAATTTAGCTGGTAGGTACTGAGGAATAAAGTACTACATACACATAATATAAGGGGGCATACTTAATTACATCTGCAGTAAAACTACAAGCCCCTTTATGCTTACTAAGGAAACTAAAAAGAAAAGTTCTAACATTACAAATGGAACATACTTCATGTAAGCAGAATCCACTTTCAACATTACAACACTAATGGGGAGAGCTTGAGCCCCCCTGACTACGCCACTGCACTTTTGAGACACTTCAGAGCTATTAGATTGGAGCAAACTGCTTTCATCTATCTTTTACCGCTCTTGCTCTATGTAGACCAATATTTATTGAAACGAAAAATTATAGTTGAATGAACCACTTCCGGTTTTAGTAGAGAGTTAATAATATAGATTAAATATATTCTTACGAAACAGAAACCCGAATCTTAATACGTATTACGGTTTTCGATCTATGATGATCAATGATCAAACCGGAAATGGTTTATTTAAACCACTTTCGGTTTGAGAAAACTATTTTAATAACAAACTCACTTCCTAATTCTTGACTCTTTGTATTTTTTAAAAAATGGTGATGATCCATCAAATACTTTATTTACAGTATTTATTTATTTATTTACTTTTTGTCACACACGGACACACGCGAAATATATAATGGAGTTTTGATAAACCAAACTCTAGTTATTTTAAAAAAAACTTACAACGAAAACTTGATTTTTCCCATCCCTGCACACAATTAATCCGTTCTAACCACAGAAACCTCATATGTGTGTTTTTGTGATAAATATTATAAAATGAAAAGAAATCTATCCTTCCAGAAAACAAAAGAAATAGGCAAATATACAAGAAACATTTAGACTTTTTTTGGTTATACATTTGTGAGTGGAACAGATTAAAGCTACTGCTTCGAAGGAGAATCCATCCGTTTCAAGCAACAAAAAATGTAGAAAAGCAATTGGAAAGACATTCCATACTGAGGTTTCAAAGATCATTATCTTTGTTCTACGAAGTATTTTGTTGACACGTGAATCATACCAACTTACGCCGAAAAAGCACATTCAGATAGTTGCGTCGCAAAATTGTGGGAAATCAGTAGGAAGTGGGAAGGGAGACTGCTCAAGGCATAAATGATTATGAAACTGGAGGGGTAGACACGGGTTTCACGTTTCAAATTGTCATAATACATCCCTCCTCAGCATTTGTTCTTCAAAGAATGTCATCCATAGTAATTCATGAGGTTTGCAAGTGGTCTTTTGACTCTTTACCTTGGCAACAAAATTACCATCTTTGTACAGTCAGCGACAGTAGAAAATGGAGGTTGGATACATAAGAAATGATAGCTTTTTCCAGTAGCAGAATAGTTTCACTCGATGTCTGATAGTTGGACAACCAACATGACAGCAAATACGTGCCCGAAAACATAACATGCCAGGATATTCCTCCATTTGGAGGAAAAAGTATTACTATCTGAGAGCATCATTTAGAGAAACAACCACGAGATAAATCTGTAGAAATTCCATTCACATTAAGTTCAAAGAGATAGGAATTAATGCAAAGAAAACGAAAAGAATAATACGCTTCATGCAGTATCCGAAAAAGTACGGAAAGCTAAACAAAATGAGAAAAGAAGGAAAGGAAAGAGCGAAAGACATGGGAATAAATTAAATATTAACACTTAAGGATAAACAGTGTCCGTCTTTCCCCCTGCCCCCGTCTTGGTTTTATTCCCTTCATAGGATAAATCTCTTTCAGTATCAAACGCGAACATCATTTATAGTGTTGAATTCCTTGAAAAATTTTTAACTCAGTCTAGGCCGGGACTCGAACCCCAGACCCTTAGATTGACAGTCTCACGCGGTATCCACTTACCTACACAGGCTCTATCTATAAATAAGCTATAACCCGCGCTGTTATCGAACGTGTTAAATCAGCCATTGTCGGTGAGCCACCCCAGTTCCATTTGAAGTTTAAATTTTATTTATCTCACTTAGCCATCTATGGGTAGCAGTCCCCTTGCTTTCATAAAAAGCATTTGTTCTGTAGATTAAAATCAAGAATGAATTAATCTGTACTCTTGGGAGCTTACTGGTGCACCAACATATCTATCTATCTATCTATCTATCTATCTATCTATATCTATATCTATCTATATATATATATATATATATATATATATATATATATATATATATATATATATGTGTGTGTGTGTGTGTGTGTGTGTGTGTGTCGGATTGATTGAGGATTAAAAAAGCGACTTCGTAAATTTACGGAACGCGTGTTAACACAACAGTAAGGACATCTCGTAACGTTGTTACGTAACACACGCAATGTAAATAAAGTTTCAAAACCAGAAGTCGGAAGATATGCCGTGGGTAAGTCGGTAAGACGTCTGCTTGTTGAGTGGAGAAATCCGGGTTCAAATCTGGGCTGTTACGTTTTTATCTGTTCCGTTGAAAATACATTTCTATATTTTTGCGTTTGAAATTGCTTTCTTTCATTTTTTGTAGATTATCTTAAATTAGTGAAGGCCAAGTAAGGTCAGATTACATATATGTCTGCTTTATCTGTGTGTACAGTCCAGAGATGGAGTGAGTCAATTTGGTCAAGATTTGTAAGTAGGTCAGTGGGTCAGTGGGTCGTGGGCCAACAGGACGTGACTCACTGTGACACACCACCCACCGTGACCTCTCTGACTCACACTGACCCTACGTTTTAAATTTTAAGGTCTCCCTCTTTATTCGGCCTCCCTCCTTATTATTAAATTCAATGTATAGATAATTATTGAGTTGAGTTGATTTTTAGTTTAGCGCCCTTTTCAGCAGCGAGGCTATATGAGACGGGACCTACTGATTAACATGTAATCCGAAACACATGAGCTCCCGTTGGAATCAAACCAGAGTCTCCCACGCCACAGGTATATAATTGTGTCTTATATAGCAGTTAAAATTCTTGCTATAAAGTATAAAGTTATAGAAAACTTGTAGCTTCACGAAAGGCATTTGTTGGTCCTTCAAGGTGAACACAAGAACAAAAAAACTAATACTAGGTGTGCCTTTACAAGTGACTACTATGATAACAGCAGAATGCTGCCTACGTTTAACATATTATGCCTCCGGGGATTAGTAAAACGCTTAACTGTGTGGAAATCGCTGCACACAACAGATCTTAGGAACACCCACAAGTACTTAAAATTGAAAGAACAGAAAATAGTGCATTTTTGAAATGAGCATACAATTCACACTTCACGCAAAGTTCCAATATGGGAAATCAGTCAATATCTTCAGTTGGAATTACTGAGAAACACAGAAACTAGCTATTTAAAACTCCAATTGTAAACCTGTGCTTGGAGCGATTCTATTAGCTAGATCACAACGCATTTTCGTGAGTTGCCTCTGTGGTCAAGCGTGCTTAATAGCGCTGTTAGAGTTCTAGAACCGGATGGCGGCGGTTTGAGCCTGAGTACAGTAAAATTCTTTTTTTAAAATAGGGATGGGTTTTTAAAAGTATATATAAAGTTGTATTTTGAAGTGATTGTAAAACAAATTTAGATGAACTTTCACATTTCCAAGCTCACTCGTATTTAGTCGCCATGTCCCAAATTTCACAGAAATAAATCCCTACGTTAAGCGGGTTTACATATCCAGACTCCTAACAAGGAAGGGTCACGCAGTGGCTCCGCTGAGATCCGAACGAGACAAATGTGTTTTCATTTGATATGTTATAACTAGATGGATCCCAAAGTTATAAATGCCACCGAGCGGAATATCGTGAGTTACAACATATTTTGTAATGTAAGAACTACAAAGCTGGCAGAATATTTTTACCGAATCATTTGTTCGGAAACGGTTGGGTAAATAGGAAACTCGGATAATATGTATCCCGTCATTTTCAAGAACACACTTTTTCGGATAAAAAAGTTTGCCCAGGATCCTCGCAGGGTCCCACATGGGGTCCAACTCAAAATTTTCCAATGACAAGAGGGATTAAGTAGCACATCGTTTGAAAGCTGTTGCAAAATGAAAGAAGATGCAGTAAGTCTCGACTCTCTACGACAACCCTGTGCAAAATGGCGAAGGGTCAAAATGTAAACAAAAACTTAATTGATAAGTCAGTGGTCACCCCTATAAATCAGAAACGGTGAGAAATGTGAAAATAGGAAAGGAAGTGTGGCCTTATTTTCAAAGTACAACAATTTAAGGTAAAACGTCTTGTCCCAGGGTCCCCACATGGTCCCAGGTGGGGTCCAACTAAAAAGTTTCAAATGGCAAGAGGGGTTATGTAGCTCATCGTTTGCAAGATCTTGTTAAATGAAAGTAGATGGATCAAGTCTCTACTCTCTACGACAACTCTGTCCAAAATTGCGGCGGGTCAAAAAGTAATCAAAAGCTTATTTGATAAACTATGGCCACCTTGTATCCAAGATGGCCGGTTAAAACTGATGTCGTTCATAACAGTACAAATTTAAATCTCTATTTTTCTCTATTATATATTTAGAAACAATAGGAAGATTAAGAACAATTGAATTTCGATTCACCTCAACTATAATTTCATTCGGTAACAACACATATATGTTTTGTTTGGTTCCCTCGCCATCATTTACTTTAATATAACGAATATGCGATGAACACACAACTCTGAATTCTGTTTCTGATTGTTATCACAAATCAGCGACAGTACACATACTTTACATAGTACACCAATACACTCTATAACTTTTCACAACCAAGCAAGCCGGAAGATGAATTTCCTGTGATATTAAAGTGGAATGTTCTACAAAATAGTCATAATTGATTGGCCATATTTCTGTCAGTACTTTGGTACGGACTAAGATCTACAAGACTAACAGAACTAGAAATTAGAGATTTCACTCCTTTTTTCTCTCAGACTAAAAGACTTCTGCATTTTCCTAAGATTTTCATTTTCTTAATATAAGTCCCCTATCCTGGGCTAATTCTGGCTACCGCAGTTTCGAGGTAATCGGTAAACGAAAGAGCAAAGTTTGTCGACTCTCAACTCTCGACAGTTTGTGAGAAGATATTTCACAGTTCATGTTGTTATTTCTTTGTTACAAAAACACTTCTAGTTGACTCTATTCATGGTGAATTACTGAACTTACAAACATTGACAATTATTGAAAAATGAATCATTATTTTTAAACATAAAAGGCGTTACAGTTCAGTAGAATGTAGTAGTAGAATGCAGAAGTGAAAGAAAATATCGTTTATTTGTTGAGATGCGCAAACTGAATGTGAATAATAAGTGTTTCCCTTTCTCTTGTCCAGAGGTGGATCTACGATGGACTTCTGGGGGCTCGGTGGTTGGTAATACTCCTATTTAGAGCTACTTTTAAGAGCTCCAAACTCTGGAATGGGTTTTATTTATATATATAAAATAACAAATATTCCCTTTCTGGGAGGCAATCGCCATGATCGGCCACTGGATCCGCCCCCGCTCTTGTGTAGAAGACTTTGAAGATATTTAGCTCGTGTATGCTCCTGCGATGGTGATTAAGGATTGTAACATCTGGATAATTTTTATACTGATATCGGGTAGAAACTTATCCGGATTTGCAATATCCGGTTGACGGACAACAAAACGGATGACGGATGATATCAGGATAATGGATGAAGGATAATATCCGGATAGCGAATGACGGATAATATAGATAACGGATATTATCCGCATGATGGATAACGGATGACGGACAAGATCAAGATAACGCATGTTATCCGGATGTCGGATAATGTCCGGATAATTTATAAAATTAAGATAACGGATAATATCTGGATAATAGAACATTCGGATAACTGATTATATCCTGATGACGAATAAAGGATAATATCCGGATAAAGTATGTGGTTTGAAAAAGACAATATAGGAGAGGGACTTATCAATGCTTTCTCCTCATGAAGTTATTAAAAGACGATCATCGGGCAGTGGTCTTTACCATTGAAAGATGGTAATGTTTCTTAAAATGTTTCCTAGTAACTTCCAATTTTCTTGTTCTTGTTGGGCGCGGTGGCTAATGGTAGACCGTTTACTTTGGCGCGTGGGGTCCTTATTGTTTCGATCCCCAGCCAAATAAGTTTGCGGTGGACAAGATCGTATCCGTAGCTTCTCTCAGGGTACTCCCGCTTCTTGCCACTTTTCCTTTCATCAATTCTTCTATTATCATTGACTTGCTTTAATCATTCGGCACGGCAGCTCAGTGGTAGAGCGCTTCCTCTTTTGCGTGGGGTCCTTATTGTTTCGATCACCACCCAAGAAAATTTGTACTGGACAATATCATATCCGTGGTTTTTCTCAGGGTACTCCTACTTCTTCCCACTTTTCATTCCACAAATTCCTCTATTATTATTGACTGGCTTTAATCATTGCGCGCGGTGGCTCAGTGGTATAGCGCTTCCTCTGGTGGACCAATTAAGTTTGAGGTGGATGAGATCGTATCTGTGGGTTTTGTCAGGGTACTCCCGCTTCCTCCCACATTTCATTCCACCAATTCTTCTATTATCACGGACTTGCTTCAATCATTGGGCACAGTGGCTCAGTGGTAGAGTGCTTCCTCTGGTGGGCCAATTAACTTTGTAGTGGACAAGATCATATCCATGGGTTTTTCAGGGTACTCCCGCTTCCTCCCACATTTCATTCCACCAATTCCTCTATTATCGTTGACTTGTTTCAATCATTGGGCGCAGTGGCTCAGTGGTAGAGCGCTTCGTGTGCTGTGCCAAATAAGTTTGTGGTGTACAAGATCGTATCCGTGGGTTTACTCAGGGTACTCCAGTTCCTTCCCACTTTTCATTCCACCAATTTCTCTACCATCATTGATTTGATTTAATCATTGGGCGCGGTGGCTCAGTGGTAGAGCGTTTCCTCTTGTGGTAAAGGTAAGTTGTGGTTTACAAGATTGCATTCGTGGGTTTCTTGAGGGTACTCTCGCTTCCTCCCATATTTAGTTCCACCAATTCTTTTATTATCATTGACTTACTTTAATCATTGGACGCTGTGGCTCAGTGGTTGAGCGCTTCGTGTGGTGTGCCAAGTAAGTTTGTAATGGACAAGATCGTATCCGTGGGCTTTGTGAGGTTACTCCCGATAATTCCCACTTTTCATTCCACCAATTCCTCTATTATCATTGACCTACATTAATTATTGGGCACGGTGGCTCAGTGGTAGAGCGCTTCCTCTGGTGGGCCAATTAAGTTTGTAGTAGACAAGATCATATCCATGGGATTTTCAGGGTACTCCCGCCTTCTCCCACATTTCATTCCACCAATTATTCTATTATCATTGACTTGCTTCAATCATTGAGCGCAGTTGCTCAGTGGTAGAGCGCTTCCTCTGGTTAGCAAAGTAAGTTTTTGGTGGAGAAGATCGTATCCGTAGGTTTTCTCAGGGTACTCCAGCTTCTTCCCACGTTTCATTCAATCAATTTTATATTATCATTCACTTGCTGGAATCATTGGGCACGGTGGCTCAGTGGTAGAGCGCTACCTCTTGTGCGTGGGGTCCTTATTCTTTCGATCCCCGTCTAAGAAGTTTGTGGTGGACAAGATCGTATCCGTGTTTTTTTTGTCAGAGTACTCCTACTTCTTCCCACTTTTCATTCCACAAATTCCTCTATTATTATTGACTGGCTTTAATCATTGCGCGCGGTGACTCAGTGGTATAGCCCTTCCTCTGGTGAACCAATTAAGTTTGAGGTGGATGAGATCGTATCTGTGGGTTTTGTCAGAGTACTCCCGCTAATTCCCACATTTCATTCCACTAATTCTTCTATTATCATTGACTTGGTTCAATCATTGGGCGCAGTGGCTCAGTGGTAGAGCGCTTCCTCTGGTGGGCCAAGTAAGTTTGTGGTGGACAAGATCGAATCCGTGGGTTTTCTCAGTGTTCTCGTGCTTCTTCAAAATTTTCAATCCAAAAATTCCTGTTTTATCATTTACTTGCTTTAATCATTGGGAGCGGTGGCTAAGTGATAGAGCGCATCCTCTGGTACGTGGGGTCCTTATTGTTTCGATCCCCAGTCAAGTAAGTTTGTTGTGGACAAGATCGTCTTCGTGGTTTTTCGCAGGGTACTCCCGCTTCTTCACACTTTCCATTCCACCAATTTCTCTATTATCATTGACGCTTTAATAATTGGGCGCGATAGCTCAGTAGTACAGCCCTATCTCTGGTGCATGGGGTCCTTGTTGTTTCGATTCCCGGCCTAGTAAGTTTGTGGTGGACAAGGTCGTATTCCTGGGTTTTCCCAGGTACTCCCGCTTCTTCCCACATTTCATTCAACAAAATCTTCTATCATTATTGACTTGCTTTAATCATTGGAGATGCCTTTCTCCCTTGGGGATTGCGGTGATGTCAGAAATCAGATTCGGTCCCAAGCATTTGGGTTGTGATATAAACCTTTGCTGTGGTTCAGTCTCAGTATTTTATTACGCGAGATAAAGCCATCCATACGCGAGATAAAGCCAGCTATAAATGTTGTTCTTTCTTACGCAACCAGGTATTGATTTTGAGCCAATTCGGAACCACATTTTTGGGGCTTTGAGGCCGGAAACCGATTTCGGACATTACGCTGTCCTCAAACTACTAGGATCTTTCCAATGTTACCATCCGTGTCCAACAACCCCATGTTTAAAAGGGAAATAGAAAGGACTCGTTCTAAAACTTCCGAACCCAGTTTCTTGAGGTTCAAGTTTAGGGATCGATTTCTGATATCACCATTGTGCTCAACGGATCAAAACCTTTGAAATGTCGCCAACGCCGTCCAATAACTTCATCTTTAATAGGTGAATAGAAGGGACCTGAGCCCATAACGTCAGGACCCCATTCCTTGAGCTTCGTGGCCTGAGCCTGATTTCTGACATTACAACTGAACTCAGGGGCAGTGGCTAGGGATGGGCACGAGCGAGTTCGAGAGAGTTTTTTTAAACTTGATTCGACTCGAAACAGACATCTTTTAGCTCGACTCGGGAATTCGACTGGAATTTGGATCGAGTTTCGAGTCGAGTCGAGCCAAATCGAGCCAAATCTTGTGTGTAGTTTCAAGTTCCTTTTTCACTTATTCTGCATAAACAAAATAATTATTATCAATGTTGCTACTTCCACTATAACTTATTATTATTATTATTATTATTACTAGCAGCGTTCACCCCGCTTCGCTGCGGTCACCCCGGAACGCAATAAACCTTGTTAATTAGATAATTTTTACTTTTTCGCTTTCAAGTGATATGATAAAAACCATAGTAGATTGCAGTAAATGTTAACATTATATCGCCTGTCATTTATGTTAACCCGCCAAGTGACACGGTCATGCGGGTTGCATATAAATACGTTTATTTTTACCTATGATGAACTAACAAAAAATTTGTACGTTATGGACACTTGAATGGTCAATTATCTCAAGACACTGGTAATTAAAAATTAAAGTGATATGATAAAAACCATCTAGGGTCCAAATCCTAATAACCCCCCAAAAATGAAAGAAATTGAAGATAGGCAGTTTGCATCTAAATACTAAAAACTAGTTGACTGCCGATTTCGGTAGTCGTGAAATCTAGGACACAAGGACATCGTTCACGAGGTTCTGGGTTTGAGTTCCGGAGAATCAAGTATTCGTGCTTGGGCCAAAATTTGTTAAAAGTTATAGCGTGCCAGGAAAACATGTTTAAAACTGTTCTGCCTGGGTCTACGGTTGTCAAAGACTTGTGCGGCTTGGCTCACAGCTTATTCAATATCGAACCGAACCGAGAAGTAGGGATGCGCACGAGTCGAGACACAATTTGTAAAATTCGAGTCGAATCAAGACTGCTCGTAAAAATCTTGATTCGACTCGAATGTTTCAAAACTCTTCACATATTTTTAAAAATAGTTTTGAAGAAACTAATCACTCAGAAACAGTTTTATATATATATATATATATATATATATATATATATGTATATATATATATATGTATATATATATATATATATATATATATATATATATATATATATATATATATATATTATATATATATATATATATATATATATATATATATATATATATATTGTTATATGATGTTTTGTTCGGATATTGGCGTAGCAATTGTGTACACTTTCTTTTTGTGAAATCGTAATTGAGATCACTTCTTCACTCTCCACCCAGTATTACAAAGTTGGTTCGGAGTCCAACTCCCTTTTTAGCCTCGGTCTTGAAAACGTCTTTGGCTTACTGGTTCGAAGATGATGAGAAAGTGCACTAACAGTCTCGATAATGGGGGAGACTCGTATTTCAGTGGTAGAGCTTGTACTGGAGATCGAAACCCAGGTAACATATGAAGACTGTGAGCTGAATCTAGATAGGTGGGATTAGCTTGACTAAATTAAAGAGACCATTCCACTTTACTTTTTATTAAAAGAAATAAAAATAAGGATACAGATGAATTTTACAAAATCGGTTACTTGGAATTACAACTTGGAAGTTTTTACTACATCACTTAAGTGGGAGCACAACCCCTATAATACCTAATGGGTGCTAGAAGGTTTTTATGCTAAACCGCGATTTATTGAAAATAGTGAAATATGAAGTTCGTACATCGCAACTTGCATTGGCCCGAAGGGAAAAATGTTAATTCTCGAAGAGGGAATTTGGTCTCAGGTTGAAGGGACTTCGTAGTCGTCACTAAACATTCTCAAGGTGCTCATCCCGAGTTGAAGGGGGAACTTAGAAAAAATAATCACATACCTGGTTTTATACAGCGCGGCCGTGACGATGGAACTCACACACTCGACGACTGTAAACTACAGAATTCCCCGGCCCGGCGAAAGGGCCTCGCTTATAAAGGCGTTTCGTCCCACGCATTTCTGCCAGTTCTGACGTCGCTCGAAAGCGACGTCACGAGCCTCGTCGAGCTTGGAGAAACTACTTCACGCGCATGCTCAATAGTGGCTAGGACTTCTAGTTTTTCTATGATTTTTCTCTATCACGCCGGAGTTGAAATTCCTATTTTACATTTATTTTTACAGTTTTTATTTCACACCTAGCTCTAACTACATACTAGATTTCATGTATTTATCGCTTGCGTGGTATTCCCTAAATATTGCATCTAGGACCCGGCTCTGTGACCTGAGTAAAATCAAAGCCAGGGTCATACCACTATTACATGCGTGTGGTTTGGTGTCAATGAGGCATCAGGTTGCTAATTCAATCCGAACCTCACCTGACTCCGTTCTCCCTATCTCTCTTTTCCTTACTACACACACAATTTGAAAAACGCGGGCGTCCCGCCCCATAATTTGAGTCCGGCTTAGGACTTCGAGGCACAACTGTGTAACAGTTATCCGCCGACCTCGGTAAAAAAAATAAACAAAAAAAATGTCGAAAGTTATCTATCTGGCATTCATATTCAATTACAGAAACGGTTGTCCAAGGCAAGTTGCTGGGAGTTAAAGGGTTAATATAGAACTGGCCTTACGTCAGGCGCTAGGAAACTAAAAACAAAACTTTCTTGAGGAATTTGGAGATTATGAACAAATAAACTGCAAGAGAGCGGGATTGTAAGATTTCATGTGTCTTACCTATAGTACGTTTAAATGTTACACAATTCCACTAACAAACTAGTAGATTGAAAATATGTAGGATGGAACCTTACAATCATGGAATCCTTCTAGCTTATAATCATCAAAAGGTTTCGTGTGAACTCACAATAGTAGATTTTTTTTAAACCAATTCCTAACCATATTATTAGGCATGACTTCGAACCGATTATGAGTACAACTTTTAGTATTATAAAGAAAATTAAAATTTTGTGAGTTTACTGATTTTTTATGTACAATTGTCTTTGCTGTACTGAGTACAATTATAGTTATACGTGTTAAATGTGATTGTCTCAGGCTACTAATTTTTATTCAACTATAAATGAAAGAAATTCAACATTAAATACACTTAAACAAAAATAGCGTGAAGCGCTTTAAAGTTTGATTGAGATGGACGATAAATTACAAGAGTAGTTTTCATTGGTTATAGTATAAGCCAAATGGGAAAAACATGCAATGATATAGACTAGGACACTCAATTGTGTTGCCTGAATTTTTTTTAAATTATTGCGGGGTTGTGCCTTACAGTTTGTGAACAACATTTCTTATGTTGTTTCAATATACCAGTTATACTTTATAAATCATAAGCTATACTCCACTTTCCAGAATCAAGTGAATATTTTATAACCTGTAATGTATTGAAAGTGAGTACTCCCTTGAGTAAACCTTTGAAAATATTTGAGTACTCCATTACATATCTGGTAATATATTTATTTGTAACATAGAAGCGATTGCATACTAAATGATTAAATCGCATATGTAAAATAACTTGAATAATTAACAACTAGCGATTAAAACAGTTGCTGAATGCTTAATAAATGTTTTAAGTGCGTCTATACGCATTTTATATTAAACTCATCCTATTGTTATCAAGAATGAATCTCACATTATTAGTTATTGCTCTTTATATTGATAATGCAATAAATGTAATATATTACAAACTTACTGTATAGCTCTGTTCTATACAGGGTAATCATAGTATGTACATGTGTTTTTCTAAACTTCTACTCAGCCGGATTGCTGTTGCACCTTCGATTTGGTTTCTCTCATCCTGTGTGGTATACATTACGCTAGACACATTGATATTTTTCGTATACTGGCAATATTCAGACATTACCAACCCATTAGTGCATTTTAGCGCACCTAAGGATTTATATACCATTGCTTTAATTTTTTCTTATTAGTGGTTCTGTTATCAAGAGGGAGACTGAATGGTTAAAATACTGACCCTATGGTTAGTGTGTTAGCTTATGCCCTAATGGCCTATGGTAATAACAGATACAAAGTCTAATAATCAGGGATGCAGTTACATTTGCTATACCAGAGTACATGTTATTGCAGGGGACTACATAACGTTTCTTTATAATTAGGGGGAATGTTAGGGGGGTTTACAGGTTAATATTGTTAGTATTCCTAGTCTTATTATTATTAATACGAATATTAACGTATTTTATGTCTCTCTTTTTTTAAAAAAAAATTACACACCGAAATCGAGAGGGATGTCTTTGTGGTTCCAAGGGAAATTTTACGAAGTAAAGTTACATCATGATTTTATCATGTTAGTGGTTCTTCTTGATTTATAGGATAGATTTTAAACGCAAAAGTTAACCACAACATAAGTTATGGTTGATATGTTTTTAAAACACACCGGAAGTGTGTTCCGTTCTTTCTTTTAATTCTACTAGCCTTGACAGATAACAGGCCTCGATTTCCGTTGTGGTGAACTTTTCTGTTTTTAAATCTTAAATACATCGTGTAAGTGATTTAATTATACGGAGAATAATTCTATATGAAGACGTCACGGTGACCTTGTTGTTGATCCACAGTTAAATACAATGTGCAATGGATAATTTAATAAATTACTTCCTTGTCCTTTTCGCTTCGGTGTTTGCCAAAAGATAGCTATACAGAGGGTTCCAAAACTTACGGTCTTTACATGGTGGAATGAAAATGTGTAAACTCGATTACCATACTCACATATAGGCTTCTTTAAATGTCTAAAAACAAACTTGTGCTTTTACTTGACCAAACAATAGAAATTTAATTTTTAAATTTAGACAATAACTTTCCATGGTTTTTGGTACGTTAGATCGTGGTTATTACAATGAAATTGAGTTGTTTCATATATTGAGAAAGTTTTAAAGTCTCTTGACGTTGCTTACAATCTTCTTATGATTTTTCACAACGCTGATTTGAAAGGAGTTTTTTATTCCTTTTATTTTGAGTCTTATCACTTGTCCAAATTTTGTGTTTGTACTGGTACGAGAAGAGTTTTTTCACCTGTAAGCAATGAACTGAGGTAGTCAATGGGAGTCTGTCCGTAGATAAAAGAGATTTTCTTGTCACAGTAGAAGTTGATAATTCTTACGGCACAGAGAAAGTTCTGTATCCGGATGGAAGTTTAGGTTTTAGGTCACTGTTGTCCACTAATAAACAGTGATGGATTGAACAATAATAATAATCAATTTTCATATCGTCCCTCTGGATCAGCCCTGGATGGGGCCGACAGGCTGCGATCTGGATCCTTGGATACCTCCAGATACCAGGGGGGGCCTTACTCTAGACATCGCACTGGGTAGGCAATGGATATAGATCTGCAATCAAAGAGGCTATTAGACTACATAATCATTAATGCGTTACATAATAACCTTCGCTTATGCGAAGTACTTGTTTATATAGGAAGTCCACCGAATCCTTCTTGTAATTGTTCATTATATATATTTTTTAACGGGGCTGACCACACACCAAATCTAAGAAAGATATAGTAATCAATGGAACCTGCAGGGGTTACCCAAAAATGAGGCTATTCGAAAATGAGAGTCGAATACAAAATGTTTTTCATTTAGATGTCCTGGGTGTTCTGTCCACACATCGTCAGAATCTAAGCATAGATATCTGTTTAATTAAAGTATGTGATTGTATTAATATCACAAGAATCAATTTTGTACCATGAACGACTAAACCGGAAGCCTAGAATTAAATGTATGTGCGCTGACCACACATTATTGTTAGGATGCCTCTTGTGTTCAAGCTGTGACTGTGGATGAAGATCGAACAACGTCATGGTAAGACAAGTTCTTCTCAAATTGATTGATGTACCTAACTCGGTTTGTTTCTTTATGAGTGGAATGATAATGATGGAGGAAAGTGGATTATTAACTATACTTTTCATTTACTGCAATGATTAATGGGTGATGGATCATATGGTGAGTAAATCCAAGGTACTTTACAAGATGGGCAATACCTGTTTTGTTATGAAAACGTCAGGACGTAATTGCCATATTGCCATACATTTGCCGTATAGTTTGTTCTCAGATATAATCAGGTTGAGGAATAGAGTGTTAAGAGGAAGTTTGACTTTAGTCAGCGTGGCGGAAATTAGCTAATTATACAGCTTGGTATAATGATATGAGGCTTGTAAATTATCAGCTCAGCTGACGAATGTTCGGAGAGAGAGGGGAAAGGGAGTTTTGCATCGCAACTGTGAGAATACATCTAGTCTACTGTTACAGACGCCGTCTTCCGACCAGGGACATCTTAACATTGTCAGATAAGTATATTTGCATTGTTTTTCTAATTTAGAGGATAGAAGTGGTCAGTCGTTTGGATTTCTATGCATGAGTACAAGAAGTTTGTTGTATACGGTCTTTTATACCTTGAAATGTTAATATTATCTACCCCTTTTTTTTTTAATTTTAACAAAGATTGAGAGATTTGAATTTAGGTTACTTCGTAAACCACAGAACTATAAAACAGAGTTGAGATTCAACAAGATTTAATTAAATCTAATTATACTTTTACAAATATGCCAGTTAAAATAAATTAGTTCCAAATTATCTTCAAAATTTATATCAGTCAATTTTAACTAAAACGTTAACACAAATTCAAGCAAACGAGTATATAAAATTTTCATAATTGTTTCATAATGGATATTCATGGCTAGTTTTACACTTTATTACACTTTTTTACACTTAGCTGAAAATTTTCAATTATAGTAATGTGACTGATATGAATTTGAATCGTGTATTATTTCATAATTGGTAGTCATTTCTATTTTTACACATTATTACACCTTGTGTACCCATAGTGTTCAAGATAAGACGTATCTCACAATAGGGCAATCCAGCACTTGAGAAATTCTCAGTTAACGTGCATTTTTTTAATTGTATGCTGAATTTCCCTTTTTTTTACAAATAGTGTCTCACTAAATTTTTGACAATATGTTATCTCAATTGTTATAGATTTCTTGAAATAATATTGTAGGGTTCTGAGCTCTATAAGTTAATTAATATAAATGAGACCCTCAGAGGAGGCAGTCTTATCTTGCGCACAATGTAATTTGTTCATTATATTTGCAACCCTTTGTAGGCAACTTAGGAAGAATAATAAAGGAAAATGTAAAATTCTTTTTTTTTAAGTAAATTGATATTCAAGTGATTAACAACTTATAACTTTTAACAGAAGTATAAAAAAAGGAAAACGAATACTCAGTTATTTCCAAGGCGTAGGTCCTTTCACTGCTTTTACCTGGGCAGGTTCTGCTACTTAGTCTTCTGAAAGGAAAAACCTGAAACGAAAAATGCTCACACACACACATAGCATTATAGGTTGGACGCGGGGATCTGAAGTTGAGTGTGGTGTCCCGAATACTTATTAGCCGAAAATTAACGAACAATGTAGTTAAAGCGGGGCTGGGTTCTAAATAGTTACCTTTTTCTAATTTCTAAATATTAAGTATGATGCTAAGTATTGCACTGTGTTCATTATTAAGTATGATAACCAACGAGTTTAAATAAGATCTTAACTTTGTGGTTCATATTTTTCAGCTTGTTGGAGTATACGTATTATCTGTTGCTCGGAGAACGCAAAGGAAGGAGAAGGGAAGACTTACGTCTCCAGAGACAATAAGGGGAGATCTCTTGTTACAGGGTAAATACTATCTCCTTGAATTGTTAGTGTGTTATTTTTGAAGCATGCATTGCAATTTCTTCACGTCAGGCTACCAATTGGTTTTACTAGTGGGTGTTAACATAGTTGAGTGCTAACTCGAGTGCAACGAAATCACAGTTCATATCCTGGCAGTATCCCATACCGATTTTTATTACTACTGAATTAAGTGAGAAAAAAAACACATCATAATGAAAGAGAGTTACTAAGTTACCATGTAATAGTGATTATACGACGTGCGTTTTGCATTACCTGTGATTTTAGTAAGTGATTCCCTAAGTAAACCAAACGCGGTTAAGTGGTTGTCACTCATACAAAAAGTGCGTGAGTCGGGACTCGATCTCCGACTTCTCTGTTTCCTTTCAACGTTAGATACAATTGCGTAACTGCCAATAATCTCCGGTAACTGAGACCATTTTTACAACAATATTAAGTTTGACAGGATTATTCCGGGTCTCGAACTCGGGACCTCTAGTGTAGGTAGTGATGATATGTGGTAAACTAACTTTTTATTGAAAGTATTTGATTCCACTTACTTTCACATAACCAATTCAAATATAAAGTTGCGCTCGTGCGGAGCGAGAATTTAGATATAGGACAAAAGAAATGATCCATCGGGGGATCGAACCAAAGGTCGCTAAGAATCAATTGTTTATCTGAGACTATGGTGTATCCCAATCGTGATGATTTATGGGGCAACAATAGTATTATTATTATTCATTTCGTGGTGCTGTCATTTCCCTATTTTTTTATTTATCTATTTTCCCGTTATAAATGTTGGTGTGTATAGAAGCTACACGCAACAACATCCAGAGTCCTTGTTAACAGCTGGACTCACTTCCGTCACCCGATAAGAGGTGGTTTCCTTTTAGCTTTAACGCTGAATGAAAGGCGAGTGTTGAGAAAGTATCCTTTGTTGAGAAAGTTGAACCTTTTAAGAAGTTGCATCAAACAAAATGCTTATTCGATTAACTTTTAATTTTTAAAGAGTACTACTTTTGTTTGTTTATTTTGACATTTTATTTCACTTAAAATTATAAATACTGTCACTTTCTTATATTTATATTTTAAAGTTCGTGTGCGCCATGCGCTGTTGTGAAGCAGCGTTTTTCCACCTATTAAACAGGGCCGCTTATGGAGGGGGCCAACAAATTTTGAAAGTCTCAGGACTTGTAGTTTTTAAATCTTTTGTTGGATATAAACATAAGTTTTATTCTGACTCAAATTAGGTTACTTTGTACCAGATCCATTACAAACAAGTTGACAGAGCTCGAATATCCTTAATATGTGTCATGTAATTTATGAAAGATTCTATTATTCGAGTATTGAATCTCATTGCGACATGGTATACACGTAATGATTCTCTTCCAATGTTTTATTATTATTATTATTATTATTATTATTTTAATACCATTCTGAGGTATTGTAATAGCGTTGTATGCCTTTTAATCAAGCCAAGCCAAGATTTTAACTTTAAATGAAGGCAGTTACACACGGATGATTGAAAAACACGAGTATAGTGGTGTAGTGGTAGGACAACATCTGGGAAGTTACTGTAGCCCACAATGATGTCATTTTTGTAACCGTTACTTTACATAACATGGCGATAGTAATACAATCAAAGTAGTTACAATAACCCAATGATGGGAGGACAGAAAAAAATGGGGGGGGCTCGATCTACCCCCAATATTCTTACGAAATACATTTAGTAATCTTAACACTAACCTAAGTTTAGCTTGCCACAATGACATAATGATACAATATGATACTATCTAGTATTTTGATAAACATTATTAAAGCCCTTATAATTGAGAACATTATTCTAGAATGAGCATCACTGTTAATACTTGAACATAACTCAACATCAATATAACTAAAGGTAATGTAATCTTACTGACTAAAGGTAGCTATTTACGTTCTTTAAAGAAAATGAATAGCCGATACATATATAATTGTAAATGTATTATGTACAATATGCACAGTATGCTAGTACATTGCCGTAGTTTGCCAATAGATTGGCCATTGCTAAGAGATTGGTCATTTTTTACAGCAGCATAAGGTCACTTGTGTTCACCCAGATGGGGTCGCAGGAAACTTTCACTCATATCTATGGATACGAAGTCCACAGCAGCAGCAGAGAACAACATGTCAGAGACTAAGGCGTATTTCTCCTTATTTCGGTTTCTATTTTATTGTATTTTAGTATATTTTTATTTTATTTTAGTTTATTTTATTTTTTTTTAATTTTTAACCAATATGCTTCCCGCCCGAACCACGCGGAAAAAAAAATAAAAATAATAATTGCTCAAGGAAAAACAAATGGGTAGGCATTGTGTGGAGTAACCTATGTAAATGTCTGGTGGGGGGAATCCAGCTTCCCTTTTCCGTTTTTTTTAAACAGGTGGATAACCCGGGTCACAAGAAAACGACCCGTAAGCACGCGTGTATCATAAGTAGGCAAAGTTTGTAGCGGAACAACCCAGAACAGGCAATATTGACTGCTTTATTTTCCAGGTTAATGCTTTCCAGACACAAAGAGGGAGAGCGGCGGGTTTCTCGAAAGAGAGAAATGAAATAATCAGGCGGCGGCAACGGATGGAATCCTATATTGTGAATGAGGAGACTACAGATGCAATGACGTATACTCAAAGTCGGAGCTAAGTATACCATTCAGGTACAATTGTGCATATAACTGTTTGTGATCACTGACATTTTCTCTTTTCAGCTACGTCGACACCTGTTTTTTCTTATAGGTTTTCTGTGTTTGGCAGCATATTGAGAGTCTTATAGGAGAAGAAGAAGGGTAACTCATTCGTTGCCGGCAACATTCACACAAGGGGAAAAAAATATTCGCCCCAATATGTTGGCAAACCATTCCTTCAGGTATCAACTTGACATGACCTTTCTGTGACGCGTCTAACTTTTTCCGTAGTATGGTAGTGATGGTAGGGCCCTGATTCTAAAAACAAAATGACCTATTTGCTCCTCGATTCAATTTTAGCGCCGCTGACTAATATGAGTGCCTATTCCCGTAGTAGGCCATGGGTATCTAATGCCTTTTACAGCATCGAAGGGAGAGGGGGAATGGATCCCAGGAAGTAACTTTTTTTCTGACTGTTGAAGAGTTTACGAAAATAGTTTTTGTTGTTCACAATTTCACAACGTAGATTGGCTCTATCTATAGCCCCGTATGCAAGTGTTCCGGTATGCCAGAAGTCATGTTTGACTACGTGTACTCCACTTTTTAGAGGTCTATACGATATATGAGACCTTCGACACACTCACTAGTTAGTATACACCAAGTTTTCCCCCTTTTTTTAATTTGTCTAAATTGATGCGACTAGATCTCATGAGCGACCTATATGTTACGCTTAACATTCCTCGTCCTCACTATCGCTAGAAACTTCCAGATCGCGTGAGTTGTCTCGGGGGAAATTCTTCTTTAACCTTTCAATAGTTACAATCTGAGTGTGGTTAGGGTTTGCTACTAATTCGATTTTACAGGCATTTGTGGGAGAAATACTCCTTAAGTAATACGGCCCCATAAACTTGGGTGTCAACTTAATAGAAATATCCTTCTTAGGTAGATAGTCTCTACACAATACTAAGTCACCAACTTTTAGCTTAATAGGTTGTCTAGTGCGGTCGACTCGTAACTTAGTCTGCTGCTGTGCATGCGTCATAGCCTATCTGGGCTAACTTACGGATTATCTTTAGTTGTTTTTGATGTTCCTGTATTTTTGTAAATTGATACTGGGTGTCCAACTGAGTGGGAAATCTTGCCTTTTGACCAAAGACAATCTCATATGGGGAATATTTCCTAATAGGGGAAGTTGATATATTATAGGCATATGCACACAAGCGGACATATTCCGCCCACTTAGTAGGCTGTTTAGCCGTGTACTTAGTTAGGAAATTTGCAATGACAGAGTTGAATTGCTCACACAGTCCGTTCGTTGACGGTTTAAATGCTGCAGTTCGAACATGTTTAATGTCAAATAAGTCATTTAGTTCGGCCATTATCGCCGAGAGAAAATTTGTACCTCTATCCGTCAGTACCTCTTTTGGGGGGCCAAAACGCGTGATTAACTCGTCCAACATGGCTCTAGCCACTGTCGGAGCTTTCATATTTCGCAGCGGGCCCAATATCGCGAAATGACTAAGATATTATATCATAACCAGAATATAACTGTAGCCTGCGCTACTATGTAGCGGGCAAAAAATATCTAAACTCCAGCGGGAAAATAATTCCTCTTTTACAGGTAAGGGATGAAGAAAACCTTGTTTCTTTTCTCGAGGGATGTTCACCCTCTGACATTCGTCACAAGAGCGCACGTATTCCTTAACTATTTTCCCCATGTTCGGAAAATAGTAACGTTCGTTTACTTTAGAGTAAGTGCGAGAAAATCCCGTATGGCCTCCACATAGCGGAGACGAATGGGCTTCTTGTAAGATGTCAGGGATAGCCTTTTCCGGTATCACTAGTTTCTTATCTTTGTTCTTGACTCGATATAACACATCGTCAACTACAACATAGGGTTTTAGAGCACGATCAGTGGGGTTATCTTTCTTCTTTTGTATTAGTTCTCTAATTTTATCGTCCTCTTTTTGCATTTTTCTTGTATCTATTTTGGGACATAATGCTAGGTTGCATACATCTGCACAATCTTCTTCTTGGCCAAATTTGGAGGGTAACTCATCCTTTAGCGGACATCTTGACAAAAAGTCTGCGGTCAAGTTATTGCGGCCTTTGACATGTTGAATCGTAAATTGATAGGGTTGCAAACGAATTGCCCAAAGCATGAAACGAGAATTTAGCATTTTATTATTTCTGAGGTAACATATGCCGTGAGCATCGGTCCGCACAATAAAGGGACGGTCTGCTAATAGAAAGTGGAAATGCAAAATTGTCTTAGTAACTCCTAGCGCTTCGAGCTCGACCGTAGAGTAGTTGAGCTCCGCTGGAGACAAAGATTTCGAAAAATAAGCTATTGGATGTTCTTTGTTATCTTCTTAAATTTGTGCAACGTATCCACCTATTCCGTCTCGACAAGCATCCGAATAGACTATGGCGTCCTGATTTGGGTCAAAATGGGCAAGGACCGGAGCAGATATAAGACAAGATTTCAAAGTATCCCATGCTTGTTTCTCAGTTTCTCCAAATTCGAATTTGGCGTTCTTTTTAGTCAACGAAATGAGTGGTTTTGCAATAGAAGAAAATCCTTGGACAAAAGCTCTGTAAAATGAACAGAGTCCGATAAAACTACGTATTTCTTTGACTGTAGTAGGGTAGGGTACCTTTGCTATAGCTTCCGTTTTTGCGGGATCTACACAAATTCCTCGTCTACCGACGATGTGACCAAGCACAGAGGCTTCTTCATAACCAAAGTAACATTTCTTAGGGTTGAGTTTTAAGTTGGCCTCCCGGAGTCGAGATAAAATAATTCTCGTTCTTTCTAATAAAGCTGTGAAGGAAGGACTAGGACAAACCAAATCGTCTAAATAACAGATTACATACTTCCACATAATGTCGCCAAATATAACATTCATCATATTTTGAAAAAGGGCCGGGGCCGTGCTTAGGCCGAATGGTAGTCTCAAAAATTCGAATTTTCCACGGCTGCAGATGAATGCAGTCTTCTCTATATCACACGGACGGATTAATAATTGATTATAACCACTTTGCATGTCCAAAGTATTTATCTACTTGGTACCATTCAGAAACGCTAGTATCTCATCTATACGCGGCACTGGCGTATAGTTGGGCCTTAATATCTTGTTTAAACCCCTAAAATCTGTATATATGCGCGGGGATCCATCTTTTTTAGGTACTATCACAATTGGTGCAGAATATGGGCTTTGACTTTCTCGGATAATATTGCTGTCTAACATTCTCTGGATCTCTGCCGCGACTATCTCTCTCTGTTTTGGTGTCTCTCTATATGGGGGGTGAGAAACAGGTATATCTGTAATGACCTCTAAGGGGCACATAAATTTATCGGTGGCCGCAGTCAGACGAGACTTGTCCCAGGCTACAACATCCCTAAATTCCATCAATAATTCCTGTAATTGGTTTCTTTCTTCTGGGTTTAAGTTTGGGCCAATATTTAGTACTTGAGCTAATTCTTCCTTTGTTTGGGGGACTTTCTGGGGTTGTTCAGGGACTTCCACGTCATCTGTTTCATCTTTGTTAGTAAGGTGTATGATCTGATTAACGGCCTGTACGTTATTATCCGTCTTGTCATTTAAGGACTCGACCTGGGGAACAAGTTTCCCTAAATAAAGGTTTTTAGACAAGGATCTGGTTTGATCTGAACTATTAAAAATAGTCAGAGTAATATTTCCATTGTCAGTAAAAACTGGACCTCTTGGGATCAAACAGGTGTGCCAATATCGAATTCCTTTGGACGGTAAGAATTCACAAATATGTACGTTCCCGGTTGGTGCGGTAATTTCTGTCATATGAAGCCTTGGACGACACGCGGACATTTGTTGGAAGGTGTACTTTGTAGGTAGGGTCCGGATAGATATCAATAATTTCGTCGCTTAATTCCAAGGGGTCGGGCACGACCTCTTTCTTACTATGATCCTGAGCAGAACTCTCTAGATCAGGGAGGGTTGCTGGGTCATTTACCCTTCCTTGCGCTGTCAAGCGGTTTTCTAATGTTTCTAACTGTCCTCTATTCGATTTGTCCTCTACAGGCTCATGAGGCGCCGGTGAGGCCAGAGGTGGCTTTACATAATGTTGGTTCGTTTTGTTATATTTTGTCGCATAAAACACTTTCTTTTCCTCTCTAGAAATAATCTCTGTATCTGAACTTTCTGTAGAACTAGCTACCAAAGTTCCACTAGGGCCTGCTTGAGGGTCAGAACTGCATAGATTCTTTTCCTCTCTTTCTAAGTCAGGCGAATTTGTAAGTTCCAGCTCAGGAGCACTGGAAGATACCTTACTTTTCTTAGTTCTTTTACGTCTTGCCTTTTTACGTCTATTGACTTTCCCATTCGTTCTATTCGTAGGTTCCGAGGGAACTTTTGTAGTTTCCCTGGAACACACGAATACGCGAGATGTAATTTCCCTAACAGGGAGTTTTTGTCTCTTATCAGGTAAACTAGCAACGGGATTTATGTGATTTCCGGCGACAAATTTTGGAGACAGTTCCTTCCTCTTGTATGGGAGGTTCCGTTTCCTATAAATTGGTTTGTTTCTATGAGGGGGGATAGAGAAAGCCGTTTGTCTAGCATTATCGTTCCGTCTTGACTGGAAATCATTAAACGATCTTTTTCCTACTGATGGTGGGTATCGTTTAACATGTTTTAAGTCTAAGGTATGAATCACACCTTGACGATACCTATATGTACCTTTTGGGATTGTAAACCATAGATCTTCGACATGATTCCCGTCTTTATCTGCTAGTTCCATATATTTGGAATGAATGGTTGTGACATACTTGTGCAAAAAATCTATCCCCAAAATAACGTCATAGGCGCAAAACTGTGGGTCAACTATAGCTACGTCTAGAAATCTTCGTTTGGTTGTTTTCAGGTGATCCTTGAAACAACACGCTATTCTCACCACAGGAATGTAATCTGTGGGCTGGGCACCTACACCACGAAGCTTAACATAACCCTTCAGTCTTTCCGTTAGTGGAAATCTTGGAGGTAAGAGGGTTTTCGAGGCTAGCGAAATTTCCGAGCCTGTGTCTATAAGGCCTTGCGCCCAGCGGTCTCCTATTTTTATCTTGACTGTACAAAGCTGCGCCTGCCCATGGCCAAGGCCATAGGTATTTTGGTGATTGTTCCTATACAATTTATAACCCGGTGCTGCTACTACTTCGTCTGAGTAGCAAGAAGTAATCTGTACAAATCCAGGTTGGTGTTGTTCTTTAATGCTTGACCAGTCCAAGCGGTCATTTTCCCATATTACGTCATGGCTAATTCTCTGACTAACTAATCTTTGCGCTGTGTGAAATTTTCTAAGATATTGTAGGCACTGTTCGAGATTATCGCAATCATCCACTTCAAGCATCAGCTTATTTAGGATGTCTGGCAACAAACTAATTCTAAGTTTACTCATCAATTCACTTTCATTAAGCCAACCTCATAAAAATTTCAAATCCTTTATTAACCTGTAAATGAACGCTAAAGTACTCTCATGTGGTTGTTGTTTTCTTGTATCAACGTCATATTCTAATCTTGCAGTATACTCAATATTAGGGAAAGCCGTTTTAAGTTTTTCCTTCATCTCGTTATAGTTTAAAGGTGAAAGGTTTGCTAGGTCTACTAAATAGAAGGAGAAAGCTTCCCCTTTCAGACAGTAAGGAAGGTAATTTACTAGCTCTAGGGTTGACCATTCGTATATGCTAGCCACTAATTCATATTCTTGCAGGAAAAGTTCCACGCACTCATGTCTATTACCAGAGAAGGAGGGGATTTCAACATTTGGATAAATCTTAAAGGTTTGTGGTTTATCACTAATAGTAGAGTTTTGATTGTCTCCCTCGGGAGGAGGGTTGCTAACTTTGCCTGTTACTACTGTATCTGTAAACTTAGGTTTCTCAAAACTATATGGTATGTATGGCTGGGTAACCGGACTAGCTTTAATTTCTTGCTCAGATTTTAAATTTATATGAGGCTTATTCTCAGGATCTACTTTTAGAAAGGGCGAAAAATTTTGATGTTTGCTTGTCAGAGGTCTTATCGTCACTTAATGAATGTGAAACGGGCTCATCTTTCAGTTCTAAGGACCCGTCTAAAGAAACCGAGGTGTTGAAATTTTCAGAAACGGACCTATAGTCGGTATCAGTTACGCTTCTATTTTCTAACTCGGAGGTTTGTTCTGAATTAAATTCTGATGTATAAGATCTATCATGTTCGCTAAGCACTGATTTTTCTGTCTTTTCCCCTTCGCTAAACTCTAATTTCTCCACTGGAGTCGTGGGTGTAACGACGCTACTAGGTGGCGAAACAAACACTATCTGTAAGGGATCTAACCTTTCCTCTTGTTGGTACTTTTTCATTTCTTTGGTCGCAGGGGATTCACCAGTTTCGTTATAGGAGCTAACTTTAGAACTAGCACTAGCTGAAGGTTGTAAACCACTATTCTTAACACTATCAGTTAGTTTGTTAGCGTCACTTTGGGTTGGAGAGGTTGAGGGATCGTCTCTATTTTCTACTTCATCTAAACAAATTACAGACGCACCAAATTCCGCGTAATCAAAAATTTTACCAACGTTTTCGTTTATTCTACTTTCAGACCAGGAATCGTTATTTTCTTTTTCTTCCTCTTCAATCTGCTTCTGGTGGTCAGAGCAAACTGAGGGAAAAGCATCATCACTTTTCTTCTCTTCGCCTAACCTCCTCCCAATTGGAGCAGGGGCGACGAGGTCATTTCTTTGGTCGGCGTATTCTGTGGGAGGGTCTTGGTTCGCTACTCGGGGAGTAGAGACCGTGGGAGGATCCCAATGGTCATATCGGAGTTCTTCTTCGGAGTTCCATGAAGGTTTTGACTCATCCTCCAGGGATGACTCAGGAGAAGACTCCGGGTTATCGTCTTGTAATTTCGCTATTTCTTCGTTTTGTAATTTCTGTAGTTCGTAACCTAACCAATCGTCTTTCAACGATTCACCCCCATCTGAATCTGCACTACTAATATCTCCGTTTGACCACTTAACTCTACTAACTACACTGAGTACGTTATCTATACTGTCCAAATATAGCAGTTTCTCTTGGAGGGTAAGGCTATCTTCAAACATGACAGGGTTGGTTTGGGTAGCTGTTGTCCGAAGAACCTTAAGTTCACGGTCTGTGTCAATCCGGATCATTTTAGGAAACTTATATTCGGTCTGAACACTAACATCTTTCTTTTGAAAATCGTCGGTCTGTATTTCCATATCAAAATTCCCAACTACATTTTCCTCGGGTAATAAATCTTCAAAGGGGGCTGAGGAGTCAGCTTGAAATAAAATACCTAATTTCTCTTCGTTGTCACCTTGGCGACGAACAACTGTGACCTGTATTTTCTTGTTCCGTAGTTGTCTAGTTAAGGGTCGAATTAAGTTTCCTACTGCCGGGGACAGATCTGTTTGTAATGAATGCCTAATTTGATCTATTAACACTTCACCGTTAGGTTGTGCCAGAGAGCGAGATTCATTTTCATTATTCTCGTCAGGGCTCTCAAGTTTCGTTTCCCTTGGTTCGGTTCCTATATTTGCATAAATTGGCTCTTTTTTCGTTGAAGTCTGGGGTTCGAGACCAATATTTTCGTAAATTGGCTCTTTACTCATTGAGATTCGTGATTTAGTATTTAAATTAGCATACATAGTTTTAGGACCGATCTCAGCATAAACAGTTTCATCACTACTACCAGCATAAAAAGATTGAAAGGTCGGTCTTTGCATTTCTAACGGCGTTGTATGATCTGACAGTTCGCATTTTATAGGAAAATATAGCGCTACTGGGCTATCTGGTCCCTTTGATACACCACTATCTTTATTTTCTGAACTTAACACTAAGTCACTTAGTCTATTTTCCTTATCAGCTAACTTATTATTATCTAAGGGACTTTGGTTCGAGGGGACTTCAGGTGTTACACCTGCTGTTGTTTCTATCTCAATTGTTGCCTGAGGGCATTCCTGACCCGCAGTTATTAGTTCGGCTATCTCTAGTTCATCTTTTAAATTTACTTCATTCACTAGAGTTTTTGGATCTACCCCCGGTGGGGTCTCATCAGTATCTGAATTTACATATATCGTCCTAGGAGCTGGCGTTGGTTTTTCACTTGAACCAGCACTTTGTATTTCTGTATCATTTCTAGTCGGGATAGGACTAGACGCGGCCAGCGGCGTTAGATCGCAACCACTCGCAGGAGCGTCTGGGGTTTGCGGGCTCGCGGTCGTTGGTTCACGATATCTTGGCTGACTCCACGTATCCAAGTATCTCGGTAATGGATTCTTTTTCCAACGACCAAACTCAGGAGGAGAATGCCCGTGGACTTTTATTTTATTGCATTCAATACAATAATAATTATTCCACCGATCTAAAATATAACGGTGCTTGCCAGTGGGCGTCTTAGGACAATGAGATTGCCCTAAATCTAATAGCTTTTCTTTTATTTTCTGCGCGAAACTCATTTTTGATGAATAATCTGTTTTTCACAAGTCAGTGGCCTCTTAAACCAGGGCAGTGGGTAATCAACCTATTTCCTCTGATATAGTAAGAATTTAATCTCTGATAGCTACTTCCCTCGGAAATGCTACGTCAAATTTATACGTATTATAAGACTTATTATTATTTCAATATCTTCATTTAACTTCCTTTGAACTTGAATACTCAACTTCCCTTTCTTTATAAAATTTTGCTTCACTTTTTAGAACGGGAAACGGAAAGTGACTAGACAGCTGTTTATAACAGATAATGCTTATTTGCTCACTTATGATGATTTTACTTTTTACTTCTATTCTTTAACTTGTTTTTTTTTAAACTTCATTTTTTTTAAAACTATTTTGTTTTTAAATTCACAAGGGGGACTTCGATCATCCAACCATTGGTTCATGTACCTGCATTTTCTTTTTTGGTATTGCATTTGCATAAAGGTGAGTTTTAGGCAGTTATTCCCAGGCAGCCGTCGGGCATGCACCCCTAGTACAGAGGGGCCCTGCTGGACCTAGAGAATAAGATACCTGTGACCCCCAAGCGTTGCATGGGAAAGGATTTTAGACACTTATCGCCGGGCAGACTAGTCGAACTTTCATCCCGTAAAACGGGCAGTTCTGCTGTCTAGAGATAAAACTGCCTGTGATCCTTCCCAAATAAGTGGTAAGGGTATTAGCCACTTATCGCCGGACAAACTAGTCGAACTTTCATCCCGTAAAACGGGAGGTTCTGTTGACCAGAGATAAAGCTGACTGTGACCCTACCAAAGCGAGCAGAAGCATAAGCAGAATTAGGGTTTTGCAAGTACATGAGACAAGAGTTGAATTCTGTATTAACACTCGCGTCCCGATTTTTCATTTCCATTACTACACAAAAAAAAAACGTCGTGAGGTGAACTGAGTCTTGTTCTGCGGAACCTAGCAACTATTCCGCTGACTTATAACAACTTAAAGCAAGAGAAGTTGAGAATAACAATTTTTCGTCGCCACTTCACTACTTGTGAAACGCATTACTTAGAGCAGAAAAATTATATTTGTATATCAGAGTTATAGGCTGAACACCGCCTAGGCCAAGTACGCCACTGAACTTTACTGACTTTACATAGTACCGATACACCACTTGACTAGTCAAAAGAAGAACTTCGCGTACACTTTTCACTTTTATATATTGAAAGCTCTTCGGTAAAAAAAAATCACTCCCGATTTGCTGAGATAGTTGGTTCCCCTATAAAGTGAATGAGCACCAGATATTTGTTTAGAGATTCAAGAACACACAGTTCGTTACCCGGCGAACACCGAACACCATAAAACTGTTATATGATGTTTTGTTCGGAGATTGGCGTAGCAATTGTGTACACTTTCTTTTTGTGAAATCGTAATTGAGATCACTTCTTCACTCTCCACCCAGTATTACAAAGTTGGTTCGGAGTCCAACTCCCTTTTTAGCCTCGGTCTAGAAAACGTCTTTGGCTTACTGGTTCGAAGATGATGAGAAAGTGCACTAACAGTCTCGATAATGGGGGAGACTCGTATTTCAGTGGTAGAGCTTGTACTGGAGATCGAAACCCAGGTAACATATGAAGACTGTGAGCTGAATCTAGATAGGTGGGATTAGCTTGACTAAATTAAAGAGACCATTCCACTTTACTTTTTATTAAAAGAAATAAAAATAAGAATACAGATGAATTTTACAAAATCGGTTACTTGGAATTACAACTTGGAAGTTTTTACTACATCACTTAAGTGGGAGCACAACCCCTATAATACCTAATGGGTGCTAGAAGGTTTTTATGCTAAACCGCGATTTATTGAAAATAGTGAAATATGAACTTCGTACATCGCAACTTGCATTGGCCCGAAGGGAAAAATGTTAATTCTCGAAGAGGGAATTTGGTCTCAGGTTGAAGGGACTTCGTAGTCGTCACTAAACATTCTCAAAGTGCTCATCCCGAGTTGAAGGGGGAACTTAGAAAAAATAATCACATACCTGGTTTTATACAGCGCGGCCGTGACGATGGAACTCACACACTCGACGACTGTAAACTACAGAATTCCCCGGCCCGGCGAACAGGCCTCGCTTATAAAGGCGTTTCGTCCCACGCATTTCTGCCAGTTCTGACGTCGCTCGAAAGCGACGTCACGAGCCTCGTCGAGCTTGGAGAAACTACTTCACGCGCATGCTCAATAGTGGCTAGGACTTCTAGTTTTTCTATGATTTTTCTCTATCACGCCGGGGTTGAAATTCCTATTTTACATTTATTTTTACAGTTTTTATTTCACACCTAGCTCTAACTACATACTAGATTTCATGTATTTATCGCTTGCGTGGTATTCCCTAAATATTGCATCTAGGACCCGGCTCTGTGACCTGAGTAAAATCGAAGCCAGGGTCATACCACTATTACATGCGTGTGGTTTGGTGTCAATGAGGCATCAGGTTGCTAATTCAATCCGAACCTCACCTGACTCCGTTCTCCCTATCTCTCTTTTCCTTACTACACACACAATTTGAAAAACGCGGGCGTCCCGCCCCATAATTTGAGTCCGGCTTAGGACTTCGAGGCACAACTGTGTAACAATATATATATATATATATATATATATATATATATATATATATATATATATATATATATATATATATATATATATTATACAGGTGCGGATCCAAGGGGAGCTACAGCCCTCTTGACACTCAGGTATACACTGGATAAAATAGGCTTCAATCCTGCTTTACACTGTGATTTAGTCGCTCCCTTGATCATATCCTGGATCCGGGGCTTTAAGGGTTCATAGCTGTAAAACTATGGGACTTATCGTTAGGGATGCGCACGAGACGAGTCGAGACAGAATTTTCCTGACAAATTTCGATTCAAGACACAGCTCTTGCAATAAAAAAGAATACAGTTTTCGAGTCGAGACATCACTTTTACAGCACATTTGCGAGACGAGAAAGCCTCAAATCTTGTCTCGTGCGCATCCCTACCTATCATAGTCGGGTTAAGACTTGACTTAGAAACTAATATGTGCGCTATCCAAAAATACAATGTTTCAGAATCTAGAGTACACATGCGATAATTTTTAGAGGAACTTTGGCTATGTGCATATAATTTGAAGTACTCACCAAATACCTGTATAAAAATTGTTGCAGAAGTATGGCAGAATTCTGAAACATGGATTTTTGGATAGCGCACGTACTAGTTCCTAAATAAGGTCTTGACCCTACTACGGTAGGTCGCCTAGTTTTTGAGCTATGGACCTTTAAAGTTCATTTCTTCATGTTTTTTACAGCCTATAACTAGGGATGCATTCGAGTCGAGTCGAGTCGAGATTTAAGCCTGTCTCGACTCGTCTCGAGAAAATGTTGTCTCGACTCGTGTCTCGACTCGAAAATATGTTTCTGTCTCGACTCGTGTTTCGACTCGAAAATATGTTTCTGTCTCGACTCGTGTCTCGACTCGACAGACTCTGTCTCGACTCGACTCGAATTCGAGTCGAGACGTCTCGAAATTCGAGTCGAGACAAAATATACGAGTTAAAATATACGCACACATCAGCCAGAATATTATGACTACCTACCTTATTGTCAGTGTGTCCAACTTTGGCACGGATAACAATGGCGACGCGTCTTGGCATGGACGCAATGACCCTTGAAAGGTCACTGGAGAGAGTTGATTGCTACACATAGGCAAGGGCCCCGATTTTTCTGTAAATGTGGGGGGGGGGGCATTCAGATGCAGAAGGCATATATACGAGGATTTTAAGACAAATTGTATTCAAATTATGCCAAATATTGTATATTCATAAATACAATGCGGGGGCTCACATGAGCTTTGAGAGTGTCCGGGCCCCCTCGGCCCCCCAGGATCGGCGCTCTTGCACACAGATCACCTAATTCCCGTAAATTCCAGGGAGAGGGGCGATGCGCTCTGAAGTCATGTTCAATCACATCCCATTTGTGTTCGATTAAGTTCAGATCAGGCGAGTTGGGCGGCCAGCACATCACTTGGAACTTGCCCCTGTGTTCCTCGAACCACTCCATCACAATCCTGGCCTTGTGATATGGTGCATTATCTTTTCGAAAAATGCCACTACGTTGGGAAACATGGTCGTCGTCTGCAAGCAGTGTGTGATACGCCTTGGCCGTCATGGTGCCTTGCTCGACCTTCACTAGACACATGGATGCTCACGTGAATGTTTTCCGGAGCATAATTAAGCAACCGCCAGCTTGTCTCCGTCCCGCAGTACAGGTGTCAAAGAACTGTTCTCTTGAAACACGACGGATTCGCACCCTCCCATCGTCATGATGAAGAAGGTATCGGGATTCATCAGACAATGCAATGCTCTGCCACTGTGCCAAGGTTTAATGACGATGGTCATGCGTTCATTTCAGTCGTAGTTGCCGATGTCGTGGTGTTAACATTCGCACATAGATTGGACATGGGCTTCGGAGGCTCATTGTTAGGGGTGTTCGGTGCACTGTGTGTTCAAACGCACTTGTACTTTGCCCAGTAATAAAGTATGATGTTAGTTCTGCCACAGTTCGCTGCCTGTCTTGTTTTACCAGTCTGCCCAGCCTATGACGTCCGACATCTGTAATGAGGTGGGGGCGCCCAACCCCTCGACGTTTGGACGTCGTTTTCCCTTGGTTTCGCGACTTGTTGAAGACACTCACCACAGCACTCCTCGAACATCCGACAAGTCCTGCAGTTTCCGAAATTCTCCTGCCGAGTCTGCGGGCCATTACAACCTGCCCTCGGTCAAACTCAGATCGCGCGCCTTCCCCATTCTACACACGGCCAGCACTCTCACTGATACTGCATGCACCGTACGTGTGACTGACTAGCAGGCATTCGTCGGCAGGTGACACAGATATCGCCTGGACGGAAATTATATCGCTAGTAGGTTGGTAGTCATAATGTTCTGACTGATCAGTACATACTAAATAAATTTAAAATGTAGGAAATTTTCAACATTCTGATTAACTTGCAGGAAATTTCACAATGAAAAGAAGCAACTGACTTGGACAAGACAACGGTTAGTTGATGGGGCAATCTTTTTTTCTGGTCTTTGAGGTGTGAGCTCAGTGGAGCCACTCCCTTGTCAGTAAGCAACTGTCTTCTTCAAATAACAAGTTGTTATATCTCGAATTATTTTCTTGGAAGATATTTCTGGTAAATACGATAATTTATTGTAATACACTGTAATTCTAGTCTAAGATACACGATATCGAAAATATGGCATTATAGACTAACATAATAATATGTAAATATTACACTGGAAAATAAAATCTTTGGAAAATCGCAAAGAGGAACCTGACATTCATGTTCACAGTCATTCCTCATTATTTGATTTTAATTATTACTTCATTATCAACGAACTTAAAAAGTTCGATACTGAGAATGAAATGAAATCTTTGAGTTTTACGTCCCACGGTTATGCCGGTTAGGCTAAAGGAGATGGTGATGATGAGTAATGAATGAAATGGTGGAATGAAGAAAGTGGGAGGAAACGGGAGTACCCCGAGAAAACCCACGCACACAAAGTTCGATACTGAATTCTCTATGTCTGTGTGTCTGTCTGTCTGTCTGTCCGTCTGTCTGTTATTTGCGATTTTTCAATTTTGGACCGTGTATTTGATAGAGCTTCAAAAACTATCAGAAAAAGTGATTAAATTTTTCGCGTCACTCTTACCGTTCCCAAGATATTGGCCAAAAAATAACCGACTTCCAGAGATTTAAGGAGCCATATCTCGGGAACCATAAGTTACAGAGAGATCACATTGATGTTGTTCATTACCTAAGAGGATGGTGAACATTTTGGTACCAAATAGTAACCGATTAACACGAGCCAATTGGCCACTAGTTTGGCCAATGGCCAGTTGTATAGTGGCCACCAATTAATATCGGTACTAAAATGCATACCATCCTCTTAGGTATTGACTAACACCAATATCATCTCTCTATGACTTACCGTTCCCGTGATATTGGCCAAAAATGGCCAATTTCTACCTATTTAAGGATCCATAGCTCATGGACCATAAGTTGTAGAGAGATGACATTGATGTTGATCAATACCTAAGAAGATGGTGAACTTTTTGGTACCAAATAGTAACCGGTGGCCACTGGCCAACTGGCCACTGGTTTGGCCAATGGCCAGTGGCCACGAATTAATATCGGTACCAAATTGTTTACCTTTCTCTTAGGTATTGATTAACACCAATATCATCTCTCTATGACTTACCGTTCCCGTGATGTTGGCCAAAAATGGCCAATTTCTAGATATTTAACGAGCCATAGCTTGGGAGCCGTAGGTTGTAGAGATATCATATTGGTGTTGATCAATGCCTAAGAGGGTGGTGAACATTTTAATACCAAATAATAACCAGTGTCCACTGATTAACTGTCTACTGGCCAACTGGCCACCGTTCCCCAAATACTGGCCAAAAAGTTCAAATTTCTAGATATTTAAGCAGTCATATCTCGAGAACTGTAAGTCATAGAGAGTCAATATTTTACTAATTTTTGCGAGAGAGAATGTGGTGAGAATACAATGATTTACTTTTACATCTAGGAACGATGACAGTTTTCCTTCCCGCTCCATATCTCCATTCTTTTTAAGTTCGTTCTGGCAATGCTCATGGAACATTCTCAATTGGTTTAATTCTGTGAAACTGTTAGAATTAATTATAGGCTGTGTAGAAACGCTTTCAAAACGCATTAAAATTATAAATGACAAGTAAAAGGTGCCTTGCTGAGCGTACGTTGTAGAGGCCCCCTCAAGTATGCTCCCCCGCACCCTAGGGTAGCCATGCGCGCCCTTTATCGCTGTCACTGGCTAATATGAATATGAAACAGATGTCAGACAAGGACAACTAGCGGTGTTTCCCATACGATCAGACGATGACTTATTTATGGCACGTGCCATAGTAGAAGGCGGTATAGTTGAAGAAACTACACCCTCTCAGTAACCTAAATTGCACGAAAATTTCCAAAGCAGGTTCATTGACCTGACTACCGCATGTTGCCCACTTTGTCCAAGAGCGGGATGGTTTGTTTCTAACTTTTCTACCGAAAAGCATTTGTCTGGAATGGTGTTTCGGAGACAATAAAATAAAGAAAATATACTAGGCAGAGAGAGAGCAGGGAGGAGGGAGTGTATAGTAGCCTCACTCTATAGGTAGCCACTTGCTCACAAAGGGAAGCCGCCCTCGTGTGCGGTTTCTTTTCATACTGTCCTGTTTGGTTTTCCTCTCCCTTGAAAACTGACTGACGGGCAATAAACTGAACCCAAACTGTTGCCAAATTTTTGTCAATGATCCTTTTTCTTTCCTTCTTTCTGTTAAAAGGAAAACAGTTTGAGATAGATACGCTCTCGAGTTGAATGCTTAAACACACACACTGGTGGGAAAGAGAGGGAGAGAGAAAAGGGGGCGAGGGAAAGGATGGTACTACGTATGGCAACGTTTAGCTATTTCTTCTTCCAAAGGGACCAGAAACTTTATGACGACTTCTTTGTGCTAAATTCAAAGTCTCCCGACTGGCTATCGACTGGGCGCGCTTTCTATACCAATTATTCTTTTCTCTAAACCAGCGTTTCCCAACCTTTTTCAACTTGCAGCACACTACGGGTGTAACATGAATTCTCGCGGCACACTTATAGATATTATTATTTGTAAATATAAAACACACTGGTATTTTTTTCTTTGATTACTTATCTCCTTCGCACAGAGAAGAAAGCTCGATCACTGGGTTTTCCTCGTGGTAAATCACTATGCTTATTTTTCATTCTAATTTAAAAGGAGAAAACAACTGCAATGAAATGTTGGACTCAGGTTATTAAAAATACGCTTACTCTTTCGAAAACTGTATCCAACCTTTTACTAAGAATGAAGATCATTAAATAACGAATGAACAAATAAATCTATGTTACTTTTAAAACACAAATGTAAATAATTTATCGAAAGGATTGAATAATATTTTAAATTTTCAAGTTACGAAATAGTCTGTAACGATAAAGAAGCAATAATGGTCATAACAATAACAAATACTTTTTTCAACATTAGAAATGTACAGAAAAGTAACACGGCATGAAACTTAAAATTGCATATTCATAGTAGAGGTTGATAGTAATGTGCAATACAAATATACATTTTCCCCTACGTTTTGCAATTTGATTGCTATAGAATTAATAATTTTGTTTTGATATCCTCGCGGTACATCAGTGGCCCATTCACGACACACCAGTGTCGCGGTATTTTCACTGCTAGCTTCTCATTTTAGATAGGTATATTTACAACAAAGGGGGGGTAGCGTGCACCTTTGCACCCCCCTAAATCCGGCCCTGTCCAGAAGTTATGTAGCCCTATGGCGTTCATGGAAATAAAAACACAATAGTTATAACTATGCTAAATTACTATAGACTGCCAATTGCTCATTCAGAGAATTTATGATGTTCACTTTATTGCAATGTTCTTATACAGACTAGATATAGGCTACGGATAATAGTTTTATACAAACTAGATAATCAATTATCATTATTATTATTATTATTATTATTATTATTATTATTATTATTATTATTATTATATTTGAAGTACAATCAAATATCAAGACATTAATTACTAGTTTTAATTAACTGAATTGGGCTGAAAATTAAATCTTGATCTCGGAAGATTAACTATTAAATTTATGCGTTCTGTACCTTTCTAAAGTAATAAATACTGGAATTGGTTTCAAGGCTGTTCCTGAGTGAATAATTTCTTCATAATAATATTAAAAGTTTTAGAAAAATTTTCGAGACATTCGAGTCGAGTCGAGAATTTTATGAGCTGTCTCGACTCGACTCGTGTCTCGACTCGAAAATTCGAGTCGAGAAACACGTTTGTCTCGACTCGTCTCGGATTTTACAAAGTGTGTCTCGACTCGAATCTCGACTCGAATTCGAGTCGAGTCGAGTCGAGATTCGAGACATGTCTCGACTCGTGCGCATCCCTACCTATAACTCCGAAATTAAGCATTTGTGCGCCCAGGTTTGTTATTACCTTTTGTTTTATCTTGGTGTCAGGAACAGTATTTCTTCCAGATATGTTTTTGGGGCAGTGCCCCCCTCCCGGAGCTCTGAGAGTGCCCCACGGAGGAGACCAAAATATTACGTCTATAATACAATAATAAATAGAATAGTACCAGCAGTGCTCCCCTCACCCTGAACATTTTTTTCTGAAAGAACAACTGGTCAGGAATCTCCTTGCATTGTTTAAATGGAGTATCGCATCGCAATTTGCACTGCAAATTGAAAAATGTATTGCAAATTGCGATACATCTTTGTGTCTTAAACTACTACGTAAGCTAAAATAAGGAGCAAGTTAAAAATATATTACTATTATTTCAAGAAACTTCCCCCGACTTATAGGGTCGGTTATTGCAAGAAAAAATGCCTCGACTTTGTATTATAATAGTTTTCCACTTTTGTATTTCCTTCCCTTTGTCAGTTTATTGTTACTGGGTCATTCTCCAGATCTTCTCAGGTTTCGGGTGATTATCCTTGTTTCTGAGCGTGTAATAATAAAAAAAAATGTTCCTTGAAGAAAAGGCGCATTGGCAGCAGATTGGATTTAGCCGATATATGGTATATATAGCATGATTGTGGCTTGGTTAGTAAAACGCAGAAGTGCGTACAGTAGATCAATAAAACAGTAACGGTATTCTTCAATGCCAAAAATACAGTATAGGAAATTACACTCATCTTTGTCTCTCTTTTCTTTTTGCTTTTCATTTGAAGTACTGATATACCTGATACCCATTTACGTTCCTTGTTAAAAACAACATATGTTTTAGCAAGATTTCTTCTTGGGAGACGCCGCGAACCTCAAAAAACATCCCGAACTCTCTCTTTCTGTGTGATTTTGAACCAATGAGTTGTTTTTCCTAAACCTAATTGTTGAATTTGCCGCTGTGGTAAAACTATTTCGCTCAATTTGACAAATAATATAATAAAATATAATACTTATCCAGCAATGAGCGTGGATTGCAAGGAAAAGCAGTGAACCCTAAAGTACCCCTGTAGCAGGGACGGATCCAGAACGGACTTCTGGGGGGAGGGCGTGGATTGTAATACTGCTACTTAGCTAGTTTTAAGAGCTCCAAATTTTGGGATGGGTTTTATTTATATATAAAATAAGAAAGCTTCCTCTTCCGTGGGAGGGGAGGGGGCGATTGCCCCGATCGCTCCCTGGATCCGTGTCTGCCCTATAGCCTCTCCCCGAAATTAAATGCATTGATTTATTATTTCCAATTCGAAGTCATTTTCGCTTCCTTGTTAATGGTGACGGAGTTCTTGTTCTTTGTATCTCTGTACTCAAGAAAATAATAATAATAATAATAATAATAATAATAATAATAATAATAATAATAATAATAATAATAATAATAATTCATCTGAATAATAAAGATATTTTTAACCCTTCTTTAAACTTTCTGTGTATTTCTCTGAATCTGGATATGTTGTTTTATAGTGTATAATGCAAAAAGGCTTCAAACAGCAATCTGGCAAAAATTATTTGTGTAAAAGACACAAACGCCTTATCAGTTGCTCTGCAAAGAACTACTAAACAACTGACGTTCTTTCTGTTTGCCTTTAAACACAATGTTAAGATTTACAAGGCACAGACAAAAGTAGAGAGCAACGTGAAATTTCGCCTAAGGGTACCTTCGTTGCTAAACTGAAGACTAGCACTCTGTCAACATATTGCATAGTTATCAATAAGTCACACTCAAAGGTTCTTTCCAAACGTTTTGGTATAACAGGTTAATCAAACTACGCTGTTGTAGGTAAGGGATGAGACTCTGAATGACCGATAAGTGTTGGAGCTCAGAGCCGTAGCTAGAAATTTCGTTGCCCGGGGCGAAGTAGAATTCGGTGTCCCCCGACACTCACCTTACCAAACTCTGACTTTTTCTTTCTGTGCTTTTATTTTTAACATATAAGAGAAACACCTTTCTGTTGTTATGCTACGCTATTTTTTTTTCTTTCTTTTTTTAACAAGCCGCTTAGACAGACCATTGCAACAGCCAAAAGCGATCGTTATGTATTCTTTAACAAATAAGAGCCACTCTCAAGAGGCTTATTTTAGACCTGCTGCTAAACTTGCCAAACTACCTTGTATACAAATCCATTTGGAGAATAATTATGAAAAAAGCATGGAGTCGATTCTCCTGCGTCAGGACGACCATGTTAGACATGGAGTTGCTGGACGCGAGTGGTAGCGTTGGAAAGGTCCGGGTCCCCTGAGTGCAGTAGTAATGTCAGAAGTCTGGCCCAGGCCACGCAACTCAAGGAATGGGGTCCTGACGTTATGGATTCGGGTCCCTTCTATTCACCTATTAAAGATGAAGTTGTTGGACGGCGTTGGCGGCATTTGACAGGTTTTGATCCGTTGAGCACAATTGTGATGTCAGAAATCGATTCCTAAACTTGAACGTGAAGAAACTGGGTCCGGAAGTTTTAGAACGAGTCCTTTCTATTCCCCTTTTAAACATGAAGTTGTTGGACGCGGATGGTAACATTGGAAAGATCCTAGTTGTTTGAAAACAGCGTAATATCCGAAGTCAGTTTCTGGCCTCAAAGCGCCAAAAATGAGGTTCCGCATTGGCTCAATATCAATACCTGGTTGCGTCACATAGAACAACATTTATAGCTGTATGGATGGTTTTACCTCGCGTAATAAAATACTGAGATTGAACCACAGCAAAGGTTTACATCACAACCCAAATGCTTGGAACCGAATCTGATTTTTTACATCACCGCAATGCTCAAGGGACTAAGACCTCTCCAATGTTTAAAGACCACTGCCCGATGATCGTGTTTTAATAACTCCATGAGCAGAAAGGACTGATATGTCCCTCTCCTATATGGTATTTTTTCAAACCATATACTTTATCGGGAATATTATCCTTTATTCGTCACTTCATGAATTGTTTGAGGTTGGAGTGAGCGTAAATGTTTTCATACTTAGGAGTCTGGATATGCAAACCTGCTTACCGTGGGGATTTACTTCTGTGAAATTTGGTCCATGAAGTTATACAAAAACGGTAAAATAAGGAACGTTAACATTCTTACAATGAGAACAGATTTCAATTCCCGGTGGGAGTTAGCGTACGCGCGACTTTATCGTGGGAAACCCGAGTTCGATTCCCGGTGGGAGCTCATGTGTTTCGTATTCCATGTTAATCAGTAGGTCCACGTCTCCTATAGACACGCTGCTGACCGGGCAGTAAAACTCAAAATCACAATCACCACCACACGGCGGGAGTTTACATGGTTCGGGTTTTACGTTAATCAATATGTCCACGTCATATTTGGTCTTGCTGTAGAAAGAGACGTTAAACTCCAAATCAACTCAACACATTGAGATCAGAGTTCTGAGTTTAATACCAACTTGAAACCGTACGTTCAAAATAAAAATTGAAATAAAATGAAATCTTTAACGTCCCATGGTTATGCCGGTTAGGCTAAAGGAGACGGTGATAATGAGAAAGGAGTGAAATGGTGGAATGAAGAAAGTGGGAGGAAACGGGAGAACCCCGAGAAAAACCACCAGCACGGCGTTTGTCCACCACAAAGTCCAAACGGCGCGAGCTGGGATCTAATTAGGGACCTGAAGCGCCGGAGGTGAACGCTCTACCACTGAGCCACCGCGCCCCCCAAAATGAAAATTATTCATGCTTCTGATACCTATATATATGGAGAGAGAGAGAGAGAGAGAATAAATATGGTTGTATTTTTCATAGGGCCGAAGTGGCTTAGTGGTAGTGCGTTCACCTCTGGTGCATGGGGTCCTTGGTTCGATCCCAGCTTGCACAAAGTCAGATTTGTGGTGAAGAAACACCGTGTGCGTTCGTTTCTTCAGGATTCTCCTGTTTCCTCCTACCTACATCGTTGCACAATTTTCGTTCACTTCTCATCATCACCGTCTCCTTTACCTAGCCGACATAAGCATGGGACGTCAAACTTAATTTAATTTCATTTCATTGAAAAAATTACTATAATTCATAATCTGCATCTTTATAAAGCAACTTTAACAATCATATGGATGTATAATGATTAAAATTGAATTAAATCGCAATTGCAGTAATCTGCAATATTTTAGGTTTCTCAATTATTTACATCAAATGTTTAGTTATTTGATACTTTATAGCAAGAATATTAACTGCTATATAAGACACAATTATATACCTGTGGCGTGGAAGACCCTGGTTTGATTCCCAACGGGAGCTCATGTTTTTCGGTTTCTATGTTAATCAGTAGGTCCCGTCTCATATAGCCTCGCTGCTGAAAAGGGCGGTAAACTAAAAATCAACTCAACTCAATAATTATCTATACATTGAATTTAATAATAAGGAGGGAGGCCGAATAAAGAGGGAGACCTTAAAATTTAAAACGTAGGGTCAGTGTGAGTCAGAGAGGTCACGGTGGGTGGTGTGTCACAGTGAGTCACGTCCTGTTGGCCCACGACCCACTGACCCACTGACCTACTACAAATCTTGATCCAATTGACTCACTCTATCTCTGGACTGTACACACAGATAAAGCAGACATATATGTAATCTGACCTTACTTGGCCTTCACTAATTTAAGATAATTTACAAAAAATGAAAGAAAGCAATTTCAAACGCAAAAATATAGAAATGTATTTTCAACGGAACAGAAAAAAACGTAACAGCCCAGATTTGAACCCGGATTTCTCCACTCAACAAGCAGACGTCTTACCGACTTACCCACGACATATCTTGCGACTTCTGGTTTTGAAACTTTATTTACATTGCGTGTGTTACGTAACAACGTTACGAGATGTCCTTACTGTTGTGTTAACACGCGTTCCGTAAATTTACGAAGTCGCTTTTTTAATCCTCAATCAATCCGATACACACACACACACACTCACACACACACACACACATATATATATATATATATATATATATATATATATATATAGATAGATAGATAGATAGATAGATAGATAGATAGATTAATTCATTATTGATTTTAATCTACAGAACAAATGTTTTTTATGAAAGCAAGGGGACTGCTACCCATAGATGGCTAAGTGAGGTAAATAAAATTTAAACTTCAAATGGAACTGGGGTGGCTCACCGACAATGGCTGATTTAACACGTTTGATAACAGCGCGGGTTATAGCTTATTTATAGATAGAGCCTGTGTAGGTAAGTGGATACCGCGTGAGACTGTCATTCTAAGGGTCTGGGGTTCGAGTCTCGGCCTAGACTGAGTTAAAATTTTTTCAAGGAATTCAACACTATAAATGATGTTCGCGTTTGATACTGAAAGAGATTTATCCTATGAAGGGAAAAAAACCAAGACGGGGGCAGGGAGAAAGACGGACACTGTTTATCCTTAAGTGTTAATATTTAATTTATTCCCATGTCTTTCGCTCTTTCCTTTCCTTCTTTTCTCATTTTGTTTAGCTTTCCGTACTTTTTCGGTTTCTGCATGAAGCGTATTATTCTTTTCGTTTTCTTTGCATTAATTCCTCTCTCTTTGAACTTAATGTGAATGGAATTTCTGCTGATTTATCTCGTGGTTGTTTCTCTAAATGATGCTCTCAGATAGTAATACTTTTTCCTCCAAATGGAGGAATATCCTGGCATGTTATGTTTTCGGGCACGTATTTGCTGTCATGTTGGTTGTCCAACTATCAGACATCGAGTGAAACTATTCTGCTACTGGAAAAAGCTATCATTTCTTATGTATCCAACCTCCATTTTCTACTGTCGCTGACTGTACAAAATTACAAGTTCCTAAATGCAGTATTTTCTAAGATAAATTTTACATGTTATGAAGATTCTGAAGCCTCTGATGATGGGAAGACATCCCCTTAAGCTGTAGGTCATGTCTGACAGTGGCGTAACCAGGGAGGATCACCCGGCTGAAGCCCCCCCCCCCAATTAGTGTTGCGATGTTGAAAGTGGATTCCGCTTACATATAGTATGTTCTATTTGTGATCCTGATATTAGAACTTTTCTTTTTAGTTCCCGGCGTAAGCCGACTGGATGTTGTACCATTAAATGTCAAGCACTTTATATTGAACCAAATAGAAAGTTGTGCAGGGTTCCGTGTGTATATGCAATCTTTTGTGTGTTATCGTTGATGAAATATTCTCTGAACTTATATACATGCAGACACACAGATGTCAATACGGAAATGGTAGGTCTTCACCCAACTCTGGCCGTATCTGGATCTACATTAGGCAGTTTGACAGTAATACAAAACTTCCTTATTATAGTATAACATGGAAGTAATAACAATCACTCATGGAAATGTAATAAGATTATGACACCTATGTTGTAAGGAGTTTTCCAGCTAGAAATTGTTTTGATTTGTCAACATCAAAAACGTAAACGTAAGTGATATTAATCTGCAATGTCTATTCGCAAAGTCTATTCGCAAATGGTGCAAGCTACGGTAAAATACATTACACCAGTGAATGTAAACGTAACACTCGCATGTGTCCGATGTAACACTTACACCTATTTCCATTTGAAAAAACCGAAAGTAAAATCTAATATGCCGAGATGGATATTAGATCTAAGATGGCGGCCGAGGTGGATAACATGTTTCAAAAGCAGTACTTGATCCAATTTGTTTTGCATATGCCCATATTCATGTCCAGTGAGTAACATCTAAAGAAACTGAAAGAAATTTTGTGTCCGAGCGTTATGGTAGTGTATGATAGAATTCCGGATATATGAAGGCCCATAAATATGCCAATTACCGGCATGGGCAGCTAAATTTAGTATAATACACATTAGACAGCAGAGAACTTTGTATTTAAATCAATTTTACACGAATCTCGAGGGGACACTACGCGAATGTACCTGGTGAGAACCAACATGTAGGCTACTATATCAACGAATGCCTGCGATATATTAATTTCAGAACCGCAATTTAGAACCGCAAGAAACCTATGTTTGTTTTCTGAATGCAACATAAAAATTTGTTTCCATGATAATTCTTTTATTTACTTTTTAATATCAGTTCTACAAGTAGTACAACCTTCGACTATGACACTTTCTCGCAAGTTAACTTATAAGCATTTAAACAATACAATGAACATTAAAAATCAAAAGGAGAAAATGAGATAAAATAAACTGTAGATTACCACATTGCCACGAGAAGTCAAAACATTCACATGAAAAGAAAATAGTCTTTTGAATGCGTAGCACTTTTTGACAATTTTCTTTCTGTGGCAGATTTTTTTTTTTTTTTTTTTACAAAAATAAGATAAAATAGAAATATGTTTAAAACAAGTCTTAAAAATGCGTGTTTAAAACAAAATGTTTAAAACATATATAAAATTTGATTTAAACAAAACCAATTGTTTAAAACAAGTTTTAATCACTTGTTTTAAACATTTTGTTCTAAACAAAACAACCCTGCACCAGACTCATATTTCAAGTCGCTATGGTGACCTGGCACTCCCGATTTTTCAAACCATACACACACACACACACACACACATTTATATATATATGGCCGGATTTATTGGGGTGCAAAGGTGCCCGCGCACCCCTTTCCTTATAAATATACACTACTTTGAGAAGCTAGAGAGAAGCTAGAGTGAAGCTAGAGTGAGTGAGAAGCTAGAGTGAAAATAGCAACACTTTCCGAAATTTTCTTCTGTCATGTTTCGATTTGGAATTAAACAGATACTTAGGATTTCCAGGGCATTTCCTCATTCACACCACAGGTGCCTAAAGGCATTTAAAAAATTCCAATTCAATTCAAATGTACTGGTAGTTATTGGTGCACCCCCTCAGAAGATCCTTTCTCCCAAATCTTGTGTGTTGGTCCCAATTGACTAGTTTCTCGCTACGCCACTGATGTCTGATGTGTATTTGATTTATAAACTAAATTGCTTGTTGTATGATTGACGTTTGCGTCTCGCGCAGGTTCTTCTTTTTCTTCAAATAAAATAGGATCTCTCTTTGGTAGGCGTGATAAGTTTATTGAAGTTAATACGAAAAATAAAAGTTACAAGTTCCACTACAAACGATTACAAAATGCCACTGAATGTTCTTTTAGTAAAATTATTAAAGTTCCACTTTAGATACAAAATAGAATCACCAAATACGAAGAAATACCAGAATATACGATGTAAAAATGTTCGTTAATAAGATAGACTAAAATACAAGATGTTATAAAACAATTTACTATGAATCAAGATACTTGTTATAGTTCAAGACACAGACCGCAAAGAGTATAATAATAATATCGACGTGCTTTCCCGGAATGTGCCAAACCCAGTATAGCAACTAGTATATTAAACTATCGTAAGCACAAAGATCGAATCATCACATGAGTTTAGGTCGACACGTGGACGCACGTGGAGACCTATCATACAGACTTTGAAATTGGACTTAGTAATCCATACTCTCACTGCGTGATGTACACGCGCGTACATTATCATACTTCCTTGAAAAAGAAACCATTACAAAAGAGAGTATTTTGAAAGTACATACACTATCATCACATATGGGTGACCCTTCAGTGACCCTACATCCTGTTCTTGGCTGGCACATTACCAATAGCTAAAGAATAAAGATTCGTCTTTATACAATATTAACATTGACTTCAAAAATAATATAACAACTATAAAATACACTAACTTATAATAGAACCCCGAACCTTTATATACGCTATGTACAGTGACATTCCAGGTAAGTACTGCTAAGAGGGGAGGTGCATCGAAGGTGATAAACAAAATAAGAAAAAGAAAAGAGAAAAAATAACAGTAAATATATGTTCATACAACACCTCCCTCCTTTTTTGAATTTTCATATCAAATTGCGAATTTGGATACTGAAAATTCACAGTCTGATATGAAACATTAAAAAGATTTTTTTTACCTTTCCTTACGTAGATTAGGACTTTTCTTAGGGGGAACAGCGACCTGTAACTCATCTGTAATCTTAGTAAGCTGCTCAGCAATTCTTGACATGACTACAGGCTCAGTGGTATCTTGTTTCTGATTTATTTTGGTAATAATAAAAGGTTTAATGCATATTTGTTTACAACAGCTATCATCATCAAAATATCTTTTGAAAAAGCGAAAACATTTACATCGGTAACAACAACAAAATATTTATATTAGAGCTATCAGAACTGTACCAAAATATGAAAACCAAGAGAGATGAGTTACCTTTTCAGAATGAAGTAGTTTCCATTGTTCATCATCTATTTTCTTTTCTACTTCCTGAATTTTATGGCTTGCTACTTTTAAGTCACTAACCGAATTAATTACATGCTGAATAGGTAGGTTAATTTGCATATCTTCTAGGTATATATGAGAATTTAATATTTCACAACAATTATCAGTAAGATTTAATTTCGGAGTAAAGTCTTTACCTGTAACATTGGTTTCATACCATGTTTGTGTTTGGAGGATCGCCTTCAAACCATAAGCTTTACAATTATTATCTAGATGAATAATACCTTAATTTGTTAGAATTAAATCATAAGGTTCAAATCCATTACATAATATTGTCATTTTCTCTTCCTGTGGAGCAGCAAAAATCCACTCATTGTTATTTAAGGTTACGAATATACAATGATCAATTTGTATCACATGTTTATTACAATCCATGGGAACATAATGAACATATTGTAATAATTTCATTTCACACTCTTGATTTATATGGCTAGACAAGATAGGAAACGTTTGTTTACACAAAAACCAATCTTGTTTAAGAATCTTACATTTATTGAACTCAATTTCAGTCATTTTTGCGTAATATTGCTTAATTGAATCAACTAAAAGGTAAGGTTTTTCAGGTTGAATAAAAACAAATTTATTTGTGGTATTCTTTACTTTAGTAGGGAAGGGAGTTAACTTATATACTAGATAACGAATGGAGTCTGTCAAAGGGAGATGAATTACATAGGCTAATATTCCATTATTGATAAATACATCTAAGTTTATTATTTTCAACAACAAGTAACTATTCCTAGTACTTGTCCCAATTGGTAAAGATAACGCACTATGGAGGTCACTTTGACTAGCCTTCCAATGTTGGATTATTTAATAAGGAGTGATTATATGAGGCTGTAATACACCTTTCTGTGCATTTAAAATTGCTTGCAAAACAATTTCATACTGATCCTTTAAATCTCTTAAACACCTTTCAACTTTTGCGATATGTTCATTTATTGTATACTTTAAATTTAAATCCAAAAATGCTTCATTTAAATGTTTCTCTCTTTTTGATATTTCTTTAGTTATATGTTCTAAACCCTGACTCAAAATATTTTCGTTAGTCTCTACTGTGTGAAGAGTATTATTAATACCTTGTAGGGTAGATTTAACAATAGTCATCTGCTCTTTACTCAATTTCAAGAAATCTAATTGTTCTTTTTCTAATTTATTGATTTTCTGAGTGTAATAATTGGCATCTTCATCGTCTAAGGTGCCAAATAGAAATTTAGCAAGGTGACCAATACCATCTATTAACCTTCGTTTTCTTCTACTTTCTTGCGAAGAAATTTTTGTTACTTCTCTTATTATTTCTTTAACTTCTTTGATATCAGATACCTTAGTCAAAACTTGATTTACGAACACTGTAGCACAACTTGTTTTATTTGATTTCACCACTGAGTGTCTACACAGGTTTTGTGTCCTATCTATGTAAGTTTCCAAATTACGAAAGCTTATATCTAGCTTAGTTAAGTTAACGTAAGAGACCAATTGCCAGTAAGTATTATATAACTGAACCTCTCCTAAAGAGTCATAATAAATACCTGCTGTATTTTCAAATTTCTTTATGCGTGCTCCAAGCTCTAGACTACTACCTATAAGAGAAACCAGTAGAATAGCTTTAAGTCCTATCATTTTGAACAGCCTGTAAATATAGAAACGTTATTTTACTTTTCTTACTTTTTTTTTACAAGATAACATGAAGAATTCGAGTTACTTAATAATACATATTTAATCTATTGGCATGCACAGTCATTTCTTGTTTGCCAACCTTTAAGGTACAGTTTACACCTTTTGTTCGGATTACATAGTACGGTCCCCGCCACAGACTGTCAAGTTTCTTTGATCTGCCTCGGCGGACTGACTCATCATATAATAACACTTTATCTCGTTTCTGAAAAATGCATTCGTTTTCGTTTCTATCATAATATTCTTTACTTTTCTCCTTTTTGTCAATGAGGTTTGCTTAATCATCGTAATTGTATACAACTTCAGAGGGTTTTCTTTGTAATACACCTGGTACATTTTCAGGTTTCCCGAATAACAGTTCGAAGGGAGTGTATTGAGTGGAACTATGAGGAGTAGTATTATAACAGAAAGTAGCATATGATGCTAATTCGTCCCAATTATTCTGATTTTCTGCCACATAACATCGCAAGAAAAATTTTAAAGACTGATGGAATTTTTCTATACCACCATTCGATGCCGGATGGTATGGGGTAGTATGCAGTTTTTCTATTTGTAACAATTTACAAATACGCGTGAAGACATCGCTTAAGAAATTACTTCCGCAATCAGACAATATACTGTGTGGAATGCCAAATTTTAGCACTACATTCTCGACAAAGGCTTTGCTGATTGTATCAGCATCTTGAGAAGGGATGGGAATTGCAATAACAAATTTGGAAAGGTTATCTTGTACAGTCAATAAATATTTGTTTCTGTGTTCTAAAGTTTCTGGAAGGGGTCCAACGAGATCTAACGAAACCTTTTCAAAAACCGTACTGGGAGTGTCAGTTATTACCATCTTCATTTTTACCTTTTGTTGTGTGTTCCTATTCTTTTGACATATTTCACACCCTTTTATGTAATCTTCAACATCTTCCTTTAGTTTTGGCCATTCTTTAATGTCAATATTATTTAAGGAAAGGTACTTTCTAATCTTTTCATAACACCTATTCATTCCTATATGTCCACCTAGAATTTGAGTATGAAACTCTTCTAAAATTTTGTTTTTCGTTTCTAAGTCTAAAGCTTCAGCTTTTTCTTTCTGTTGTGAATTATAATTTGATACCCTATCTTCTTCTTCAATAACGTCTAAAGAATACATTCGTGACAAGGCGTCAGAATTTGTATTTAAGCTTCCTTTCTTATACACAATTTCGTATTGATATTCCTCTAAAAGTATTCTCCATTTCAAAAGTCTAGATGTCGGATTTTGTACTTTAAAAACCCACGTTAGTGGCTTGCAATCTGTGACAAAAGTTACTTTTGTTCCGTAAATGTATGGTCTAAAAACTTTGCTAGCCCACACTAGAGCCGCCAGTTCCCATTCTGTGGCTGAATACGATCTCTCTGCTTTATTGAAAACTCTACTAGCATACGCAATTGGAAGATCTTTGTTTATTTCACCCTGTGAGAGAATAGCTCCGCAGGCAAATGCCGAAGCATCCGATGTGATTATAAAAGGCTTTTTAAAATCAGGATACTGCAAAATTGGAGGAGTTGTCAATTTCTCCTTAAGTGAATCAAATGCAACTTGTTGTTTGACTCCCCAAGAAAACTGGACGTTTTCTTTTAATAAGGACGTTAAGGGTAAAGCAATTTTACTGTAGTCTTTTAGAAATTTCCTATAATATCCAGTAAGTCCTAGAAATCCCTTAATTGTTTCTTAGTTTGGGGAACAGGAAAGTTCTGAACTTTCTTCACTAATCTTGGATCTGGTTTTACTCCGTTAGGTGTAATGACATGTCCTAAGTATGTTAGTTCTGGTTTCAAGAATTCAGTCTTATCTACACTTAACTGCAGGTTGCTTTTGCGAAATCTTTGCAAAATCTCACGTAATCTACTATTATGCTCTTCTAAAGAACTAGAGAAGACCACTAAATCATCAAGATAAATAAAGCAACTCGTACCTGTCAGCCCTGCTAACACTGTATTCATCAATCTTTGAAAGGTGGCCGGTGCTGTCGCCAGACCGAAAGCAAGTCGCTTGAATTGATAATGATTTTCAGGTGTACTGAACGCAGTTATAGGTCTATCCTTTTCCCTAATATAGCATTGATGGTACCCGCTATGGAGATCTAAACTGGAAAAGAAACGCGCATTCGCTAAATTACTCAAAATGTCATCTATGTTAGGCAACGGAAAGGACGAATACACACACAAATCATTGACAGATCGATAATCGACTATTAGTCTATATTTCTGTTTTCCTGATGCATCGAGTTTCTTTGGAATAAGGAAAATAGAACTGTTCCAAGGAGAAGTTGAAACTTCTATAATGTCTTGTTTTAACAACTCTTCTATTTGTCTATTTAATTCTTCCTTATGACATTCAGGCACTCGGTAATTCTTTTTGTTAACAATTTTGCCTACATGTTTGGGATCAATAATAATTTCATGTTCAAGAACATTTGTAGCAGTTAGTTGGTCTCCTGGTAGAAAGAAAACATCATTGAATTCATCACAAAGTTCAAGTATACTTTCTTTTTCTTTGGGTGGTAAGTGACTTAGTCTTAATAGCTTGTGAAGCAATTATAAACGTTCAGTTAAACTTTCTGAATTTGACTTCTGTGGAACCCTGTCTTTTTCACACTGAATATTTAAAACATGGTTTTCTTCTAATTTCTCTAACTCTATCGGATCTAAAGTAATATTCTCTACTGAAGAATTCACATTTAACGCACTAGCTATACATTTATTTTCTTTCGCTACTGTCAAACAAGAAGAAAGAAAAACACCCGGTTTAATCTCTCATTTTTCTCCAATTCCAATTCCTGTGCTGTTTGTGGGAACAAAAGCTAGCTTCTCGCATCGAGCTGGAATACTATATGTCAACGGTAGTATAAGCTTATCGCTGCCCTTAAGGTCAAGTTTCTGGCAAGCATGTGTTGACAAGGGAGGAGGAGGGGGAGGATGGAATTCTAACAAACAATTTTTTGTTTCAAAAAATCACGACCAAGAATGTGTCTGCCTTCTGATAAGCATCCTTCCGAAATAACCTGAAATTTATGTGAGAATTCTACTCCTTTTATCACTAACGTTAGATAAATAGTACCTAGTGACCTAGTTTTAACATTGTTTAATCCTTTCAATGTCACAGTTTGTGTTGTATCAATATTCTTTCTAAAACTGCATGGAAGTGCATGGATTTGCCAAAGACTTAAATCACTGCCTGTATCTAAGAGAAAAGTTGCATCAACATGCAATTCTTTAATGAATGCAGTAATAGTACCTTCTTCTTGATTTGTTACTACGCAACCCTTCGTGTTATCTGAGATGCAAACAGGTTGCTCATTTACATCCATTTGCGGTTTCCCTGATCATTACAACTTGAGCACATCTGACTACTGCAGGCTTTTACTTCATTAAAATGCAGAGAACTTTGTTCTTTATCACAAATTCTCTCATTTCCACTAGTATTTACCCTACTAGTATTTCCACTAGTATTTATCTTACTAGCAACATGCAAAAAATTGCTATAACCTTCCGTGCCTCGCGCGGCGCTCTCGGAAAAGTTAGAATTTACCCCTCCTGTGCCTCTCGCGGCGATCTCAGGAGAATTACCGTTATTACATCCTGTGCCTCTCGCGGCGATCTCAGGACAAATTTCACAAACATGTACCGTTTTCATAAACTGATTAGAAGAATTTCCTCTTTCCTTTCTTTTCTGTAATTTGCATTGAGCTTTGGTGTGACCAGGCTTATGGCATAGGTAACATACTAACTCTTTCTTTTGAGCTTTCTTACTATTTACATTTGAAAAGGGGAGAGAAGTGTGGGAAGTGATCTGTGTTTCTTCTTCTAGAGCGAGTTCGATAATATATCCTAAGGATGTATCATCATCGCTTTTAGATCTTACAATCATTTGAATTCTGTCATTTGTCAGCCCCTGAATGAAATTTGCTTTAGCTAATATTTCAACAAGTGCTATGGCTCCTGGCAATTTATATGCATCTATAACACGAGCAACGGCTTCGCGTAATTGACTTTGAAGAGTGTCTACTTTACTTGCCCATGATGCAATTGAATCAGATTTGGTTTGTCTAGCACTAAAAAGCTGGCATGCATAAAAATCAATAGTTCTTCTAATGGAATAATTTTCTATTAGTATTTGTTTAACAGCTTCCCACGTAGTAGTAGTTTTTCTAACTAACAATTTAGATCTAGCATCCCCAGTTATTTTTGTTTTAACGAATTTCAAAAGGGTAGTATGTTTAGCTGGGTCAACCAATTCGAAAGCAGCATCTACATTAGACAGAAATTCTTCTAATGCTTCTCTTTTTCCCGAAAATGGTACCGAAATTAACTTTAGTGCTTCTGACACACTACAATACTCTACTTCTGTATCTGAAGAATCAGCACTACCACTGGTAGCCATGGCAATTAGTACTTACGTTAAACTATACAATTTAAATTTACAAAAAATTTTGTTAGCGACAATACCTTTCTTACACCTTCTGTTTTGCTAAGTATTCCCAAGATTAAATAAATGAAATATTTTAATCCTTCCCTAGAGGAACGGTGAATACTAAAGCCTTCTATCCTAGACTGTTCTTGTCTTGATTTTACGTTATTCACTTCACAAGTAAACAACAACCGCAGTGACCAAAGAAAAAATCTTTTCTATCTCCAGGCGTAACACTTTTAAATTTTGGAAGTTCAAACAAGCAATGAAAATTGTAACCAACCTTGAATTTCCTGTGATGGGGGGTGCTGCTGGCGTCGATCCTGGTACTTTCCTGATGTTGGTTTAAAGATGAGGCCTCTGGATTTCCACAAGATCTCGGCTTGGAATGTTGCTCAACTGGGACCAGCCAGACTTGAGAATGGTACTGCTTACTGGATCTCTGGAACTGGATGTAATAAAACTGGAACACTGGAACGTGTGTACGCCGAGGTATCCGCTACACCTTGAACAGGCAAGCTTCTTGCACTCACAGTAAAAAAGGTGTTGTCGACGAAGTGAGGTCTGTATCTGGACGTAACAATATTTTAAAACTTATCAGCTTCGTGTCGAAGAACGAACTCTGACTACAATGATGAATGTTCAACTTGGTAACTGTGGAACGTGCACTGGAATCGAACTTCGAGTACGTCGGTTGAGATCCTGCCCAGCTGCCACCACTTTATTTTCCTGTTGTATGATTGACGTTTGCGTCTCGCGCAGGTTCTTCTTTTTCTTCAAATAAAATAGGATCTCTCTTTGGTAGGCGTGATAAGTTTATTGAAGTTAATACGAAAAATAAAAGTTACAAATTCCACTACAAACGATTACAAAATGTCACTGAATGTTCTTTTAGTAAAATTATTAAAGTTCCACTTTAGATACAAAATAGAATCACCAAATACGAAGAAATACCAGAATATACGATGTAAAAATGTTCGTTAATAAGACCCAATTGACTCACTCTATCTCTGGACTGTACACACAGATAAAGCAGACATATATGTAATCTGACCTTACTTGGCCTTCACTAATTTAAGATAATTTACAAAAAATGAAAGAAAGCAATTTCAAACGCAAAAATATAGAAATGTATTTTCAACGGAACAGAAAAAAACGTAACAGCCCAGATTTGAACCCGGATTTCTCCACTCAACAAGCAGACGTCTTACCGACTTACCCACGACATATCTTGCGACTTCTCGTTTTGAAACTTTATTTACATTGCGTGTGTTACGTAACAACGTTACGAGATGTCCTTACTGTTGTGTTAACACGCGTTCCGTAAATTTACGAAGTCGCTTTTTTAATCCTCAATCAATCCGATACACACACACACACACTCACACACACACACACACATATATATATATATATATATATATATATATATATATAGATAGATAGATAGATAGATAGATAGATAGATAGATAGATAGATTAATTCATTATTGATTTTAATCTACAGAACAAATGCTTTTTATGAAAGCAAGGGGACTGCTACCCATAGATGGCTAAGTGAGGTAAATAAAATTTAAACTTCAAATGGAACTGGGGTGGCTCACCGACAATGGCTGATTTAACACGTTTGATAACAGCGCGGGTTATAGCTTATTTATAGATAGAGCCTGTGTAGGTAAGTGGATACCGCGTGAGACTGTCATTCTAAGGGTCTGGGGTTCGAGTCTCGGCCTAGACTGAGTTAAAATTTTTTCAAGGAATTCAACACTATAAATGATGTTCGCTTTTGATACTGAAAGAGATTTATCCTATGAAGGGAAAAAAACCAAGACGGGGGCAGGGAGAAAGACGGACACTGTTTATCCTTAAGTGTTAATATTTAATTTATTCCCATGTCTTTCGCTCTTTCCTTTCCTTCTTTTCTCATTTTGTTTAGCTTTCCGTACTTTTTCGGTTTCTGCATGAAGCGTATTATTCTTTTCGTTTTCTTTGCATTAATTCCTCTCTCTTTGAACTTAATGTGAATGGAATTTCTGCTGATTTATCTCGTGGTTGTTTCTCTAAATGATGCTCTCAGATAGTAATACTTTTTCCTCCAAATGGAGGAATATCCTGGAATGTTATGTTTTCGGGCACGTATTTGCTGTCATGTTGGTTGTCCAACTATCAGACATCGAGTGAAACTATTCTGCTACTGGAAAAAGCTATCATTTCTTATGTATCCAACCTCCATTTTCTACTGTCGCTGACTGTACAAAATTACAAGTTCCTAAATGCAGTATTTTCTAAGATAAATTTTACATGTTATGAAGATTCTGAAGCCTCTGATGATGGGAAGACATCCCCTTAAGCTGTAGGTCATGTCTGACAGTGGCGTAACCAGGGAGGATCACCCGGCTGAAGCCCCCCCCCCCCAATTAGTGTTGCGATGTTGAAAGTGGATTCCGCTTACATATAGTATGTTCTATTTGTGATCCTGATATTAGAACTTTTCTTTTTAGTTCCCGGCGTAAGCCGACTGGATGTTGTACCATTAAATGTCAAGCACTTTATATTGAACCAAATAGAAAGTTGTGCAGGGTTCCGTGTGTATATGCAATCTTTTGTGTGTTATCGTTGATGAAATATTCTCTGAACTTATATACATGCAGACACACAGATGTCAATACGGAAATGGTAGGTCTTCACCCAACTCTGGCCGTATCTGGATCTACATTAGGCAGTTTGACAGTAATACAAAACTTCCTTATTATAGTATAACATGGAAGTAATAACAATCACTCATGGAAATGTAATAAGATTATGACACCTATGTTGTAAGGAGTTTTCCAGCTAGAAATTGTTTTGATTTGTCAACATCAAAAACGTAAACGTAAGTGATATTAATCTGCAATGTCTATTCGCAAAGTCTATTCGCAAATGGTGCAAGCTACGGTAAAATACATTACACCAGTGAATGTAAACGTAACACTCGCATGTGTCCGATGTAACACTTACACCTATTTTCATTTGAAAAAACCGAAAGTAAAATCTAATATGCCGAGATGGATATTAGATCTAAGATGGCGGCCGAGGTGGATAACATGTTTCAAAAGCAGTACTTGATCCAATTTGTTTTGCATATGCCCATATTCATGTCCAGTGAGTAACATCTAAAGAAACTGAAAGAAAGTTTGTGTCCGAGCGTTATGGTAGTGTATGATAGAATTCCGTATATGTGAAGGCCCATAAATATGCCAATTACCGGCATGAGCAGCTAAATTTAGTATAATACACATTAGACAGCAGAGAACTTTGTATTTAAATCAATTTTACACGAATCTCGAGGGGACACTACGCGAATGTACCTGGTGAGAACCAACATGTAGGCTACTATATCAACGAATGCCTGCGATATATTAATTTCAGAACCGCAATTTAGAACCGCAAGAAACCTATGTTTGTTTTCTGAATGCAACATAAAAATTTGTTTCCATGATAATTCTTTTATTTACTTTTTAATATCAGTTCTACAAGTAGTACAACCTTCGACTATGACACTTTCTCGCAAGTTAACTTATAAGCATTTAAACAATACAATGAACATTAAAAATCAAAAGGAGAAAATGAGATAAAATAAACTGTAGATTACCACATTGCCACGAGAAGTCAAAACATTCACATGAAAAGAAAATAGTCTTTTGAATGCGTAGCACTTTTTGACAATTTTCTTTCTGTGGCAGATTTTTTTTTTTTACAAAAATAAGATAAAATAGAAATATGTTTAAAACAAGTCTTAAAAATGCGTGTTTAAAACAAAATGTTTAAAACATATATAAAATTTGATTTAAACAAAACCAATTGTTTAAAACAAGTTTTAATCACTTGTTTTAAACATTTTGTTCTAAACAAAACAACCCTGCACCAGACTCATATTTCAAGTCGCTATGGTGACCTGGCACTCCCGATTTTTCAAACCATACACACACACACACACACACACATTTATATATATATGGCCGGATTTATTGGGGTGCAAAGGTGCCCGCGCACCCCTTTCCTTATAAATATACACTACTTTGAGAAGCTAGAGAGAAGCTAGAGTGAAGCTAGAGTGAGTGAGAAGCTAGAGTGAAAATAGCAACACTTTCCGAAATTTTCTTCTGTCATGTTTCGATTTGGAATTAAACAGATACTTAGGATTTCCAGGGCATTTCCTCATTCACACCACAGGTGCCTAAAGGCATTTAAAAAATTCCAATTCAATTCAAATGTACTGGTAGTTATTGGTGCACCCCCTCAGAAGATCCTTTCTCCCAAATCTTGTGTGTTGGTCCCAATTGACTAGTTTCTCGCTACGCCACTGATGTCTGATGTGTATTTGATTTATAAACTAAATTGCTTGTTGTATGATTGACGTTTGCGTCTCGCGCAGGTTCTTCTTTTTCTTCAAATAAAATAGGATCTCTCTTTGGTAGGCGTGATAAGTTTATTGAAGTTAATACGAAAAATAAAAGTTACAAGTTCCACTACAAACGATTACAAAATGCCACTGAATGTTCTTTTAGTAAAATTATTAAAGTTCCACTTTAGATACAAAATAGAATCACCAAATACGAAGAAATACCAGAATATACGATGTAAAAATGTTCGTTAATAAGATAGACTAAAATACAAGATGTTATAAAACAATTTACTATGAATCAAGATACTTGTTATAGTTCAAGACACAGACCGCAAAGAGTATAATAATAATATCGACGTGCTTTCCCGGAATGTGCCAAACCCAGTATAGCAACTAGTATATTAAACTATCGTAAGCACAAAGATCGAATCATCACATGAGTTTAGGTCGACACGTGGACGCACGTGGAGACCTATCATACAGACTTTGAAATTGGACTTAGTAATCCATGCTCTCACTGCGTGATGTACACGCGCGTACATTATCATACTTCCTTGAAAAAGAAACCATTACAAAAGAGAGTATTTTGAAAGTACATACACTATCATCACATATGGGTGACCCTTCAGTGACCCTACATCCTGTTCTTGGCTGGCACATTACCAATAGCTAAAGAATAAAGATTCGTCTTTTATACAATATTAACATTGACTTCAAAAATAATATAACAACTATAAAATACACTAACTTATAATAGAACCCCGAACCTTTATATACGCTATGTACAGTGACATTCCAGGTAAGTACTGCTAAGAGGGGAGGTGCATCGAAGGTGATAAACAAAATAAGAAAAAGAAAAGAGAAAAAAATAACAGTAAATATATGTTCATACAACATGCTTGCAAGCAAATGAAATGTCCTTCCTGCTTCCCTGGGGCCAGTGTATGTATAACTTTGGTGTATGTAGCTCCGGGTTCGATCCTTGTTGGGAAGTGAGCTCGAGCTTCAATCACATTGATCAGTGCAAGACTGTTGTAAAATAAACATATATGTAGTGACTTCCAGCAGTGAGCTCCTTCATGCCTAAGTGCTTAGCGCCTTTGGCCTGGAAGACCCGGGTTCGATTCCCGGCGTGAGCACATGGGATTTCTATTCCATGTTAATCAATAGGTCCCGTCTCATAAAGCCTCGCTGCCGAAAAGGACGTTAAACTCCAAATCAACTCAACTATCGGCAGTGTCATCACAAGAAGTAAAAATCTTATCAATAAGCTTATATTAAAAAATTTCACTCTTTGATCATTTCTCTTTTTCCTCTTTTTAAATACAGAGCAATCAAAGTAATGCTATTCTCAAAGGACATGTGCCTGGGGGCCTAAGGTGTTTACTGAATCTTAAGTATAAGGAAAAAGAAAACAGACTGAAAAACGTGGAATGTATTTGCTAGTATAATGGAGATTCTTTTAAAGCCAACCTTAGACTCCCTGTCGCCAAGGATGTTTAAACGTTACTCAAGTGTAACTCCAAGACCCTCAGAATTGAAGAAGATGAAATACAGGTACAAAAGGTAACCAATAAAGAAAAGAGAAACAAAAAATGGTACTCATCATAACAAAAATATGTCTACTTACACAAAAATGTTCTGCAGAATTTCAATACGTTTCATATCGCTAAAATCAAAGAACAAAACACTTTGGGTTCGAGAGAGAACTGGTATTCAGTGGAACCAGTTTTATCTTAACAATCTCAAGCAGGTACGACGTAGGGGGTATTTCGAGTAACGTTAATCCCTTGGTAACTGTAACTACAGTACCGAAATGCAGAATGTTCCATTGAATAACGTTACTCATTGTAACGTAATTCAGAGCGTACAATTTTAAAAGTTACACTGACTAATAACGTTATTAACTAGGTGCAGAAATGGGTTACAAAATAGTAACCGTAACAGATAACAAATTGTAAATATTGCACATTTCGTTAAGTTATCCACCCTTGGTTTCCACTTTAGACACCAGGTGACCAACTGATCGATTGCTGGTGGGAGAGTAGTGTTAATACGATCAACAGAAGAGCACAAGGCGAGATAGGCTGTGTCGTCAGCAAATTGGAGTGCATGGATGGGCGGCCGAGGTTGTGGTATATCTGCAACATATAAGATATAGAGTAAGGGGGAGAGCACGCAACCTTGTGGCACCCCAGCACGAAGAACAAAATGGTGAGACTGAGCCTGGTTGATTTGTACAAAAGCTGAGCGTTGATGGAGGAAATTAGCTATGAGGCGGACGTACGGTATAGGAAGAAGATGTAGGAGTTTAAAAAGAAGACCTTGATGCCATACCGTATCGAATGCTCGCTCAATGTCAAATGAGATGAGGACAGAAGGTAGTCTTTTATTGAAGTGGTTAGTCAGGAGGCTCGAGAGTTTTAGCAGTTGATCCGTGGTGCTGAAGGATGGTCGGAAGCCGCCTTCCGTTGTGGGCAGATGATGTTCAGTTTCTAAATAGGGATGAAGGCGTGCAACCACTATACGCTCCATGGTCTTACTGAAGACGTTGGTGAGACTAATTGGGCGATAGGAGCCGATATTTGTAGGATCTTTTTGCGGTTTCAAAAAAACCACAATTTTGACGAGCTTCCAGAGAGGAGGAAAATAGCCAGTTGTTAGAATAGTTGTATACAACTGGGCGAGAACATGGTGGAATGCCTCTCCGGCTTGCCGAATTTGGTTGTATGTAATAGTGTCGGCACCAGGAGCTGTATTGCGGCGTCGACGAAGCACAGTGACGATCTCAGCACTAGTAATTGGAGCTGTCAAAGGATTAGTGTGATCAATTGTATGGTCTATTGCAGGTGTAAATAACGCTCGCTCAGGGTTGCCCACAGTGGTAATACGGCGGTGAGATGAATGGTAAAATAATGGAGCATTATGTGGTGTGAAGACATCCTCAAAGTAAGTAGCAAAGGCGGCCGCTTTTTCGGAATCAGTGGTAGGAACGTTGCCATCGACCAGAATAGGATATTGGGAACCTCGATGTTGGTAGATGAGCCGTTTAAACAAGTGCCAGAATTTAGTGGCATTGGTTTCATTGCGCAACTCATTGCAAGAATTTCGCCAGTCGAGGCGTTTCCGGGCTATGATGTAGTGCTGGACCATGCGTTGGAACTGTCGATGGAGTAGGAGAAAGTGTCAGTATCGATCGTGAGTTCGCCTGTATTCAGTCAGAAAGGCATGAGACCGGTGAAGTAGAGTGACTGCATGATGTGGTAGGCTTGGGCGATGCGAGTGTAAGGTACGTTTAGGAACTGCGTGTTCAGTAGCGCCTGCAATCAGGGTATTTTTTTTTACTGTTCACCCGTCAAAGGGGTACACCCTTTCTTGGGAAAGAGAGGAGGGCAAAATTTACGGGAGAAAGGATAGCTATGGATGGTCTATGGGTAGTTTGGGATCAAAGGGGTATTATTTATTAATCTTTATTAAGCATCAATTATTGTGTCTAGCAATTTCTACATAGAAGATTTCTCTGCATTTCAGGATTTTTTAATTAATCTTTATTAAGCATCAATTGGTCTGCATCAATTCCAAGGTGTAGATAAATCTGCATTCCAGGATCATCGCTTGCTGAAAGAAATATTGACATATACATACATACACATAAAAAGAAGCGAAAGTGACGAAGATGATACAGATGAAATAAAAGAAACGATAACAAAAAAATAAATTATAGTAGTTAAGTGTAGGCAATGGGCATGTATCGGGTTTATATGAAATGAAGTGCAGTAGACGAGACAACACTTAGAAGTTGTTAAAGTAACAAATGAGAGTTATCTTCTGTCTCGGGACAACTCGAGACCAATGAGTGACAAGTGGAGGCCCTGGTTAGTAAAGAAGGATATCACAAGTGCAAAGATGGATAAACGTAGTGAGAATAATGATGTTGATGATATATGTCATATTGTAGTTTGTGATGGTCATTGGTAGGGAGAGTCTGAGAGTACAAGGTCAGAAGATGTTGAAGAGGGGTATATATATATTTTGGAGGAACGTCATGAGCCATGTCAAGATGGATAGTATCAAAAAATACAGTATTATCGGAGCTCATGCGCTTGGTGATGTAGTTTGTGCGTACAGACTCTATATGGTGTAGAATAGGAGGAAAGGTGATACGGTGGCAGAGTGGAGCCGTAGGGGAAGGCAGACGAATACGAAATGCAAGGCGAATAGCGTGCCTTTCGATAATCTGGAGGCGTTCATAGAAGGAGGCTGGTGCTGATATCCACGCAGTGTGTCCATGAGTTAGAAGAGGGCGTAAGAATACTTTGTATGTGGTAAGAATGGTATGGGAGTGCAATTCAGGGTACTAAGAGATGTGGAGACATGGGAGAAGCAACATTTTTTTAATGCTAGCTTGAAAGCTAGCTACCTCTAAGAGGGGTACACCCTCTTTCAAGGATGGGAAGTTGTAGGAAATAGTGGTTGCAGGGATGATTTGTGGATGGCCTAAGGGAGGCTAGAGTACTGGGTGATAGTTTTCATTATATATATTTATTTATTTATTAAATCAAAAAACATGGACATTATGATCTTTGCGATCATAATCATTATTATATCGGTATTGAAAGGAACTTGGGAACACAGACATATTACAAATACATTACAAATATTATAGTACGCTACAAAGAGTATACTACAATGTAAGCAGGGTAGAAAAAATATTTACGAAACAAATTTGAAAAGATACATGGTGATGGAGAAAAAAAAGAGTGAATCAAAGTGAAAAGATAACAAAAGGCGTTAAGATTCTAAGGAAAATATGAGCATGATAGATGGTATGAGGTGCAGACACGTCACAACACTAGGAAGATGTTAAGTAAACGAATGCAGTTAACTTCTGCCTAGGGGCGACTCAAGGCTGATGTAGACATGGGGAAGCCCTGTTAATAACAGAGGAAATCACTGTGCGATATAAGATGGAAATATATTAGGTAGATGAGCAGGAATGAAAAAGTCCTCTATGAGCGCATGAGCTGGATGATTGGGAGGTAATGTGTAATAATATAGCGTGAAGAGTAAAAGTAGAGGTGTATAAGTATAGCGTGCTCGGTAGGGATGGAGTGTAAGATAATGAATGGTATCAAAAAGAAGTGGCTGGTGATGAGTGAAGCGGTCGGTAATGAACTTGCAGCGTAAGGCTTCTAGGTGATATTTGAGAATAGGAAAAGAAATACGAGAATAGAGGTCTTGTGTAGGACTAGGTAATGAGATGCGAAAGGCAATTCGAAATGCATGACGTTCGAGAATGGCAAGTTTTTCGTAATATGAGGTTGGTGCAGAGATCCAGGCGGGAAAACCATATGTCAGTACTGGCCTAAGAAAGACTTTGTAAGTGTTAAGAACAAGATTCGAAGAGAGACCCCATGTGGTACCTGTTAAACGCTTCAGAAGATTAAGTCTGTTATATGCTTTTGCCTTGACTGAATTGAGATGTGGTGTCCAGGTGAGGTGGTGGTCGAATGTGATGCCTAGATAGGTAACTGTTTTGCTAGGATGTAACGGTACGTCATTGACTTGTAAGGCTAGCTTGGAAGGATTCCGATGGACCTTCGTACGTTTTCGGGGTGGAATGAAAACGATGGCTTGTGTCTAGGCGGCATTGAAGGTCAATTGCCAAGTGTGGCACCAGTGCGTGAAGCGATTAATTGCTTCCTGAAGAGTAAGATTGATTTGTGCTATTGTGCGACAGAGGGCAAGAAATGCAGTATCATTGGCGTATTGGAATAAAGAGACGTCCGGAGGTAGTTCAGGAAAGTCGGCAACGAAAAGCAGATAGAGGAGTGGTAATAATGCTGAACCCTGTGGAACGCCTGATAACAAGAAGATCGGGTGTGACAGCTGATCGTTAATGGCAACATAGGCAAGACGGCAGGTAAGGAAATGAAAGATAAGCCGGATATATGCAACAGGAAGTCGTAATTTGATGAGTTTATAGATGAGTCCTAGGTGCCAAACTTTATCAAACGCCTTTTCATGGTCGAATAGAACAAGACAAGATGGCTGAATAGAGTTGTAATGATTGGTGACAAGTGACGTAAGACGAAGGAGTTGGTCGTTAATTGAATATGAGGGCCGAAAGCCAGCTTGATGTGGTGGAATGATATGATGATCGTTTAAGTATGGGTGTAATCTTTTAACCAGGATCCGTTCAAAAATTTTACTAAAAGTGGAGGTGAGTTGTATTGGCCTATAGGATGAAACATCGGATGGTTTTTTTAGGTTTGAGAAACATGAGTGTTTTCGAAACCTTCCAGTCAGTGGGAAAGAGACCTGTGCGGAGAATGAAGGTGTATATAAGAGCAAGTAGTGAGAGAAGAGCAAAGGAACATTCTTTAATATGTCTATAAGTGATGCCATCGAATCCTGGAGCAGTGTTTCTCTTACGGCGTAGTACAGCGGTGATTTCATTAGGTGTAATGGGAACCGTGAAGAACATGCTGCGGAAGAGTGTGAGTGATGTTGGGCTGTAATTGAGGTGAATCAGTGTTGACTTGAGCAGTAGGATGAGTGCGGTAGGTATGATCGGAAACTGATGGGGTAAAAATGCTTTGAAGGTGATCAGCGAAGGCATTTGATATGTCCAGATCTGATTGGAGTGGCTTATCATGAACAAGGAGAGGATATGTTGTCTTAGTGTTTTTGCCACATAAAGCGTTGAAACGTTTCCAATAGATTGTTGGATGTGAAGTGTCTGCTAGATTATTGCATGTTTTAATCCACTGGCGTTGTTTGTAGGCGGAGAGATAGTTCCGGACAGTACGCTGCAATTCATGATGAAGTATAAGGGCATCAGGATTACGTGTGCGAAGGTAGTCGCGATAGCATTGGCGAGAGCGTCGAACCAGAGCAAGATAATGGGGTGGAAGTTTGGGGCGATATGGAACGGATGAAGATTGCGGGATATAGAGTGTAGATGCGCGCTGGATTGCTGTAGTGAGAGTGCCGATTTGTTCAGCAAGATCATCAGAAGTGACTGGGCCTTGGTAGGGTTCTATGGTAGAAGATATATAAGTACGATAATTAAGCCAGTCGGCCTTGTCATATCGAGGTGTGACTCGAGAAGTAGGCAAATGTGATGGAAATGCAAGACCCGTATGGTAGGTCAGTTTGATAGGAGCATGATCGCTACCGAGCAAATCTAAGACTGTGACAGTGCAATGAGTAGCTAATGTATTGGAAGTAAGTGCGATGTCTGACGTGGTGTTTGAAATTGGTCGAGTAGGAGAAGGAAGTGCAAGTAGTATGCCAGTTGTATGAGTGGTGATGAAGTCACAAAACTGAGTGCGTTCCTGGGCTGATCGACTGTGAAGGTTTATATCTGCAAGAATAATGAAATGTTTGTACGTATCGGATATATATGAAAAGAAGGCGGTTGGAATGGGATTGCCAGGTCGAACATAGATTGTAGCGAACGTAATTGCTATGGACTTGAAATAAATGGTTGTGATGACATATTCAGGTAATTGAAGGTGAGGACAAGAGTGCTGTCTGTATTAGGGATGGCCATTTCCGGAAAAAGAGTTTTCCGGTTTCCGGAAATCACATTTTCCGTTTTCCGTTTTTCCGGAAAATTTTCCGTTTCCGTTTTTCCGGAAAATTTTCCGTTTCCGTTTTCCGGAAAATTTTCCGTCTTCCGTTTTCCGGAAAATTTTCCGTTTTCCGTTTATCCGGAAAATTTTCTGTCTTCCGTTTTCCGGAAAATTTTCCGTTTTCCGTTTTTCCGGAAAATTTTCCGTTTCCGTTTTCCGGAAAATTTTCCGTCTTCCGATTTTCCGGAAAATTTTCCGTTTTCCGTTTTTCCGGAAAATTTTCCGTTTTCCGTTTTTCCGGAAAATTTTCCGTTTTCCGATTTTCCGGAAAATTTTCCGTTTCCGTTTTTCCGGAAAATTTTCCGACTTTCCTTTCTAATTATCCAGTTTCCGGAAGAATTATATTCCGTTTTCCCTGAAAATGTCATCCCTAGTCTGTAGGAAGTTTAACCTTTTAAAGAGTTCTGGTATATTTATATACAATGGCGTACTATCGTCTTTGAAGCTAACAGGTATTTAAGCCGGGATTTTTTTTATTATTATTTTTCAAGTCAAGGATAGACCAAAGAACACCGCAGATGCGTTTTGGAACCGGATGGTCAACTTGGCGGCGCCAAGTGGTGCGAAGGGACGTGACTTTTTTTCTTAAGGCAAATTTCTAAATTTTTTCACGCCTTTAGTTCTCAAGATATCAGATTGAAACTTGCATAAGAATTGTGTGTAGACCTGCCTTTGGATATTTATCATTTTTTTTAGATCCCTACGTGGAACCGGGGACGGGCCCGAGGGGCCCAAGTGTTACGAAGGGGTGATTTTTTCAGAAAAATTCCGTTTTTTTTCGATTTTCCGGTTAAGGTTTATGATACCGACACGTGGTACCGTTGGTAAGTATGCCCTATCGTGAGAAAAACGAGGTATGAACCATGATCCTACGATAAATAGTAAGGAAGCAGTAGCTGCTTGAGTGAAAGTCTAAAATTTTGGACATCCTTAAAGGGTTAAACTTCTTGCAATTTGACGTCTTTGCTACATTTCTATCTGATAATGCATTGTTAAGAGCTCTTCTTTGTTCTATCAATCTCTCAAGCTTTTCATGTATGCTGTTCCACCGAGTTTTAACTTGCTGTATAAGGAAATGTACTTCCAATCCTAATAACCTTTACTGTTTTTCCAGTTCTGACGTTGCCAACGTACTATATTTAAAGTGGAAAACAATCCGACTAACAACACTTAACATTTTCTCGATTTTGTCTATTGCAATCCCTTATTTATAGAGAGTTGTAAATAAGGTCTGAGCAAAACAACATATGCTTGCATATGGAAGTTCTCGTACCGCACTTGTGATATTACTAGCATTGTCATAGACAATTGCATGTATTTTATCTAAAATGTTCCACTACTCTGCAACATGTGCTAAGTGCTGAGTTGGGTTTACCCTTGTGTGCCTCACTTCTATTTCAATTATTTGAAGGACTGAACTTATTGAACTTAGATGGAAGCATATAGTGGGCTGTGATTGTAATATAACTTCCCGTAGCCTGCGAAGCCCAGCTATCTGTTGTCAAATCAATCGATTCCGCAGCCACACTTCTCCTTAGACAACAAGGCCTCAATATGGCGAGTTACAGTTTGCCTGGATGGTGAGTGGTAACTTGGTTCTACTTCATTCATAAATTCAAGAAACCGAATTGCTTCAACGAAAGGCAAAGGAAGAAGATCCTTTGGTACCATATTACTTATTTTACTATGAAGCACCTCTGCTCTTGCGGAAGAACAAGGTTTAGGGTCTCTGAGATAATACAGAATTCTTTTCTGTTTCTTACGTACTACTATGTTCCCTTATTTGTAAAACATTTTTTCTGGGATCTTTCTGTTACTTTAGATGCATTTGAGCGTGCGCCAGGTGAAGCGATAATCTGAGATATAGAGGTAACAGCACCTAGATTATCATCTACGTTTATGAAATAATAATAATAATAATAATAATAATAATAATAATAATAATAATAATAATAATAAAAAACACTTTGATTGCATTAGTTCATAATTTAGTAACAAAACGTGAATGTAGAATAATAAGTAGAGCAACCCACATTATGCTTTATTTTTTTCCAAATTATGCTTTATTATGCTTTATTATTAATTTCAATCATCGTTTTACATTAATCGTGTTTAACGTATAATATTTACTATACATTAAATATTCTAAATATCTTGATCTATTTATTAATATTTTATGCAACCAGTTTCTTTCATATTTAATGAACTTTCTACCTAATGCACTGTAAAGAGAGGCTTTACTCGAGTCAGTTTTTTTAATCACTTGTGTGCGCCTTAGAGGTGCATATATACAGAAAGGGAAAGTAAAAGATGCCACCAATAAGTATAGAAAGTGCTCAACTTCAAGAGGTACAGATAACAGTATAGTGTGGAGTTCTTGTGTACTATTCATTGTTGGTGGAAGTTTTCTTCTTTTTGTCCTTTATTCTTTTCTCCACGTTAAAAGATTAGACCAAAAAGTTTACAGAAATAAAAATAAGCTTTTCATTGTTGCATTGTTATGTTCTCAATGATTTTGCACTGTAAATATTGTTTCTTAAAAATATTAATACAGTATGTTAAACTTGAAGTTAAAGAGATTTTTTAAAGAATTGTGCTATATCTTTTAAATTATGCTTTTAAAATTAGTTTCTTCTGGACCCTTAGACAGCCACAAGCATGTTCAAGGTACCAACCATATGTGTAAATAGCTATTATGCTTTTTATGCTTTGTATGCTTTTGGGTTGCTCTACTAATAAGTAAAACTTTCAAATGCATACAGAAACATAGATAATAAGTCAGCATTGAGAACTGAATTGATGTATCGATGACTAGGTGGAATCGTCCTTCAGTTTAAGAGAAATTAGCGGAATAAGTTACGAAGAGAATTATGTGGAATAGATCATTATATGAATAGCTGGCGCTAGTTTCAAGTAGTGCTACATACTATGGTATTTATAGTCAATAGTACCGGTATTTGGAATTCGTGACGCTTATAGTTGCAAGATGGTAACACTAGGGTAAAGTGTAAAATTGAATTACATCAGTAGAATTGAATTTATCTTACGGTTAAAAGTCTGTGGCACAGGTCGGATGTAACTGAGTAATAAACTTACAAAAAAAAAAAAAAAAAATCGGGACGATAGGGTGCTCGAATCGAACATCGGCCTTCTGAATGTTAATCCGATGTTCTAACGCCTGAGCTCAGTTGGAATACGTAGTGTACTCCCGCCAATAGGGCCCAATACTACTGCGTGTGGATTCTATAGAATCAATCTAGGGCGCCGATTTCTCTGTAACTTTGGGGATCCATTCAGATGCAGAAGGTATATATGAGGGTTTTAAGACAAACTGAATTCAAATTGTGCAAAATATTGTATATTTATAAATAGAATGCGGGGTCCACATGAACTTTGAGGGGGCTGCCCCCGGCCCCCCAGGATCTGTGACCTTGACAGATCACCGTGATCACGATAAGCAATGAAGAAATGGTTGGAATATAAACATACCAGTTGTATTAATAGCACACTGCCAGCTCTACTGCCAGAGTTCTGCCCTCAGGTACACGCATAATCGGGGATTTCCCGAAACACACGCATGATGGGAATTTCCCGGTGCAAACGAATGATCTGCAAGCTCTCACGCAAACAAAAAAAGTACATGATTAAGCAAGTGTACAAATAGATGTAGGAGGAAGGAATGTTTCGTCGCTGATTTACTCGACCTTTTCTCTCCTATCCACTGTTAAGTTTGAGTTGCGTTTCTTTAGCACTAGATGGTGAAGAGCATTGCCTCATTTACAGGTTGTTTTCGCGTAGCATTTTTCGTTATATTTCTTAATGTAAGACGACCAATGTCACTATTCCAAGTGAACATTTTCATTTTCCGGAAAATTTTCCGTCTTCCGTTTTCCGGAAAATTTCCGTTTCCGTTTTTCCGGAAAATTTTCCGTTTTTAATTTTCCAGTTTCCGGAAAATGTGGCCATCTCTAGTCTGTACGGCAGGTTATTGCGAAACCACAAGCAACACGCCGTTGCTTCTTACAAATATCTAATACGTTGTTATATTAGCCGCGAGTACTTGAAATTTCTACCTTTTTATATAAAAACGCAGAAAAATGTTTATACTTTAAACACAGCGTTCAGATAAAGTTTATATCGTAAGTTAAACTTGAAGTTTATGTTAAAATATCTGCAACAGTTCTGTATTCTTTCGCGAAATAAGTAGGCTCAAACCTGCTGCCATCTATGTTCACATTTATGCTTTATACATAAATACTACAATTCGTTATGCCTCATAGTTACCGAAATATGAGGAAATAAAGAGCGATATTATAGGTACGTGGGACTAGAGTACTAGAGTACTAGACGGAACAATTAAAAAAATAATTAAGTTTGTCCTTTATTCAAGCTGAATGCTAACAAGACACTAACAACGCGAACACTACCTTATCGCCGAAAGTAAGGAGGTCAGCGTCACGTGGATTTTGAGAACAACTGAAAATCGAACGCGCGCTGGCTTTTTCCTTCAATCTAAAGAAAAGCGTCTCGCAAGCGAAGCGTGGGTTGCCCGCACTACGGCTTGCGCTAAGCAGAAATAAGCTTTTGTGTATAAGCCAAAGCGAAATAAAATCAAATAAAAGCGATAGGCAAGCTTGCGGTAAGCAAACATGCTGTCTGGGAACTAACTAACTAATGAATTCTGTGGCCTATGGAACGCGGAGATTCAAAGTCACATTTACAAAAGCTCTCCATTGAGTTCTGTCCTTAGCTAATTGCATCCAGTTTCTACTTTGTACTCCTATTTCTGTGAGATTCATCTTAATATTGTACTTCCACATGCGCTTAGGTCTTCCTAATGGTCTCTTCCCGATTGGCTTTAAAGATAACAATTTCGATCCTGGCCTAATCTGACCTGGTTTATTCCAGTATCCTGGGGCATTTGGGCCTTTTTTTTTTTAAATATAGCACATTGCTAAATAATGATAGATGCACTAAAACCATTGCAAAGATTTTTTTTTTATTTTAGGTTTTATTATGTATATATAATTTGGTGATGTAAGAAGGGGTAGTTTGATACACTGCTATTTGAAATATGTGCTTTCTGAACAATCGAAAAGAAATACAAGAGAAAACGAACGCTCCCGCTGCGTGTGAAGTGCAAGTAGTGACAATGGTGTACAATAAAGAGCGGAAAATATGCGGAAACTGACCCCTGAGTTCCGTTATTGTGAAGCGACGATTCTGCATAATGCTTCGCCGAACAAAGTGCACAAGATCGTCTGTGATGACGGTTGGCCTCCCGCTGCCCTCTTCATCATGCACATTTTGACGTCCTGCTGCAAATTGTCTACACCAGCAACGCACCACATGCTTGCTCATGACGTTAGGTCCATAGACCTGGCACAACCGACGATAGATTTCAATCGGCTCTATACTCTGTGCATTTATAAACTTTATCACTGCTCACACTTCACACGCAGCGGGAGATGGAATACAGTAGGAACGTCCATCTTCAACCACTACCACGCGCTACTGAGAGCACTAGGGAAGTTCCACAGGAGCATGAGCCATGCTAGGACATTACTGTCTCACATACACGCGGTCGCTCTCGGCTTTCTGGTTATGGGACGCGTGAAAATGTTACTTTCTGAATGCGCCTCGTACAAATATTTTGAGTTGATTGATTTTGAGTTTAACGTCCCTTTCAGCAGCGAGGCTATATGAGACGAGGCCTACTGGTTAACGTGGAATCCAAACCACATCAGCTCCCGCCGGGCAAATATTTTTATAAGGGTGTTAAGATGTGCTTACCTACTTTCTGAAATTTGAAATCAGGATCCAAATCTAAATCATCAAATTTCACCTTACGAGCCGGAATCTAAACTGTACTCTTGTAAAATCTTTGATATTTCTTCTACATTTATTTCACTTGCTTCAAACAAGGAACTTTTGTCAAAATGAAATAGTTTTCGGTACAAAATATTCCACTATTTTATCGAACGTTCTGCAATCACACCCAGAAAGTTGATCACAACAATCAACCTGTAAAAGTTCGTTTATACTTCGATGGATGTCACGTGAATAGTATTTCTATCTTCGTTTAACAAAGTAACAAATGAAGGAAGCATATCGCGTGCCTGTCTTTTCGACTTCTGAGATCGTGTGCATAGAGTTATGAGTAGTCTATTTTTAGTGTTCGTAATTGTGATGGAAAAAATAATGAAACGACGAGCAAAATTTTTTTCCGGATACGAGTGGAAAAATACAAACATTGTTGAGTACAAGAAACTGACTTGGATGAACTAAATTTAAACTCCCAAATCCGGCCATTCAAGCTCAAACCAAATTTATCCACTATTTGACCGAGACTTAACCTTGAACGCTTTTGGTGAAACATACATTTTCACCGAACTTGGTTATGACACTCGTTCAACAGTTGAACTTCGTTGGTGCCCACGGCCATAAGTCTCAGTAAGTATTTAATACGGTCAACAACCGACTGCAACCCTTAATAAGGTGCATAGAGACTGTTACTTAAAAAACGAGTTAGACTCTGGCTCCGACGTTTTGGAATAAACATACAACCCGAGTCTGACTCGGGCTTAGGATCGAAAATGTTAATATCTTCACAGCAGTTCTACTTTATTCCATTCTCGCTACATGACCTGCCCACCTGAACTTCCTAGCCTTAATGACTCTAACAATGTTAGGTAAATGGTATAAATTATGTTAATCGTTATGAAGTTTCCGCCATTCACCGCTGTCATCCCTCTTGTGCCCGAATATTCGCCACAGGATTTTGTTCTCAAATACTTTGAGTCAAGATACAACAAAGTTATTACCCAGAACACACAAGTTAAGAAATGTCACGTTAGCTCTGCCTCGAAGCATTCACCTCTGGTGCGTGGGGTAGTCGGTTCGTTTTCGGTTAGTGCCATAAGAGGTGGACAAACATCGTATATGTAGGGATGGCCAAAATTTTCCGGAATCCGTATTCCAGAAAATTTGTTTACGGAATCGGAAATTTCACTTTCCGGATTTCGGAAAAAATCCGATGTCAAGAAAGTTCCGAAATTCAGAAAAATCCGAAATTTAGAAGATTCTGGAATTCGAAACAATCCTGATTTTTTCCGAAATATGGATTTTTATTGATTTTACTTTCTGGATTCCGGAAAGTAAATATTCTGAAGTTGGCTATCCCTAATCAAGTGTGTGTGATTTCTCGGAGTTGACTCGTATCCTACCACTTTCTTGAAACGATGTTTTGTCTGAAAGTTGTTCAAAATTTCGTGCTTGTTTCAAAGAAAGCGAAATCAAACCTTTTCTACTTCAAATTTTGCTACCCCCTGTAGCGGAGTTTCGGGATGCCCACTTTCAAAAATTTTATAGCTTCATTCCGCATATCTCATTTAGCCCATTTGGAGCCAGCGTCCTATTTTTAGGACACTTTATATTTTATTTTTTATAACAAAGAAGAATAAGGTTTTCGAATTTTGCTTATTACAGGGAGCAATTGGAGACCTGTCCTAATGCACTGTAATTTTTTGATATTTTTTTTTTTTTTTTTAGTGCTAGCCATAGGCTAGCGTCCTTTTAGAGGGCTACACCCTCTCTGAGGTGAGAGAAGTGGAGGAATTGTGGGAGAGGAATATGGCATGGCTGGGCTAAGAGGAATTAATCAATTTTATTTATTTTTGGTTCCAGAACTAGGACATTATGATCTTTGCGATCATAATCATATATAAATGGTAGGAGGAGTTCTACATTAACATATGAACATAACGTAAATAACATAACATAAAGAACATAGCATATTATTGGACAGAACATAAATAAGAAAATGATAGAAATATACATAAATGAGATAAGAGAGCAAATCACGAGAAAAATTTAAGCACAAAGATTAGGATGAGATAAAGTATATAAGTAGACAAAGAGTAAAACGTTACTATACAGGTATATGATTAGTGATTAAGTGAAATGATCCTGGAAAGTTAGACTACCAAATTGATGGAATTGAGAATGAGAGATGGGGCGATGTGCGATACACAGGACAACACAGGGTATGTTAGTAAGACAAATGTGTGTTATCTTCTGCCTAGGGGCATCTCTAGGCTGATGAAGACGGAGGGAGCCCTGTTAGAAACAAGAGGTGTCACTGTGCAGTGAAGGATGGAAAGATGTGAGGTAGATGAGCATGGGCTTGGTAGTCTTCGAGCAGATACAAATCCGGATGGTCAGGTGGTAGAGTGTAGCGGTATAAAGTGAAAAGCAGACTGAGTGGAGAATGGGCATAGCGGGTACGGACAGGGTGGAGTTCATGATGGCGCATAGTATCCATGAGTAAAGGATGGTGAGAGGTATATCGGACAGTGATGAATTTCAGCCTAAGAGATTCAATATGGTGTGTGATGCTTGGAAAAGTGATAAGATCATATAGTGCTCGGGTCGGACTGGGGAGCTGTATGCGGTGTGCGATTCGGAATGCATGACGTTCTAGTATGCGCAGTTTTTCGTAAAAGGTGGGTGGTGCAGCAATCCAAGCAGGAAAACCGTACGTAAGAACCGGCGCAGGAAAGCTTTGTACGTATTGAGAACTGTATGTGGGTTAAGGCCCCAGGTAGTGCCGGTGAGGCGCTTGAGAAGATTCAAACGTTGGTAAGCTTTGGCCGCGACTTTCTGAAGATATGGTTTCCATGTGAGATGTGTATCATAGATTATGCCAAGATAGGTAACTGTGCGAGTAGGAGCGATGAGAGTATCATGAACGTGAAGAGAAAGCAATGATGGGTTTCTGTGGACTTTGGAGCGTTTGCGTGGTGGAATGAAAGTGATGGCTTGTGTTTTGGTCGCATTTATAGTGAGACTCCACTTAGTGCACCAGCGAGTGAAACGGTTAATAGCTTCCTGCAGGTCCTGATTTATCTGGCGAATAGTCTTTCCTAAGGCCAGCAATGCTGTGTCATCTGCATATTGAAAAAGATAGATATCAGGAGGAAGTGGAGGAAAATCTGCTACAAAAAGAATATATAAAAGAGGTGAGAGAGCTGAACCTTGAGGTACACCCGACAAAACAAAAATGGGATGAGATAACTGCCCATTGATGGAGACGTAGGAGATGCGACCAACCAGAAAGTGATAGATGAAACGAATATAAGCAACGGGAAGTTTAAGATGATTGAGCTTGTAAAGAAGTGCCAGGTGCCAAACTTTGTCAAAGGCTTTTTCCAGGTCAAACAACAGAAGGCAAGATGGTTTGATGGAATTATAATGTGAGGTGATGAGACTGGTGAGGCGAAGAAGCTGATCGTTAATTGAATATGAAGGGCGAAACCCTGCTTGGTGAATGGGAAGAAGATGTTTAGTTTCGAGATATGGATGTAATCTTTTAACGATAATGCGCTCCAAGACTTTACTAAAAGTGGATGTCAGCTGAATAGGACGGTAAGAGGATGTATCACTAGGAGGTTTGTTAGGCTTCAGGAACATGAGTGTTTTGGAAGTTTTCCAGTCTATCGGGAAAAAGCCAGTTCGAAGGATGAATGTGTAGATGAGTGCAAGAAGATTGAGAAGCAATAATGGACCTTCTTTAATGTGGCGATATGTAATATTATCAAAGCCTGGGGCGGAATTTCTTTTACGATTAACAACAGCCAGGATTTCAGCGGTAGTAACAGATGTAGTAAGAGGATGATGCGGAAGGGAATGAGTGACGTCGGGCTGTAAGTGAGGAGATGCGAGATTCAGGCGATCTGTTGGATGTGGAGTGATGAGAGTGGAGGATGCCGCAGGTGTAAAAATATCTTGCAAATAGTCCGCAAAGGCGTTAGCTTTCTCTAGATCAGTTTGGAGTGGTACATTATTATGAAGAAGAGGGTAAGAAGGCTTGGTGTACTTGCCACAGAGAGCATTGAATCGTTTCCAGAATTTGGTTGGGTGACTGGTTTCGTTGAGATCATTGCAGGTCTTAACCCAATTCCGCAGTTTGTACGCTTTGATGTAATTGCGAACAGTGCGTTGTAACTGAGTGTGATGATGGAGGGTTTCAGGGTTCCTAGTACGGAGGTAATCACGGTATAGCTGACGGGAGCGACGAATCATGGATAAGTATTGAGGTGGGAGATGTGGTTTATAGGGAGTAGAGTAAGTAGTCGGAATATACAGTTCGGAGGCACGGCTAAGAGTCGAGTTTATAGTAGTGATGCTTGCGTAAAGTTGCTCTTCTGTAGCAGGTGGTGTGTGATGGTGTAAAGACTGAGAGATGTAGTCGCGGTATTTGTGCCAATCAGCTTTATCGTATCGAAGTGTTGGCCGTGGGGGTGGTAGATTAGCAGATTTAGTGGCCTGGGTATGACGATACGTCAGCTTAATAGGTGCGTGATCGCTGCCAAGTAGTGCTAGAACGTCAACAGTGCAATGGGAAGCAAGAGTATTGGATGTGATGACTATATCGGGAGTTGTCTGAGAAATAGGGCGAGATGGGGATGGTAAAGCGTGGATGATGCCTGTTGTGTTTGAAGCGACAAATTGCGTGAATATGTTACGTTCGTTATCTGTACGACTATGAAGATTGATATCTGCCATGATGATGTAATGCTTGTATGTATTGGATATATCTTGGAGAAAATGAAGTGGAATCGGATGTCCTGGTCTGACGTAAATGGTAATGAGTGTGATTGCTATATTCGGGAAATATAATGTAGTTATTACATACTCAGGAAGATTGAGAATTGCGCTAGAATGACGCCTATATGGAAGGTTGTGGTAAAAACCAATTGCTGCCCCACCGTTTGCTCGCTGAGCTGGAAGAGTGTTGTCACATCGGAGGATGTTATAGCGTGCTATATGGCAAGTATCCGATCGTTTGAAAAAGGTCTCATTGAGTAGAAATGCATTTACTTTTTCCTCGAGTAGAAGTGCTTCGAAGAGAAGTTTGTTTTTGAAAAAGGATCGGATATTAAGAAATAGAAACACTAAAGCCATGATGATATGCTGTAAGAGGTGGCTGTTAAGAAGACGGAAGGTGTGACGTATGAAAATGAGCATCGGTATTAGAGTACGTTGCGTTGAAAGAGACGTGAAAAATGATACGGGCTGCGTGAATGATTTGTTGAAGGATGTGAGGACGGATAAAGGGGTGGATGTTTTGCAAGGCAAGTGTAGTAAAAGCGAGAAGTTTATCTATAGTAACAGGAGTGGAGTCAATGGGGAAATCCGTGTTGGTAGAAGTATCATGAGTGCGAAGTGGAGCAACTAATTCAGGTCGAGTACTTTCAGGTTGAGGTTTTCCTTTGCACTTGTAACTGTATGTGGGATGTTGTTCGTTGCAGGTAGCACAACGGGGTGGAAGTTCTAAATTCGGACAAGTACGGGTAGGATGGGTGCCTGTGCAGTAGCCACAGATGGCAGTGTTGCGACAGTTGGCAGTGGTGTGCTGATTGTATGCTTGGCACCTTTCGCAACGAATTGGAAGTGGCGGGGATGATCGGGAGGGTTCTACACGATGACGTTTTTTATAGATCAGGGCGCCATGTGCTAGCATGGTGTCAATTGTGTCTTGCGATGTTGTTAAGACTCGCATCATGTAAGTGGGTCCCTGATCGTTCCGGATGCGGAGTACTTTAGTGATGGTGAAGCCTTCGAGTTTCAGCTCTTCAGAAACTTCCTCATCCGTGTATGTGGGATCAACGCCCCTGATAACAACGGAGTGAAGAGGAGGCTTTTTTGGAGGTGGTGGTTGTTTTCGGCGAGAGGAACTGAGGGTGTCAATTTTGGCTGTTTTCCCAAAGATTTCGAAAGAAGCCTTGTTTCGTATAGTAGTAGCGAAATGTGGGTCCGTAGATTTCAAAATTATCCCATTGCGGGATTTGACCGCTTGAGTGAGATTAATACTAGGGAGATATTTACGAATTTGAAGAACTACGTATTTGACGTTATCGAATTTTGCATCAAAATTCTGAAGAAGAAAGCAATGAAGCTCAGGTTTTGATATTGATGGAATGACTGGGTTTTGACGCTGATATGAAGATGAAGAGTGAGCGATTTCTGTGTCCGTGTCGACGGAAGGTGATGTGCGACTTAAATGTTGTTTCTTTGCTGGCGGTGAGTTGACTAAACGCTCAGCATAGCTCTCTGAATGAATTGGCGATCGCGATCGACTGGAGGCATTCGAGACGGTGGAGGCAGTGGAGTGTTCAGAAGCTCTGCGATGACGTGTGCCATCCTTGCGCTTTTCCACCTTTGTGGCATGAGCCGGTGGGGCGAGGAATACTGGAGGTAGTCCGCCATGCCGACCATCCATCGAAGCCCCAGTGATCTGATGTGGATCCGCCATGGAGAGCAGGAAGCGGGCCGAAGCCCCTAGATTAAAGAAGGAACGAGATGCAGTGTGTGATGATTAAGTAATCGTAGGTAAGGTGACCCGTTTGGATAGCCACCAAGGTTGGAACAGTTCTCTGGACAAACCCGTAACACTACTCACCCTTGGCTTGATTAGTCTTGAGAGTAGTATTCAAAGGAATGACGCAGAAAAAAGCCCAGGACGAGGAACAGGAAGGATATCAAAATGCAGCTGTTCTGACGTCTGGTACGTCACAGCTGTTTAGATCGAATGAAAGATCGATCGAGAGTATGTGATATATTTTCCTTTCCCTCTGTAAAAAAAAAAAAAAAAAAAACGCTTAAATTTACCCGTGTAAGTTACTTTATTTGGGTATGATTTGGGTAATTTTTTTTTCTGTTTTTAATGGAAACAATGCATTTGGTTTATATGTATTAGGTAGCAATAGGTATGCGGCAATCAGACTATAGGAAAGTTATTTTAGTTTTGTTATAACTTTCAGTGCTATAGATGTTGAAACATTAGTGTCATATAAATAGGACGCTGGTCAAAAGCAATATATTACCAAGTAATAAAAGGGAATGTATAGATAGACCAACGCCCTTGATTTTTTCTAGTTCTTACGCTTATCATTCATTGTTCAACGCTTGATAACATCAATTTTTTGCTTTTGTTAATTTAATGCAATTTATATCTAAGCTTTAATATAGTTACAGTAAAGAAGTAAGTGGAAGAGGAAGAAAATTGCTCTATAATAATGTTCAAATTTGGAGAGAAATGGACGCATCATACACAAAGCTTGTCCAAGTTGGTGTACAAACTGGCAGAAACTTGAGCGAACTGAAAGAGAAATGTTGTAAACAAATCACCTACAGAGATATTATATTGTATTTTCAACAGTGACACAATGGAGACAAACAAGTCGGTATGGTGCGGAGATAAAGAATGATCATTTTCTCTTGTGTGATTATAAAACTTGTTATAAAAATTTTATCTCTGCTATGGAAATGATATGAAGATAAAGGTGAGTGCTAGCGACAATATACATAATGATAAAGAATTTTTTCTTTAGATTCCAGAGTGGTTCTCAATATACCAGATGATCCGAAAAGTCATGTTCTATATTTGAGAATTTCTTCACAAGTAGAGATCTGCTAATTCATCTTCGTGAATTGGAATTGAGAACAACTGGTACTTTGCAAAGCAATCGTGTGTCTCAGTATATCCATTGTTTGATTCAAAAGAGTTGAGTAAATATGTATGAAGTTCACATGAATACAGATTCGACTAGGAGGTAAGTTCTCATTGCCAAATGGCATGACAATCGACGTGTTGTAATTGGCACAAATTTTAAAAGCGTATATCCTGTTTCGCGAACGAAGAGGTGGAGCCGACTACATGATGAACATATTAGAATTGAGCATCCTCACGTTATAACATCCTACAATAATCACACGGGAGGTGTCGACCATCTCGATTTGCTGGATCAAAAAAATTAGAATTGATATAAGAGGCAAGAAGTGGTATCGGGTGATATTTACACGAATTATTAACATAATGATCGTACATTCATGATTACGTTTACGAAACCAACTCAGTCCAAAGTGGATCTTCTGACATTTAGGAGCAACATTTCTGTCAAATATATCAGATTTGGTAGTCACCTGTTCAAATGCATTCAATGATGTACGCTTCGCTCTAAAGGATTACTTCATTACGGAAAGGAAGACGTAAAGATGCCATGATAATGAATTCACTTCAAAACCATCATCGTGCTTTGAAAAGTGTAATGTCACATTGTGTTTAAAAGTGTTTCGTGAAATACAACGAAGGCAAAGAAAAATAAACCTTGAATCAAAGTCAAACACGTGTAACAAACTAGCACAGGTAGATCGAAATTACAAAATAGCAATTATCTGTATTTCAAACATAACAGTTGGGTGTTCTAAATACTGGTACTTGTATGTTCTGTTTACTTATGTACCATACATCTTATTTTGTATAATTTTCGTAAATAAACGTTAATTGAAAACGCACACACACACACATATATATATATATATATATATATATATATATATATATATATATATATATATATATATATATATATATATATATAAAGGAAAACTTCATGCTTTGATACACCGACCGTTATCACTCAATGCCTTGAGGCACTTAGCGATAAAAATTTGAATTACTTCACTAAAACAATAGAATGCAATTAGTTAAATATATGTCCTCTCTAGTATATCAGAAAGGACCAGCGTCCTATTTATAGGACAGGGCGTAAGTCACATCTGATGTGCAGGAAAAATCAAAATGTTATATTTTTGTGATACTTACGCAATAATAAACTAAATTAACTTCTTAAACTGAAAGAAATCACAAAAATAATAATTTTGTCCCAAATGGGTATAATTCACTTTAGTTTCGAACTTTTGTTATCGTTTCCTTTGAGTTACAACACACGAAAAGTCCCGAAAACCCTCTAAACCACGATAATTTCGACTTCCAAGTAGATCTTGGAAGTGCCAAACGGTATAAGCTATCAAAAAGTACTTCCTCTTAAAGTTGTTCAAAATTTAGAACTTGCTTTAATGGGAACAAAATCAACCCCTGTTGCCATTTAAAACTTTGAACTTGGCCTCCTGTACAGGTATTTCCGGGATGCAAAAGCATTACCATGTGATTCCGCAAATAATCTTTTATATCATTGTTTTTGCATGCAGTAGAATGTAGAGTGGGAGGAAGGTTAAGTGCTTCAGATGGCAGGTTTAGGTTGCCAAGAAAACTAAAAAATAAAAGCTACCACGAAGTAAAATCACAAATTGAAAATGAAATAAAATCTTTAAGTTTTACGTCCCACGGATCTGCCGGTTAGGCTAAAGGAGACGCTGAAGATGACTTGATAATGTGCGTCACGAAGACTGAACTAGATACTGCAGCACTAGTGAAATCACACCATGCTCAGTTATCTCATTAGCTTTCAATTTTAATTGTATATCAGTAAGCAGGTTTTGTTGCATTTGTATTCTTCTGGTATTTCAATATGCAGTTTTTATTTGTTTCATACCGTACCTCTTTCATTTAAATTGATTTTTAAATAACTCTGCATCTGTTGAAAATGTTTAATAGACCTGTTTTTGTTGGTCTTAACAGTATGTGTAAAATTAAAAAGATACCTATCAGAAAAAAATGTCTGGTATTAGATTCTAATTATATTTCTCTCTTCCGCTTATCTTCGCGACCCCCAGGTTGAGAAACCCTGCCCCAGATCAATATAGAATTTTATAATATTTCGTTATTTTTTTATACGTTCTGTGTTTTTAATATGTATACTGTACGAAAATAAGAAAAATAATGTTTTATAAGCACTTAGGCATGCCTCGCGGCACTCCATAATAAAATTTATAAGGAGAGGCCGCGAGGCATGAAGTTAACACCTCATGTAGTCAGTGGCGGATTTAGCAATATACTGACTCAGCCCCGGATTTAGTCCGCGGCTCAAGGGGGATCGCCAACTCCATGCTACATACATGCTCCTTATCAGTGGCGTGCCCCTAGATCAATCGATCATCGATTTACTCATGCCCGCCCCTGCCCCACGCATTTCAGCTGCTGCGTTATATATATAAAATAAAGTCTGTTAAAATAAAGCCTTAAATTGCGTCTCAAGTTTAAATATGGCTAAAAAGTTTCTAGGGGAGAACACCCGTACCCTCGAAACTTTTAAGGGTCATTACAATAAAGCCTAAAATTGCGTTTCTAATTTTCACATTGTCAGAAAATTTTCATGGAGAACTCCCGCACCCCTCCGAAACCTGGCTACACCGCTGGGTTCAATGATAATTTATGCGTTAGGTTTCACGTTAGTTAAGCTGTTGCCCAAAGATTTGAGCTATGCCTTCCATTGGGCATGAGTACTTTTATTACGCCATTCTTTCATTATTGTTAATAATCGATTTTTCAATTTTTGCTTCGATTCACAGAAAGTAATATCTAGAACTGAAATGTAAAATGTTATTGCGCTATCATATGATTTTATACCCTTGTAACACGGAAGTAATTGCACCTGTCTCGCTACTGTTACTCAACTTTGCCTGTTGTTGATAAGACGTAGCTAGGAAGTTGGGAGCGCTCAATCAAATCGTTCTGTAGTTCGCCGGCCCTGCCTCGTGGTATTTTGCCTTGCTTGCTTGCTTGCTGCTGTATGTTGTCTTGCCCTCAGGCGATCGAGCAGGATATTTCGAATGTTGTGTTTAGCACTACCGAGGAAAAAGAAACATATCAGTTACACGAAGGGAACAAAATAAAAAATAATATATATCCTTTAGAGTTAGTATTGGACAGAAAGCTAAATCACGCCAGGAGGCACAAATTGTTTCACCCCTACATCTGGTGCGGGTCGGCCGAGAATGTAAGAAAAACTCAAGTCTTCCGCGTCAAACCGGGGCTTTTGGCTACAGTGAGCTCCTGAATTTTTTAAAATTACGAAATTTACGTCATAAGGTTCAAGAAAAAACTAACAGGTTTTGGTGTGGAAGGATGCAGAAAACTGAAAACTGATCCATAAGACAATATTTTCGGGCGCTTTAGTCCCATAAGACAAGATTCAACATTCGAAAAAGGACCAAAATTTATGTCAAAAGTTCCAAGAAAATTTCTTTCGCTGTCTTGTTCCTTTCCATGTGCCAATCAATAAAAATCTTCGTAAGACGAAAAAATTATGGGCCAATTCCCCTTAAGACAAGATTGTTTGAAAAAAGGGATAAAAATTACGTCATAAGGTACCTACAAGAAAAAAACTTAAGGGTTTAGTGTGGAAGGATATCGTAATTTAAATAAAAACTGATGACAAGTTGCGAAGTCATATTTATCATTTCTAATCGTGTCTTCCGTATTTCGCATGATCTCATGGGCACGTATACTTTGGCCCTATGTTTAAAATTTCAGTT